>NC_058028.1:21500569-21845569 GCF_019176455.1 Solea senegalensis | reverse complement strand
GGGGGGCAATGCATACTCATTTCACCTCAGCTTATTTTAGCACCATTAGCCACATTCAACCGACAGTACATCCAACAGACCTCATAAATCTGAGATCAGCCACCCAGACAGCTGATGAAAGAAGAATTTCTGTGCACATGGTAGGAAACTGTCTCAGGGAGCTCAGCTGAGTGCCAGTCGGGCTTACTGGGGTCTTGACCTGAATACAGCATGTCTGTGTTACTGACTTGAGTAGCCAAATGCTAATCTTCCCATGGTGTGTTCAAGAAACGACTAATCCCACTTTACTCTGTATCAAGCAGATAGTAAGCAGGCCACAATCAGTAATGTGGTCAAATCTATGCAAAAATGTGTTGCACTGCATGAGGTAAATGAGTTCAGTGCCCAATGTAGGTGTTTCCTATATTTGTACATTTTAGAGTGGCCTTTTATTGTGACCAGTCCAACTCACACCTGTGCAATTATCATGCCCTTTAATTACCATCTTGATATGGCTCACGTGGGTGGATGGATTATTGTAATAAGGACGTAATGCTCATTAGTACCAATATTTAACACATTAGTGAATCAAGTTTGCTTAAACAGTCTACGTCTCATCTGTCCTTTCGTACTTGGTGAGATGATTCTGGAATCAGAAGTCGGAGCACTGAGCACAACATGGAGGGAATCAATCAACTTGATGAGGAAGCTATAGGGGCCAGACGGCGCCTGCTACAACAACATGCCAAATGTACAGCATCCCCTCTGACTGTTAAACTGAGACACAGAAAAGAATGCTGAGCAGCCCATGATTGATGCCTCTCTATGGCGTCCTTGAAAAGGGTCGTCACCCTCAGCCAAAAGCTGGCTGTTCCATCACAGAGGACCTGCGAGGCTGAGGAGATGCTCGCTTCAGAGCAATAAAAATAAACTGTGGTTGACACTGAACAAGAAGCCCTGACACACAGGCACAAACATACTGCACAGGTTATTAAGTCCAACTCCTCTGATGGATGGTTGAAATTCATTGTGGTCTGTCCCTGATGGGCAACAATGGAAACTTTGCAAGAAAGTGCAGGAGTGTGTGGGTGTGTGAGTGTCTTTGTGTTGTACCAAAAACATATGCTTGATAAAATGAAGTCACCAAAATCAATCCCTGACAAGAGCTTGGAGGAATAATGACTTCACAGTCCTGTTATTTAATCAGGCTATATCTTATCAGGTTATATCATATGTTGGCTATTTTATCTGTTACACGACTAACATATTACTTTCTAATGGCTGCAATTTTCCAAAATGAACTGTCATTTGTCATTGATGAAGGTGACTATTAAAGCATGCACAGACAATGAGCATTAAACTTCCTCATTAACATGGGCTGTGTTTACAGTCTGTCATCCAAGATAAAAGCCGTGGAACAGTCGTGTGAAGTTGTTTCTCAATGCAGGGGCTGCCTACTTTTTTGTGGCCCTACAAAGATGGCGTGGTTTGTTGGCGAAAGAGGTTGAACCAAAATGAGACTATTCAGTGAAATTTCTTATGTTTATCCTCGCTGCTGTCAACTAGCAACAGCAGCCGGCCACTTCTCTGAAAGTGTTTCTGATGTGGTGTTCATCACGAGTAGGTGCCTATCTTGGGATACACATCCAGTGGACCCTTTGTTGGAAGGACATACCTGTCGGTCACATTCGGAGGAGCCTTTGGAATGGGACTGCAAAGCATTTGCTTTGTGACACTTCAAAATTGCCTCTGAGGATGCAGCCCCTTAGGCTATGTTCATAGTACTATGGATGTATTATGGCTATGGATATAGATGAACTAACAATCTGCATTCAGATGAGCATTTTAGCTCTGTATACACATCACATCACCATTCTTATCCATGTAAACAGGAACCAGTTTCAGAAAATAATACACACAAGACACAATAATGGTAAAAACTAAGAGCATGGATCTTGATATGGGACTGTGAAATTTATACTAAAATTAGTGTTGATGGAGCTTTTCATTTACATTATAGCCGTTTCATCCCATTTAACAGTTGGAACACTTGAAAAAGAGACTTTACGGGATATGTTTGCTTCAAAATTGCAAAGCTTTATTGGGCTATGATATATTTTAAACATTATAGCCTTCTTAGCCCCTTTTACCTGATGAAACACCACATACGTTTTCCAGTTGCCAAAGGGTGATTTGGGCTGGGGTTGTGTGTACAGTACATGAGCAAAATTTATTGATATTAACGAACAAAAATGGAGTAATGTGGATGCAGCCTCAGCTGGGACACCGCTTGAAAGTGTGTGAGCAGGGCCACAGACCAGACATCATGCATCAGTTTTATTAGAGACCTGTCACTAAAGCATGTTTTGTACCTAGGTGAAGAGTTGGCAAGTAGAAGACAACATGGGACTGGAGAAACCAAGATGACAAAATAAAAGTAATAAATAAACATGTTGGCATAGTCCTCAGCTGCTCACACAAGAGTGGGGGAAGCTACAGGAAAGGAGATACTTTATTTCCCTGCTGCAGCCATTACCTCACACTGGACACCTTTATCTTATAAATATAATTACTAAATATAAGTGGTATCTGTACTTACATCAGATCTGAGACCAGCACTTTGTCCCAGAAACACCCCAATCATTTTGTAATGTACTGCCCACTTGTGGTGGTGGCAGGCTATAGTCTCTGGAGACTTCCAGATGTTCCATCTGTGTGACCGTGTCTCTTCTTAAACAAAGCATGAATAATCCCTTCAAATTCTAGATAACAAATCGTTCAATCTACCTTCTTATCTGTGCTGGACTTGGGTGACATTATCTAAATGCATTCCTCAGTCTCTACAATAAATTACCCAGCCATATTACCCGGCCATATGTTGCATAACTAGTGACACTTACATTAACAAAGCAATGAATTAATGGTTAAATACCAGGCTATCTGTGTGTTCTAATAACCCACAGATCAACTTCTCACTGCACCAGGTCACAGGATTACCCGATCTTATTAACAGTGAAATTGGAAAACTCACTTTTAGATATTATGCACCTCAAAAACTGAATAACTGGCAAAAACTTCCAAACAAGCTGATTGTTTTTTTGTAATTAAAATACCTTTTATCTGCCCTGGAGCAGAGTGAATTTGAACATATGTGCTTTCATCACTGTTTTGTCTACCTGATGTTTTTTGTATTGCTATTACTACTATGTTTTATGTTATGTGTAGTTTTGCAGGGCCTTTGCAAATAAAGGATGATGATGAAGAGAGAAAAGCAGCTTGTTTTATGAGGATCAAACTTGATCTCTGACAGGTGACTGGTAAACGCTGCAGTAAACAAGCACATGACGCTACATCATAATCTCTGTGTTAGATCTGCAGTGCGCTTGACAAGCGTGAGACAGGATATTGTTACACAAGTAGTGCTGCTCATGTAGTGTGTTATCTGTGCGCATGACAAGCCCGGAAAAGAGAGAGTCCACAATGTCACAACCAAATTACAGTAATTATGAATCACTCCAAAAATCTATATTTAGGACACTGGAGAACTGAAATAAAATCTTCAATCAACTAAATGTTTATCGTACTCTGAGTAGTACAGAGTATAAATCAGTTGACTATATCCACTTTGTCAGATATTTAAAACATCGGAATAAGGCTCAGTGGCACCAGCTGGCAAGAGAAAGAGTCAGAAAAAACAAACATGGCTGCCCAGAGAGGAGTGTAAATGGTTAGTGCTTCAGGAGTGGGAACAGAGAGGCTCGTCCTCCAATGTTCTACAATGAAAAGGAAAAGCAAAACTAATGCTTCTGTCTGTCACTGACTGAGGGATTCACAATCACAACACTTATTTCTTATCTAGTCTGTACAAGACGCTGACACATGCGACCAGAACAGAGCCGTCCCCCTCTGTCTATGCACAACTTGTGCCGCACTTCTTCACTTGATATCCTGCACTTTGTCTTATTAAACAGATTTAGATCTTAAACGTATAATTGACTTAAATCTAACTGTACTGAAATCTAACGCTGTCGTCCAGTTCTTAGTAGCTTTGGATAAAAGCATCTACTGTAACAAATTACACTTGGTGGGCTCTTTGGGCCCCGGTCTGTGAGTGTGTGCATTTACTCAGTGCCTACAGAAAAGTTAAGTTCACATCAAAGATGTATTCATTAAATAGGGCTGAATGCTTTTACATCTCTGGTTTAGCAGGTAGAACATTTATAATATTTATTGCAATGTTGAAGAATACAAAACAGAAGAATATCTTATACATTTTAGCAATGATAAAGAATTAAGTGTATTTCCATACATACTCCAGTGACCAGAATCGGCAGCGACAGATTAAGTTTAGTGAATGTGTAGGTGCAGAAATGATGCAATTTGCGGGGGTCCTTGAATGCTTCTCATAGCTGCTACTCGAAACACAGATGACATGGTGACAAGACTATGTCAGACATGATTTTGTCTGACATAGTCTACATTGTCTTTACAATAGTGTTAAGGCTGCATCCAATAAATGCATGGTTGCAGGTGTAGGTGCTCTCCATTCGGTTAAACTATGCTCTTCTTAGTATGGCTACATCTGGTGTCAGACAACTTGGCAATATCCTCCGCAATTTCAACACCTAAATTCATTGTTTCGCAGATGACACCCAGCTCTACCTTTCTCGTAAACCCAGCTCCTCACTGTCACCAATTGTATATCTGAAATAAAAGTTAAACGACAAAAAAAAACCTCCAAATTGACAACTCATCAATTTCCTCCTCCCCCCAGGTTAAAAGTTTGGGTGTCATCCTAGACAGCTCACTATCTTTCCATTCCCACATCAATAACATTACCCGGTCTGCTTATTTTCATCTCCCGAAATATAAATCGCCTTCGCCCTTCCTTCTCCCCCCACTCTGCCTCTATTCTTATTCACAGCCTCGTCACCTCCAGTCTAGACTATTGCAACTCTCTCCTCTTTGGCCAAAACTCAGCCCCTCGCATTATTACACGAATGCCCTCATTTCACCACATCACCCCGGTCCTTCAACAACTCCACTGGCTCCCCATTAACTTCAGAATTCAGTATAAAATCCTCCTATACACCTTCAAGTCCATCCACAATCTTGCCCCTGCATAGCTGTCTGACATCCTCCACATGACCACCTCCTCCCGCTCCCTCAGATCCTCCTCCTCCATCCACCTCACTGTCCCCTCCTTCCACATTAGTACCATGGGGAGCAGGGCCTTCAGCTGCTCTGCTCCTGAACTCTGGAACTCTCTCCCACCTGACATCAGTAACATCACTGATCTCCTTCAGTTCCAATCGTCACTCAAAACCCACTTTTTTAAATTGGCTTTTAGTTTGTAATTTACCAGATTAACTGCATATATCTGTTTTAACTATGTGTCTGTTTTTAACTATATGTAATTTACTGTAAAGTGACAGAAAAGTGCTTTTAAATAAAATGTATAATTTTTATCATTATTATTATTATTAGTAGTAGTAGTAGTAGTAGTATTAGTATTATTATCATTATTAATAAGAACAATAACAATAATCATAATAATAATAAACAACCAACAACCTGGACAAAATACAAAGGTGAAGGCTGTATAATGATAATTTACAAACCAATGGGTGATGGTTTAACATTTGGATCAAATTAATATGACTAACAATTCCATTTTCCCTTCAGTGGTTGTGTGAATTATGGCTCTTATAGTTATGTTTAATCAAGACCTGAATAACTCTCCCAATATCTGCTCAGGAAACACACTTATTACACCTGTCAGATTGTTCAAGTGTGAAGTGTAATTTTCTGACAAAAAGATTAGGAGGACGTGTGAAAATGTGGGTGACTTCTGTTTCCAGTTCTTTCGCACAAATATTTATGGCACTTTTCATGTCCAAGTCCAAGTGCCCCAATATTAATGTTTTTTAACGTGACCCTCGGGGAGGTTATGGTGAACTAAAACGTTATTGAGGGCACCACCTACAGTCAGACTCTGCTTTTGAATCTACCAACAATTTCCAGTGATGCAGAAACCACTGTGCACACTGAGCATGATGCAGGGAGGCGCAGCTGTGATTGACTGGTTGGAAAGACACTGCTGATTACATGGCAGAGGATGAGCAACGTTCAATAGAGTTACCTTTGAAAGTATTATTTAAAAAGTGTCAAGGAAAAGATCAGTCTACTAATGGATGTCTTGCCAAGGGACTCAAAATGTAATGAAAACGGGTCAGGACACTGGAAAGGTCTGCTGCTGTTTGGTTTGTATTGAGTTGAGAGAAAAGAGAGATGACATGTCATTTTTACAGGAAAAACAATACATCTTGTTGATAACTGTTCATGTTCTGTATTTACAGGATATTATGTACCCAGCACCCTCTTCTCTTTACAACCACTCACAGTGCTTTCCTTTACAGTTTTGCCATTCACCCATCCACATGCATATTCCCACAGTGCATCTGCACTACATTCAGCATCTTTTCTGTCAAATCATTGTCACATGTCTCACAAACTGGCAGTTGGAGGAGGTAGAGATTCTATCCAAACTGTCTCATTCACCTAAATACAGTATATTGATGATATTTTAACACCACATGTGCCCGGTCATAACCTGAGGTTATGCACTGCTGAGATCTGAGGTCTCCTATTCTGTGGAATAACTAACCTAAACAAAATATTTTTGGACCACTCATTATCCTCCTTTAAATGTCTCTTAAAGACATATTTCCATAAATGTGCTTTTAGAGGACTCACCATTCAAAACCTTTTAATGCCTCCATGATGTAATCTTTTTGTTTCTCATTTTATTGCTTTAATTGTTTCAGTGATTGCCTGCTTTTGGTTTCCATTTGTTGTGTGTCTTGCTGAGCACTTTGTAACACTATTTTGTTAAGTGCTTTATAAATGTTTTATTATTATTTTTATTACATCCTGAGCACTGACTGGCACAAAGACCCTATTGTATTGTCATCATTATTGTTCCACATGTAGGCAGTAATGAAACAGAGAGAATCACCTTTTCCTCATGTACTTTCAACATCTTTTGGACCATTACTGGTCAGAACCTAGAGACTTTGAAAAGGTCATTGAACAAACTACCCTCCGTCATGAACAACCCCATCACACCCTTGCCACAACTTACTGCCGAGACAGTGGCAAAGACACGTGCAACCCCTCTTCATCTATCTATGCTAAACCCAGTGTAACCACTGATGATAAACAACTTAAAAATAAAGTTACCAGTCAATAATATATAGTACAATTCAGTCTGAGTGACATTTAAAATGACTATATAGAAAGGCAGTTACTGTGAAAATGCATTGTTGGAGAAATAAAATAAAAAAATCTGATGAATTCTGACACTAAAGACAGCGAGAGTAAAACTTGATTCAAATGCTAATAAAATATAACAGTGAGTGCAGCTATACTTAGATGGGATCTTAATGAGCCAGTGTGGACTGCATATTCTTTTTAAATGATTGAGGATCTGGTCTAAAATCAAAGTGAGTTTAATAATAATGTTTTATGATGTGGAAGCAGAGAAAAGTGAAAAGTAGGCATATACACAGTATATAATGCATATCATTTTGAATTTGTGAGCATGTCATTCAGGGGCATTGTTTATTTTGATCACGTCTGTTTTAAAGAAACAGATATATAGATATATAAGAAACTCAGCCTCAATGCAGACATCTCCAAGCCTCAAAGTTTTGTCCCAGCAGGGGAGGTTGGCTAGTTATTTAGTTGGTTGGTTAATAACAGACTGCTTGGAGGGACTATATCTGTTAAGGGAGAGTGCTGGACCTAAGAGCAGGCAGGTGAAGACAGGAGGCTTTTTAAGAATGAGTTAACAGATGCATGAATTAATGCAGGAAGCGGCAGATGGTGGAATTCTGATCCAGGTAACTGGCAGTATGAACGCGGGAGAACGTTCTGGGCACAGGAAAGCACACAAGCAGAGAAACAAGCAATAACTAGACATTGGAGTACTAAGTAATCCTCAAGAAAGCTGTGACATTTACAGAGGTCTGTAAGAATCTGGCGACAAGTGACTGGAGAACCAGGAAATAAGTAGGTGCTTGATGATTGGATTGGGAGCAGGTGTGCTCCCACTGCAGGTGAACTGATGAAAAGAGGAGACGAAGGCGGAGCATGACAATATCTTCACAAATTGATGTGAAACTTCATGAATGTGTGAATAATACGGTTTATACTGAAATTACTTTTACACATTTGGTATGACAAATCATGGCATGTCGACCTACTGCTCATTATTTCTTACATCAAAAGCCCTGCATATAGTTGTGCTGTGTGAATGGGTTAAACCTATTGTGTAAGTGGTCAGCGAGACGAAAACAAATGCTGTGATTTCGATGGATTGATATTTGATAAAAGAGGCCACGCCCACACAGTTGAGAAGCCAGCGTTCAGAATCATATAAGAATGTTGTTGTTTTAATAGAATGTATGAATGTAATGAAACTGTGTGAGTGATTTGTTTCTTGTGGTGACAGTCATGCATTCCTCTTGCAGTGAAGTGACCAACATTATACATTATACATAAGTCCTACCAACAGCTACAATTTACAATTGATATTTAATCATCCGCATTTAACATTTAAATGCTTCTGGTATTAATGAATCACTCTGGGTCATGAAATAATAAGATAAACAGCCTTTATCGCTTCAGTTGAGTGATTTTCTTCCTCAGTTGTTAATCTGTCAGGGAGTAATGGCGTGAGAGTGAGGTTGTTACACGAAGAAGCTGCAGACTTTCACTGTTTAAGGTTTTTACATGAGCTGCAGTCTGTTGAAAGGAAAAGCCCTCACATCATGTGCAGTATTAATTCTATTGAAGAATTGTCAGTGTCATGAGCTAACATCTATTGTTCCAGGCCAAGAATTCTCTACATTTATCAGGGACAATGATTCATTATTCCATAATAATGTCTGAAAGGTGGAATCATGCCTTGGATTTACATCTCTAAGCTCCTTCATTTCCAGAAATGGAATATGTGCAGTAGCTTTTCCAGGCTGATGAAAAATACAATTTTATGAAATGTTTCACTCTTCACTTCTTTGTCAGAAGCTAAAAACCTTCAAGCCTTTCTTTGTGTCTCTTTACTGAAAGAATTCCTTTCCCCAATTTGCCTCTCCACTTCATGTCTCTGTCGCAGGCGTCTCTATTTTTATCGCCACCTCCACGTCTACCACCTTCCTTTACGCTTCCTGTCGCTTGTGTTCATTCATATCTAGTGATCATGACTCTTTCAGCACATGCTCCCTTTTTTTCTGCCTGCTTGATGCCTCTCTTCACCCCCCGCCCCTCCCTGCTGTCTCCTGTTCCTTATATCCCAGAGCATAAAGTGCCCTTGAGAGTGTATGATCTCATCTGGAAGTCAAAGTCAGCCGTCTGGAAAGGACAGAAGACAAAGAAACACAAAGGAGAGGGAGGCAACTGAGGGAAAGGCAGAGGAAACCAAATCTCACTGTTGTGTGAAATAGGGAGGTCTACCCCTCCCTCCACACCACACACACACACTGAGCCCCCAATTTATTGCCTGGCATCGGATCTGTGTGGTGGAAAGTCTGAGGTGATTTACATCCAGCAGGCACCCCAGTCCTGTGGTGATCTGGAGCAGACTCCCTCCCTCCCTCCACTCTCTCTCTCTCTCTCTCTCCCTCCCTCTGTACTTGTATTCGTTACATCTTTAGGACGTTTGCTGACATAAACACTGACCTTGTCAGGACCAGTAGTCTTCATTGTGATCAGAAACCTGATCCTGATGGGACAGAATCTCATTTCAGAGGAACTGGTTTTGTTAAAGGCTAAGATGTGAACTCTGGTTATGGTTAGGGTTAAGGATAATGCTTTCTTTAGGCTGTCCAAATGACTAGAAGTCGATGGTGTTCGGATAAATAGCAATGAAAAACTCTGTGTGTGTGTGTGTGAGTGAGAGAGAGAGAGCACGAGATGGAGAATGAAAGAACAGCATTTTATAGTCATTGTGCTTTTAAAGATCGTCGATGTCTCTCGTCTCACATGTGCAGACCAGATCTCCGCAGTGCTCTGTAATATTCTGGCTGCATCCCATTATTATTCAAGGGGACACACAGTCACACTCTCATTGGGTTGAAGGTACAGCCAGAATGTAGCAGGGAGAACAAGGTTGATGGCTCATTCAGTGGTGGAGAGGTGATCACCATCTTTGAATACCCAATGCATCATTTGAAACAAGAAGTAATCAAGGAAGATCCCTGAATATCCATGTGTCAAGTTGCAGTGCATCCTTCATGCTTTATGAGCTATTTGACTCTAAATGGGATCATAATTGCATGCTGTGTGGAAAAGAAAGACCTCAAACTAGTGACTGAGACCATAAACTCTTTGACGCAAACTCGTGGAGTCATATACCCTGACCAGGTGCAGCGCCTTACTCATGCAGATATATGCCAGCGAAAGAAAAATGTAACTGACAAATCTGACATGTGGCATCTTCAGGGCCTGCCTCTATGTGTTTTTGTTTACTTTGTTGACCTTGGACGTGGTGGAGGCTTGGAATATAACGGCAGATGTGCTGAGGTAAACCCTTGAGACGTTATCCATTATTTATTACATATATATGTCCAAGCTATGCACAGAGCTTGCGCCTGCCTGCCCCGGGCAGTTTCTTGGCGCAGGGAAAGATACAGAGCACCTCGCCTGTATGTAACACACTTATAATAAGGCTGTAATGAGGTTTCTCGTCCAGTTAATTCCCACTTATGATACTTATTTTTAAATATTTTCTCCTATTTAAAGTGGCTTAGCAAACCACTGCTTGTATGGCTGCCTAATGGATATTGTTTGTTACAGATTACACCTGCATTGCAACATTTAAAATGTGAATGCTATCATGTGCATATAAAGATGGTTTCAAATATTGTTTTTTGTTGTTGTTCTTTTTTTAATGTAGCTGATGCACAATATATGGTCTAGAGCAGTGATTCCCAAACTGGGGTACTTGTACACCCAGGGGTAAACAAAGTGCTGTTGGAGGTTTCAAAGACAAAACATGATTTAAAAACAGCCTGATTACATTTTTAAACCGGCATATTAATAGACATACAGTCAAGTTCAGCCAAACATTGCAGTATAGATTTCTTTCAAAAAAGTGAACTGTTGTTGCTCACTAAACATGCTGGAATGAAGCCAGTCTTGTGTCCCTCTTTGTGCGCAGACCTGAGCGTGTACCTCACAACCACAGTTAAAAAAAAATCCCAAACTTGACTTCGTACCAGTCCAAAAGTACTTTGGATACTGCTCTCATAGAATTTACTGCAGCCTTATTTACAGCTCTGACACACTGAGCCAGCCAATCGATGGATGAGGGGATATGTGGTTTTCATCCAGGATTGGGATCAGTCTGAAAACAGCCTTCAATCTATTCTGATTTATCCTGAGACATGACCCTGAGAGACTCGCTGAGAGGGCTGTAGTAGTTTGGTGTATGGCATCATCATGAGCTCACAAGGAAATATCCCAAACTATCATAAATTCTGCTGAGGCACCTAACAGATTAATGGATAGAAGAAGGAGAACATATCAGCTGAGCAACTGTGAGAAGACAATTGATCATTTTTATACTTTATTAATCTGAGAATTTTATTTAGTGGTAGAGCAGGTCATCTTTCAAATGCCAAGGTCGACGTTTTGATTCCCGGCTCCGTCTACTACCAGTGTGTCCCTGGGCAAGACACGTTACTCAGTGTGTGAATGGGTTAAAGGCAAAACCCTGGCATTTTGCCATACTGTGTTTGTGCATGTGTGTGTTACAATTTCATTGAAACGTAGATGCTCAATGTTACGGCACACCAATATGAACAGAGAGAAATATAAATGATATGCCTGGAGGACTCCTGGAAATATTTCATTTTGAATGAATTATGCACTGTAACTCATTGCATTACCATGATTTTATAATTATATTAGAAGAATTGCTCAGAAGTGACACATTTTATTGTAACCAGGAGGTGAAATCACAAACATTTACTGTATTTGTAGAAAATGAAATAACTGTAATTGGATAATCCTGTGACAAAAGTGCTGCTGTAGTTGTTGACTTCCTGAACAGCAGGGGGTGTAGTTTTACTGTCATTATTTGGTGGAGATCTCATTCGAAACTCTGAGGACAGAGGGGAGATACGGGAGGAACAACAGAGCATATTGTGTTATAATATTTACTATAGCTTGTTATAGGAGGCCAGATGGAATATAAGGATGCAACGGAGAAGAACCCTCCTGATATGATGGCTTCAATTACACTAATGTTGACTTACATAGTTATACTGCTTTTTTAAATTTCTGCACATTAAATCAAAGCATGTGCCTTATGTTTGGATTTCTGTTGACCTTGCATCTAAGGTCTGGTGGTAGCAGTGTAGTGTGTGGATGTTTTTGTTTCTTGGCAAAAGTGTTAATGGAAGTGCACTTCACGAATGTGGCTTTTCTGCTGTTCTAAAAAAAAAAAAAATATCTGTGAATCGGGTGAATTAATAAATATCTGCTCCAAAGCGTCCTCTTCCTTTGTGGAAACTGTGTCAACACTGAGGTATGGAAAAGTTTCAACTTTGATGTGACAAATACTGCGCTGTAAATCCACTTGTCTCTGCTGGGAATCTGATAAAGCTGTAGTCCTGTGGTAATGTGATTTTAGCACAGATTTCTACGTCACTGTCTTCAGATCACTCGCAGTCTCCAGGCGCTAACAGATTAATGTGGTGTTGCTTTGCACTACGTCAGACACCAACTGTTGTACATCACTGCTGGCGTGTGTAGGGTTTTACCTTAAGGCACGCAGGTCCTACAACTCCACATTACAGAATAATTACAACTGAGCACGTGTACACCAGGGGCACAAGCGTGTATGCCTGTGTGTGGGTTTGCTATGCTTGTGAGGTCCAGTTGCTGAAACACAGCCTTTTTTGTGAGGACATTTCTTGTAGTGAGGACCTTTTGGGTGGTCCTCACTACAATAATCGTGCTATAGCTTTGTAGGAGTCTATACTTCATGCTGTATATGTTTCAGCATAACACCTCATAGCAATAGTAATTCTGGAAATCATTATTCCACCTTTGCTCTGGAGCTCCCTCTAGAGGACAGAATCTTGTATGACATCAGGAGGGCAATTGGTTTTTCTGATGATGGGTGTGATTGGTCAATACATTCACAATTCTGCAGTCAAGGAGAGAGGGTTCACAGAGGCCTGTGTCCAGCTATATTATAAACCATAAAGACCTATCAATTAACTAAATATATAGTAAATAACAGGGAGTATTTTATTGGCCTAATAATGTATTTTGATGCCAGAAAATGGGACTTAAACATTGAGTAGAACATTTTCATTATCTCATTTTAATCCATATGATAATGAAAGAACTGCAAAAATGTTAATTCGCCCACCGCTGCGCCATCAGAAGAGATAGGTGATGCAGTTGTGTGCATGTCAGGAGTAATTCTGAGCTCTGTCTACATGTGTGTAATGTGTGTGCAACTGAATCATGACGTGCGACACTGACACAAATTTATAGATTGTTGAAATGATCTGGAATTTCAGCTCACACAGATGTGTCTAAGCATACATGTTATATCAGAACAACAGAACAAAATACAATGCACATCCAGTTTTTTAAACATCTATATTAATATGAGACCTTTGTGTTCGTATTTTTCAAATTGTGTGATCATGTGGACTCTTTTATCCACAAGGTCCCAGGTGTTTCAACTCTGGCCTGTGATTGGTGCGCCAATCTGTGTCGAAGCTGATTGGAGACTTGGTCTGAAGACACCTCTGACCAGGGCAGGAGACATCAAGCCGGCAAATGCTTCGCATTGTGCTTTGCCCAATGTTGTGGAATGGTATTATTGTTTTTTTTAGACTGGGCCAGCACGCAACTTCAATACTGACCTGGATCTATTCACTGTCATTAGTTTACTTGATGTCTAAATACAATAGTCTTAGGGGTGCTGTTCTGTTTGTATTTAGTTTGTTTTGTGTTTGCTGTATACCATAGTTTTGTGAGGCTCATTCTCTTTTAGTTACATAGAATTTTCTTTGGTTTCAAGAGACTTTGCTTCACCCTCGTTTGTTGTTATTAAACTGCTACTTTAAAATCATTTCACTTAGCCCTTTACACCAGGTTTTATGTTGCTTCAGCTTTACTTCATGAGCCAGGGGTTGTGACACATGACTAAATGAACCTGGTCAGAGTACCAACACACAGACCGTCTAAAGAAAGATGTAGCACCGTGGAGCCACATCCAAGCTTCATTTTGGCAGTAGGATCACATAAACTCTAAAGAGACTAGTTTAGCCAGCAGTCTGTTTGTTGAATGCCAGCTGCAATGGGACTTCCTATAACTAGTGCTGCTTCTGCGAGGCTCCAAGGGTGGACACAAGCTGTCATGCAAGCTGAAATCTGCCAGTGAGAAAGTCATGTGACCCATTCTTCTGAGCTAAACCTGCCCTACCTAAACATTGTCCCAGACTGATCAGAAGTGGGTGGTTTATATATATATATATATATATATATATATATATATATATATATATATATATATATGATTGCAGTGTGTTTATTAAACACACTCTATCATTCCAATCCAAGTACTAACGATCACAGAATGTGTGCCCTGAGACTTTTACACAGTACTAAATAGCTTACAACATTTCACTGCATTGTAAAATCTGAAAATATACACGAACATAACATGGGTACTCCAACTGAGTCTAAGCCTGATAGTGTTCTGCACTGGGCTGTGCTTTTGTCTTTGCTTTGTTTGTTTCTGATTATTCTAGATTTAATTTCTTTGTTTAGTGTATATGAAAGATGCTGTATCAAGAAACGTGCTTTGCTTAAACGTATGACTATGTCCTTAAGAGAGACTCACATTCAGTCCTGTGGGATTCTTGGTGTGCTTGGTGGTTATTATGTGATGTAATAATTCAAGCATGAAAAGGTTAAATGCCGGTTAAATTCTGCATATTAATTGTTGGCTCTACTGATGAATCAGAAGGTGATGATTATGTGCCTTATCAAGCCCCTCTGCTAGCAAAGACTGCATCACGAAAGAAGGTCCAATGTCACCATGAGATCTTCAAAAAGATGCTGAAATAAAAGTGAACAAGATAGGCATTAACACTGCTTAGAAGGTTGAGACACTAGCACCCTATGACATGATGCAGAGAAGGGCAAAAGGTGTGACAAAAATTGCAGTGAAGAAGTGCCAGAAAGGAGAGAAAATGGGACAGAAGACCTTACTGTATGTCATTTAGAGTGAAAGCACAAAAAACCCAAGTCTTAAAAGGAAAGCCTTCATAAAATTGACTATGATTACAATGTGACCGTCTTGCAGATGAGACGAGGGGAGTTGGGGAAATTTAGATAAGCTTCAGAGTCCTAATGAGTAATTGCCTTGCAAGTATTATTATATATTCGTCTTGAAAAATTTGCTCTGGAAGCATGGGAGTTCTTTCAGGGAAAAAAATGTCTCCCTAGCAAAAACTGGGAAAAGAGATAGGATGCAATCATTGGTAGGATGCTGCATGACGAGATGTCAGTTGAGCTAAAATCAGACCCACAAATTTAGGTATATTTAAGTATGGACAAGCATGGCAGAGATCCATTCAACGTGCCATGGGACACACTTTAAGTCATATCTTATCTGACATTGTGAGTAATATGATGCAAAAGATGGCTGTTATACTGTTACAAGTTTGTACAGGAAGTAAATAGTGTTTGCTGTATTTGATTGACTTTTCTACTGACATCAAAGATCTTAATATAGATGTAAAGCTGAATGTCTTTTTATTGCCCTGTTTTTCAGAGCTTTTCAGAGCAACAGGACAAGCGAGATGGAAGCTGGCGTGCGGACGGAGGATAATACAGATAATGCTGTTGGAGTGTTTGGCCAGCTTGTTCAGGTGGTGAGTCACATGCACACGTGTCCCATTTCCCTAGGACTGGAGCCTGACATGTACATAGTTAAATGTATAGTTTGCACTTTGCATAATTCAACTCATTTTAATTTTATTTTCATCAACTTTGTGATGGTGGAGTAGATTACTTTAAATTCCTCACAAAAGCATTATGACGTACTGCAAATAATGTGTTCTCCCTACTGCTGCTACTACTAGAAGTAATAATACTTAGACTAATGATATTATTTCCACCTAAAATAGTTCCACTGTTTTCACAGCTGTTACTACAACACAAGTCTAACCTTTTTCAGAGAATGCAGTTTTTTATTCAATCACATCTATTGACTTGAGTACAGTCATTGATTTATTCAATAGAATTGTGGGACAATTATTCACCCCTTAACATAACATTACATACATTTATCTGCCAATTACCAGGTTACCAGAGTGACACTTTGGTTTGTTTTCCAGCTGCTCCAGACGTGCTAAGGAACTACACACTAATACACTATAGGAGACTGGCAGGCAATGTCTGAAAATGCTTTAGAATGAATGTTGCACTCCACACTATGGTATAGTGTGTGCAATAAAATATGACCGCTCATTTCATGATGATTTACTTTTTCTGAATAAAACAGCTGTGTTACCCGTTAAAGAATAGTAATGGTACTTGTTAAGTCACATGGAAAAGAGTTTCACTCAATCTTTGAATCCTATAAAACACTGAGATCAGGCACTGAAAAAAGATCTAAAGTTTTCTCCACATATTCCAGCTTCTCCCACAAACAGTTGTTATGGAATAAGTGATCAACATTACCAACATATTTAAGTGATCATTTGGATTTTGTGTAGGCAAATGCATGTTTCACCATTTTTATATATATACGTATATACTTTATGCAGATCCGTTTGCAGAATGTTCCTTTTTTTTCCTATATTTTGATTTAGCTGTGCTTTCATATCGGAGAAAAATCTGGGAAAGAGAATTTTCTTCACTTGCACCCACAGGCAGATCTGCATTGCATAACTTTGTTGTATCATGGGCCAGTGACTCAACTAAAGTAAAACAATTTTGAGACTGCTCAAAAGTTTGGCAAAATTCACGTGACAGCTGGATGGAAACAGAAAATGTTTAAGAGGAACAGAAATGAAAAAAAAGCATGAGTGTAGAAAAAGTGGTCAACTGAGTGTCGGAGCATGTTGACCTACATTTATAGATTTAACTCATTTCAATCCTCAGCACAGGTACTGCAGCAGAGAAGTCTGCCTACTCATCCAGGGTTGCTGCTCTTTGGTTTGTAACATTTGGCCCTGTAGTGGAGAATGGTGTAGCTGCAGGCTTGCAGGCAGCAGTTTCAGGCCTGCAGAATTAGGCCCCTTATTTTTTTGCAACAGCACCACTGAGGGAATTGAATGAACACTAGATGTTTTGGGGTGTTTTCCCTTGTGCACATGAGCGTCACCTAAGATGGACAATCGCATTGTGAGTACTGAGAGAGTTTAGTTTAATTTGTTTAAAATTAGATGCATTTTAGAGAATCAAACTGCAAAATGAACAACATATAGCAGCACGTGATTGTGTAACATTTTTGATAAGCTAGCAATATGACAATACTCCTGTCAATGGAAACTTGAGCTAACTTTACCCAAAATATTACATTATTATTATTATTATTATTATTACTACATTAGCTTGCAGCCCTGCTAAATGAACTGTTTTGTATAAAGTTGTTCAGTGAAAACATTGCTGGATTTTGCCCAACTCCACACCATGCTCCACATCACTTTTCTTCTTAGTCTGTTCTTCTGTAGGCTAATGATGGTTGCAGCTTTTAGGCTCATTACCACCACCTGGATTGAAGTGAGGACTTTTTTTTTTCCAATAGGCTGCTCGCCATATGACTGCATGCACCAAACCATGACCCCCATACACCGCGGGACGAATACATATACCGTTACAGCCCTACTTTATTAGAATTTTTTTTACTAGCTTAAAAATGTTCTATATCTATAATCTATAATATTCAATATCGTACAGTACCCTATAATTTTGGAGAGGCACTTTTAAATTCAAATAAGTTATTGAAATACGGGTATTAATTTGCAAATGTGTGAACATTATTGGAATATAGCCCACATCTGGGTTTTAATCATCTGGGTAAGACTATGTGATTAAATATGATGGGGGAGGTTTATTCCAAGAAGGCAAAAGTTCTCCCTATGTGTGGAATCATTTTCTCTAATTTCACTCCTTTCTCCTTGTACTTTTCATTGCCACAACCTGGCATGGGTGCAATTAGAATAATGGATTCATTCAGATGTCAAACTGTTTTGTGCACCAAACATGCTCTGTTGACTAAGATCTTGGTATATTTCCATATAAAAGTGAAGCAGCAAGACTGTCTTGGTCTCTTTTCATCTTCACAAAATACTTGTTGTATTCACTGCCAATCAATCCTATCACGTAAAGACTTTTGCTGTGTTCCCTAGCTCACCTTGCCTGGCCACGCCTCAACTCTACAGTTTCCATTACAATATAGTACCTCCTCAACAATTGCCGTGACTTTGTTTTATACATAATTGCTGTGCCACAACAAGGTGAGTTGAGTAGCGCTAGTGGAAAGGGGCTTTTATGAAGCACCTTTCTCTGTGCAAGGAGAAGCACCTGGCTCCCATAACCTCCATAATCCTGCCAGCTCTCACAAACATCACATCTGCAACGACCATCACCTCATCTACACAGCAACGACCACCGCTGTGACCACCATCACATGTGCAGCCATTTCTGTGCCAACTCCCCTGGGTGGGCGGACGAAAAGGGTCCATCATCTCATATCACACAAAGATAAACAGACACAAAGGGACATAACTGCAAGTTACCAATGTGTAGATCCTGTCAATGACATCTTTGCTGTTCACAAAAGTCACCGTGGTACCAGTACAGAGGGAGAGAGAGAGCTGTTTGTATGCAAAAAAAAAAAAATCAATACAGATATGAGCTTCATGTCTGAGTCACTCTTAAGCAGAAAATAAATTGAGAAAATGCACGTTGGAAAATAGAAATGAGTAATGGTGGCTGACTGGAGACATGCAGAGATAAGGAGGCCTTTGAAAGAAAACATCTGATACATTTCTACGACTTTGAATAATGCTAGACATCAACTTTTAAATTGCAAGTGCTTAAGTCCATATTCTTGTTTGTGGATTATAGAGCATGTGAAAATAGAAAATACTGATAGAAAAGGCACAACAACATGATCAAGGATAAGTTATCTTGTTCTTTCCTCTAACATGAAGCCAAACTTAAGCCATTCCCTCTAAAAAACTAGAACCTTCAAACACAATTTAAATCAATACACATACTTTCTTTTTCCTGAAAGCTACATCTCAATCATTACAACTTAGTGTCCCATCAACCATGATCCATTATCAATTACAAGAGACACTTCACCAATACAAAGTGTTTTTGGGATGTATGTCAGACATTTTGAAGAGGGGCTTTTTGTACTGATTTGTTGGAATCAAATAAACTCCAAGTCCACCGTGAAACTAAACACAGCAGAAATAATGATTAATTAACACAATAATTACACACACAGCATGTGGAGAACAATGTCTCTTGAAGCAAAACATGAAAATAAAACAAATTACCTCATTGTCTGACAGTGTCTTGACAAGGAAATGCTTTATGATGATTACTGCTTTGTGAAAGACAAGATGACAGAAACAGTAACCAGAGGAGAATAAAGGACAAAGTTTTCATGAAGCCAATACAATTTACAGACAAGGTCAAAGAGGCAAGAGACAGAGAGCAAGAACCAGAGAGAGACCAAAAGGTAAAAAAGCTGTAAGTGATGTAAGGTGTTGAAACCTGATATCTGCTGGAGCAGAGCAGACTGTGTGACTCTGAGGAGACAATGAAAGCCCAGAGCCACCGTTTGTTAGATGATACTCATCCTCTCTCCTGTGGACACCAAGTGGTTTCACATTTATTTCTAGACAAGTCTAAATAAGACGTGGGGGAGGTTGGCTTGAATAACTCACTTGGTAAAGCCGGTCCCAAAACCTGAGGTTACAATCCTCTGGAGCAGCTGGAGGGATTTTCAATTTGGATTTGTGGCCTCTTGCTACTCGTCTACTCTCGAGGTGCATTTAAGTAGGGGTGGCTCAATACCACTGTTTCATGTCAGTCAATCAATCAATCAATCAATCAATCAGACTTAATAGCATTTTTCATATAAATATACATTGAAGCACAAAGTGCTTTAGATGATAAAATCAATTCTTAATTTTACAATTATGAACATTCTGTGCTGCTCTCAGTTCTTCAGGTTGAAGGTTGTTGCATAAAATAAGTCTGCACACTGTAGCGCACATGATCACTACATCCTTACAGTCTGGTCACATGATGGTGGTTGCATGTGACTCTTTATGGCTTAACTTATTAATCTATAAGATATTAAGTGTTATTGAATTGTATGGGATTTTGTATTTTTCTTCCCTGGATTTTGCGAACAGCATGAACCCAAATGGTAAATTAAACCCTTCACAATAACATTTAGGCAGATCCATTAGTCAATACGTTCATGAATATGCAATAAGACATTTGCTACTCAATCCTCAAATCAATAATATATGATCTGTTAACATTGACATGATACTCCCAACTCTCTGTGTGTCTCTTAATAACATGACCTTCATGTGATACTGCACCTTAGGCTTTTATTCCTAGATACATCAGAGGTCATGGAAATATACCAGCAAAACATAAAGAGTAAAAACTGCATCTTACTCAATTTTCAATACAGCTATTCTTGATAAATAGTGTTGCCAATGGTGCCAATCTCAGCTGACATTTGAAAGGCAGAGCACACCCTAGACTGGGTACACCTTAGACAGGTCACCAGTCCATTACCGGGCTACATAGAGAAACAGCCATCCACCCTCACATTCACCTAACCCCTAAATCATGTAAAAAAAAATAAAAAAAAAAGCACGGGAAGAACATGCAATCCCAATGCAGAAAGACCCTTGTTGCGACCGGGTAACCAGGTAATTTCTTACCTGAACTTTTCTCATATTAGCAGATACCAGTGAATCACTATGATACTCATCTTTCAAACAAATTTCTCTAATTGGCTGTGGTGATGTTTGTGTTACGATAACATGTGACCATGTAAACATGACCTATAAAAACAAAGCACACATGAACTCTGTCTCCATCCTCAGCACACAGCTGTCAGTAAGTATGTGAAAATGAGGATGGAGGAGAAAATTGTGGAGACATCAAAGCGGCACAAAGTGCCTCCATCACTCACAGCGCTTCAGGGATGGAAAAATGGAAGGCTAGCAAAGACAACAAGAGCAAGAGGGAAGATGTGTCATGGCAGCGATCAATCCTGAAATCCAATAAGCAGCGGTCTTTCCTGAGCGATGACTGTGAGGGTCATGCCACCATAACAGACAACATTTATTTATATCAGAGCTCTTCATGGCTGAGAAAGTCTAAATTTATTTTCCAGCTTATGAGAGTCTGTCTATTCCAACACCGCAAACAGGAAACAATTAGATTAGGTTTAATTTAGTTTTAATTTGACCAGTTGTCAAACTTTATTCGGTGACCCACTTTCTAAAAATGGCAATATAATGTGACCCAATTCACAATACAAATTGCAACAAGAGAAAATGTGATTATATTACAATGATATTGTTTATTTGGAGTGCCAAATGTGTTTGATACATGAACCACAAAGTATACCACTCATAAGTATGTTTGAAATGATTGTCGTGTCAAAAGCATGCAGATAATAATGCTAACAATTGTACCACAGCAGTATGTGGAACTACAGTATATACCAGCAAAATGAGGATAATGCCAGTATTTTCAATAACAGTAAATTGTGAATATGCAAGAAGCACAAGTAGACAGGCTAGTAAGGTGAGACAGCTTGCATACAGTTGGACTATGACTGGAAACACCAGGATGTGCCCACAAAAAGAGTGATTCTACACAAAGATTGGGATCTATTGCTTAACATCAACCTGGACGCTCAAGTAGGACTGCACGATGTGATTTTGGCTCCTCACGAATAAACAAATATGATCATCCAATACTGAAAATGCATGTTCCACCAATAGAACACAAAGCAAACTAAGCACTCCTGTAAAAGACTAATGCCTGATTATGTGTCTGCATGTGCCAGTCGCAGTTGCTGCCATTACTACACCATTCAGCTTCATGTTCCCTGGATGATTAATGTGAGTTTAAAAGACTAGCGTCACAATATTGATGTCTGTAGAAACAAAAATCTGAGGTTATGCACAGCAGAAGGTGAACAGCTCACTCGCTGTGTGTGTGTTCTTGTATGGGTATCTTTGTGAGGACCAAAAAACCATATAAACCATAGAGAGAGGACATTTTGGCTTGTCCTCATGTTCTGTCACACCTTTAAAGGGCTTTTGGGGGGTTAAGACCTGGTTTCAGGATTACAATTGGGTTTAGGTTAGGGCTGTAGGGTCGGGGTTAGTTAGCCAGACTTCCCCTTGTGGTACTTTGTCCCTCAGGATGAACAATTTGGTTGGCAACACTCCCTGATGAAGGGAACGTGCTGCACTGGGGGTCAGCAGACCGAGTTTATATTCCATACGACCCCGGAGTCAGCAGATTCAAAGCCGGGCAATTATCTGCATGGGGCAAGAAAGGTTCAGTGAACTTCAACATGATCCGGAGCAGCATCTCAACCCAAGTAAGAGTTCTGTTTCAACTTTTCAGACTTTGTGTTTTCAGGCCAACCAAGACCTATCGGAGAAGGAGAGGAGGCAGGTGGGGAAACAGATGTGCCATGACCCGAGTGATTCTACATGTCACTGCCGGACAAAGTGATGGGGTATGAGACAAGAAAGTTGTCGATGCAGGCCCTGAGAGAGCGCTGTCGCAAACCCCGCTCCAGAGTTATGGTGGTGGTGAAATGAGCTCATATCATGAGGAACCAGGGGATGATGAGCAACCAGAGTCCAGCTCTTCAGTGCCTGGTGAAGAGGTGGGGAGAAAGCGGCAAAGATGTGAGAGCCCTCCCGAAGGACACAAAGTGATCTCTGGCTGTGACGTTTCCTCTGACTCTGAGCTCCCATCATTTCAAAATGCCGCTCTTCAGGTCTCTTGTCCCGACCGAGAAGATCCAGTCTCACCCGCTACCCAGTCTGCTCCTGCAGCGACAGACAGCACTGCCTGCTCTTCGGGTCATCTGCACAGACTGAATCTATCAGAATGTATTAAGTCTATGTTTGTCCTCACTACGATTGCTGCCCAAACATGTGTGTTTGTGTGTGTATGAATGAGGAGGGAGAAAGCGAAGCAGGTAATAAAACGACACTGGCAGTGTTTTGGTAATTCTACAATTCCTTTAAGGGCCATTGAAATTCCAAACTGGAGTTTTTAAACCCAACTTCAGCAAAATGCATTTGTGATTTATTTTTTTTGGCTGTTGAAGTTGACTCCAAAGAGCCCAAAAGATAGCCCTCAGAATTCTACCTTATTGATGGCAATAGAAAGTCAATGACATTTGCAGTTTTAGTTGTCAGCAGAAGCACATGTTCATGCTTGAGCGCAGTCACTGATATCCTAAGCTCACAGGTACAACTTCACAACATGAAGTATTGGCTATTGGATTGTATTTCCTGCTGGCTCAGTACCAGCACTGGGGCTGGTGCCATTTTCCTCCAGCTAGTCAAATAGCTCCTGCATGTATCTGTGACAGAGGCTGAGAAAATGAGGGTTTTCTGAAAATCCTCAGTTTGTATATTGTTTTAGAAGATATGAGGACAGATTAGGTCTGAATAAGACAAATGAGTACTATACTTTGCAAATAGTCATATGTATTGTACTTAAAAGACATACATTTGTCTTTATAGTGTGTAGAGATGGAAAAAGAGCCACATGGTTACATTAATGTGCCCGGAAATTAATTGTCTGCAACACATACATCATTTTTGGGTTGGTGTGAGATTTTTTTCTCTTCTTCTCCAGAACAGGACGTCATTAATACAGATTAATGTTCTTTCTCTGAGAGACACCAGTGTTCCTCTCTCTCCATTTCAGCTTTCACAAAGGATGAGAGGAGCTCCTGGGATTGGTCATTACTGTAATAGATTCTGTATCCCTCCAACTAATAATAAACTCAGTCTTGTGTCCACAATGTGCCCAGCTGTGTTTGACTGTGCCTGCGGAGACTTGTATTTGCATCTGTGCCCTATTTCAGGAAAACAGAGCCCAGCAGCTCGTTGAAATATGAGTTTTGAAGAGGCACAGCTACCAAATTACAGATCAATTATGGGAAAATGATATTCCAATTAATCACCTTTTGAGCAGATATATATAGAATTTAAACATCCCCTACTGTACAATTGACAGCAACATATTTTCATTAAGCACACATTTTAGATTTGTAATAATATAACTTAGTAACTGATAATGTATTTCGTAAATAAATAATTGCAAAGCCTAGGTTTCAAAATATTTAATTTTAACAATAGAAAAAAGTAAATTTATGCCTTGATGTAAGCAGTTAGTCAGAAATCCTCCATACACAGCTTGGATGACAAGAGTGTTTATGTCGCCTAATAATTCATGTTGCAAGTAAATTTAAATGCTTGTAAACTAAAAACAGCACTCCCTGTTGACTGTAATTTGGCCTAATGTCCTCCTCATACTGCTGCCTGTGATTATATTTATGTCACTTCAATTCACTTGAATCTTTGTTTTCCCTCTTTTTTCACTTCAGATGTAATTTCATATGACCCCAGGTGCTCACAGTGCAAATAATTATAGACACAGAGAAAACATAGTCACAGGAAATGAGATATACGAAACATTCATCACAGAATAAAGCAAATCATGACAATAAGTGCAGTCATAGCAGTAAAAGTAAAGTGCAGTCATGTCTGCCAGTCAATTGTGTGACCATTGATTTTCATCACACAGGAGGTGCTTGAAATCATTACTTCAATACAAACCTCCACTCATTTTCAAGAATGTATGTGACTATGTATTGAATGTGCACAATGAAGGTGCATCATGATGTGACTTTGCCCTCAGGATCATGACTAAGAAAGTCTCAGTGTGCTGTGACACAGCGTTGTGTCCTCATCTGAAGTCAAACCCAAGCAAACAGGGGAATGTGTTGACATCAAGGACAATTTGCTGTGCCCCGGAGAGACAAAGCACACATTTGTTGCTAACTAAGTGATTAGTCAGACTCTGTGGCTGTCAAATGAAATTGCATTCACTTACATTAGTTGATGACTGTATTAGGGCATGCATAGTCAAATACGCTGTCAATGAACTGGCTTTGCCAAGAATTTAAACTCAAAACATCATTTTTTTGGTGGGGACGTGAAGATAAATGATATTTTCACCTGGCTCTAACCAAACCCACAACAAGGACTACATGGCCATAAACAAAAAGTGTCAAGCGGCACATGACTGTATTTATTAATAGCTGCATCCTCTGGACCATCACTAAAAGAGTCTGAATGTGAACACAATTATAGGTATTTACCTTTTCTTGTAATTGTAACCACAAGTTACAATGAATCCTGAAAGTCGTATAACCCTATGAGTGTAAAAGTAAAAGTAGACACTGACAGTGTAAAGGTCATCAGAATGAAGACCTCACAAACCAAAACCACAGCCAGCTATAACACTTTTTCTATGTAAAGATGGCAGATGTTACCATCATTTGTAATTAAGTACAGGAAATACATTTGTGGCCATGTAATAGGTATGATGTACACAGGAAATACTAATTTGAGGCCACGAAATAGGTATAACTTGCTCACAAAACACATTTGTGGACAGGAAATGCTAATTTGTGGCCATGAAATATGCATAACATGCACACAAAATCCTAAAAATGGGCACAAGTGGGCTGAAGCTGCACGATGGAAGCATATTTTTCACAGTGAGTGGTGCAGTATAATCCTAAGGAAATGTGAGGTGAGTTTACGCTGGCGGTGCGCTGTATCATAATGTAGTTATCAAATCTTGTTTAATATCTTTTCTTTTTTTTGCACTTTGTAGACCTGCACTCCACCACTTAGTATTTTGTGCATATGTATTAATATTTTGTGTGCATGTTATTTTATGTCCACAAAGTAGAGTTTTACCCTTTGTCACGTCTGGGTCCCCGTAAAGAATGTGACCAATGTGACCAAATGAAATGCCAAAATAAGAAATGGTGAAAATAATAACAGTAAAACATAACAGAGCGCTGATGTTACAGTGTGTGTTGTTAGGAAGTTCCTTAAAATTCAGGATGACAGCCGCTTTAGTGAGTTTGCTAGTTAGTGTGTCTCCCAGTGTTGATACTTTGAGCGCTGACATAATGTGGGAACTCTGAAGATAAGTGTGGGCTATAAAAGATAGGCCTCTTGCCTTTTCTCATGTCAACACTTCAGCTAATTGAGGTGTTTTCTTTGTCAAAAAGAATCACCATCCTAACTTGCTCGGTGTTGGTATTCCAAAGCATCTCTTGCTGTGCATTTTTGTGTTTTGTGTTTTCCTTTGATTGCAGTGAAGCAAATCGTTTCTGTGAGTGGGGAAGAAAAAGATGTTGTGGAGTGTAGTGACTAGAGTGGGTCAAGTGAAAACAATCATCTGCACCTGAGACTAATAAGACCCCAGGTAATATTATAGAAAAAAAAATGTGATCACCTCTGATTCCAAGTCTGAAGGTTATGACAAGAGACAGAGATATAGGACATCATTTAGTAGGGTAAACAGAGATGTGTTGTTTGGCATTGTGTCAGGATGTGTCATCGCCTACAGAATGTAGCCCAGGGCTCTCAAACTGAAACGAAAGGGAGTATCTAGTCTGGAAGGGGCCAGTCAAGTGATTCAATAAGAGGGTGGGCGATATGAGCTTAAAATGATATCACAAAGGTCCATCATGATATCACAATGAGATATTTTACAGAATTTCAAATTAAAAGTGTCAATACAATGTATTTATGATGCAAAATTAATTACTAAAATCATAAACATAACTCCATTATAACTCGATTTTAAGAGCCGGGGGTCGGGTTTGAGTAAACAGATGACAGTGAAAGTAAAAAAAACACAACACCTTTCTCCTACATTCTCACTTCTCCTGGGATTAATGCTGTTTAACTGACAATAGTTTTTCATATTTATTCATTCATTTTACGTGTTTTTCTGTTTCAGGTGTCAGAAAATAAGAAATACACAAATTGGATTTTGTTTCAGCATAAAATTATTAACCTGATAGCAAGTTGTTTGCTGAGGAAATCTGCGGAGTGTCTAATGAACTGTGAAATTGTCCAAACAAATACAGGGCTATGAGAGCAGCTGTATGAAATTCTGATTATTTACTCAGTGCAGTGTCTGTATGATATAAAATATAATGAGTCAATTCACAAGCTGCTGTTCGTCTCCTCTCTGCGTCGACAAAGACCAGTGAAGAGAGACTTTGCAGCACCTGGTGGCAGGAAGGTGAACAGACAGTATTCTACTTTTCTTCCAAAAACCACACACATGATTTTATTTCATCAAATGCTCAAACAATCCAGTCTCCAAACACACAAAAAAAGAGATTAGAAGGTTCAAAAACTAAAAGCAAATTTATGAATCTTTCCTTCACATTCTTCATGTGACAACCCATCACCTTTATGTGGTGTTCCTTTATGTTAAACTGTTTAAAGCCAGTAACTCACACTAGGTCTTGTCGACAGCAGACATTAATCTTAGATACTTTTGCTTGCAGCTGAAACCAATTGCACAACACAGACATGAAGGTTAGAAGATCATATTAGAACTTATTGGCACAAGGACTCGGGACGCGTGACAATTGAATGCTTCAGAGCAAAGTGTAAAATGGTGGTAAAACGTCATTGCTGCACACACTGACCCAAACTGGCTGACCCACAAATCTGATGAGCGGCTGAGAAAGGAAGGTTTAAGTACTGCTGCGCTAATGAGCTGATGGATGGCAGGTGTGCATTCAGTCTGGAGGGAATGAGGAGCACAAACACAAAGACCGTCAGAAACAAGCACAGACAGAGAACATTTGACAAAAAGCTTGACGCTAGAAACAACATGTGGAAGATAATTTGTCATTGATCATAATAGTAATGGGACAAAAACAGTACTATCAGTACAATCAATTGTCAGTTGAGTGGACCTGATCAGGATTCGATCAACACCAGATGTGAACGTATATGGCACAGCTGTGGTTCATTACCCCTGACAAGGTGGGTATTTGTGTCCATGTCTGCCTATCAATCTGTCTCTGTGAGCAGTGTAAATTTTAAAAAAAAGGAATGGATTTTGACTAGTCAAATTATTGTGTAATAAAGTGTAGTACATCATTTAACGAGTATAACGTCAGTTACATTCAAACTATTGTCAGATATGTTAATTCAATGCTGATTAAAGCCCCGTTCATTGCATTAGGAAAGCAAACGACAGCAAACGGTTAGTTTCAGAAGTGAATTCTGCTCCAAAAACCTTGCTGTTCTGCAGATGAAGAATACAGCATACAAATTATGTTTCTTTTCAGGAAGATAAAACAGAGGCAGATAACATCATCAATAACAAAAAAAATCACCAAATGTAATATACTGTATTTATGCCACATGGGTTTAAACCTTGTTATAAAGTTAATAAACTTTTATGAAGGTTTCTTGTAATTGTAATTTGAGTTTCACCTGCCTATTTTGATATGTATCTGCGCTGTGATTAAGATGGGACTAGATGTTGTTAGCTTTTTAAATGACAAATGTCAACTTAACCACCAGAAATGCAACATTCTAAGAATGTACATGTATATAATAATGAGGACAAAAGCATTGCAATTTATGTAAAGGAGTGAGGTCACAAAGGACACACTTAAAACACATGCAAGCACAATTTATGCTGGTGTACTTGATATAATGAGTTTGTATCATATAGATGAATAACTTCCTTGGTACTGACCTACATAACTAATTTAACACCATAAATCCTAATCAGCCTGTGGCTCTGGAACATTTCAGAAAACTCAATCAGTTGGATGGCAGCTTGAATTACTATTTATATGTACAATACATGGACATGAATTTGCTGTTGTAAACAAGGCACTTTTGAATGTGTATTTTATTACATATATAAATTAAAGCCACTTGAAAAGTGTTGTATTTCTGTATCAATATACAGCAGTAACAACCAATCACACCTAATTTAGAGACTGGTTAACCCTAATTACAATGTTCCTGTCTTTGGACTGCAGAAGAAACTTGCAAGAAGGTTCAAACCCTGATTCAAATAAGCCCATCTTGCTGTTAGGCAGTGCTAATGAATTATTAATGCCTATGTTTATACATGTATGTATTTCTATACGTCATTAAGTATTTTGTAATAAACACTTTAATCTTTGTCCTTGACTAAATCCTGCGAGAGCAGGCTCCTCCTCCCCATCGCTGTTCTCCTGTCCTTTCTAATAGGTGACTCACATCAGTGTCTTTATCCCCATTATAGTTGCCTGAGATGTAACAATGTTGTTGAGCTTTGTGTCACTCGTCTTTGTGAATTGCCTCTGTGTTAGCTTCACCTTTTGAATGCAACAGAAGCGTGAGATGGATTTCAACGACAGCCAGATTATTGTTTCCACATGCTTTGCCCTTTCCCTCTACAGATAAATGACAGCATTAGCATAAATGGCCTTTTAGAGCGACAGTCATTTAGCAGAGGAGAGAGCAGGGAAGTATGTGTGTGTGTGTGTGTGTACGTGTGGGGCTAGGCATCATCATTTTGGGCTGTCTTGTCTCATTCGTTGCGGCCTGGAAAGTTTTCTGATAATTATTAAATAGCTATTTTGCCATCAAGCTACCATTTGTAAATTGTTTTCTTATATTGTTTTGTCGTGGCAAAAAACTACAGTGGTTGCTTAACTCTTTTGAGGAACAACCGTTATTCTGATTAGCCATTACCCCAACCCTAACCCTGAATGATCAGGGACGTGAATAACATTGTTAATCTCACTGCAGCAGCACCTCTGGGTTGGATATTCTGGGCAACACTAAATACAGAAGCTCTGCAAAGCACAGCTCAATTCCATTTGGCTTGCACGTTAATCAGTCGTGCTGTCCATACTGGGCACCACACTGAAGCACCGCAGAGCACCCATGGTCTGTTTCAGCATTTGGTTTAATTTCTGTGCATTCCACAAATAAATTGAAGTAGAAAACACTATGTCATTGTCAACACATTGACAGTCTGCAGTAATTACCCCAGGGCCAGAAGAGGGTACGGTGAGCACGGCTTGGCTGGTTAACCTAAGACGTCATGGTAAAGTTTGGTTTGGTACAGTACGGTAAGTTTGGAATGGTAAAGCCCTGGGTCAGGCTTGCATTCTGACTAAGAACAGTACCTTTACTTTTTTGGTGAGGTGTGCACTGTGCTTTATGGCCTGGTCAGTGAGATACGTAGCGTGACACTGCAGGTGTGATGACAACGAACAACAGCATCGAATGTGAGACACCAGACAACAACACAACAGATGACATAGACTAGGGTGTTGAAGGAATACCAGTTGCAGGGGAGTGACTCTCATGGGTCTAGCTTCACCCATACCATTACTCTAGTACCCCAAGGGAACGTACCAAAAAATGGAACGGTTGGGGCTGGTTATTTTGTTACATTATCTAACAGAAACGCAAAAAAAATACATACCATTTCGTACCAAACCATTCACGCAGAGGAAAATAGAGGACACAAGCAAACTAAACCATCTTCTTTAGCAAACAATCATGACTCCATCACCTGAAAAGCTGCATGTGGATGTATTTCAGGTTCTACACTGTAGATGATAACATGGATCTAGCCATTAGCTTAGCTGTTAGCTCCACCTGAGTGAAGCAGCAGAGGAGGAGGTGTCACAGTACCTGTGTACAGCATAGACAGCAATAGCCATCAACAACATTGTGCTCCTTGTCAAGTCTCTCTTAAACTGCAACTCAGCCTGGGGCTCAACATCACGGCTGTCTCCTCAGTAGGGGCAGCACAAGCATGAATAATGGCCACATGTCATTGCATGTTCAAGTCTCAGCTGCTGGAACAGAACCCATAGCCTTAGAAACTCACACTACCCCATCACTCCACCATCCAGCCCTGTTACGCAGCTTGCCACACAACCTGGCACTCAGTTGGAACCACGCTGCCAAGACTTGCAGGTCGGCAAGCTGAAGCTGAAGCAGCAAAAAGGAGACAGGAGGAATTTGTGCTCACTATAAACCAATGTAGTGATCAATGCTTTGGGTCAGTGGGATCCATCATAAAAACTGACTATGGTCATCTTTAAACACTGTTTAAAAATTCAGCTAGTAATCAGCAATAGGATGCAAAATGACTTAAAGAATATTAAAATGAGACCTGGTATGGTGATGTTAATATAACTTTACATAACTCACAGTGATTTGTGGTATGCTCATCTCTCCCACGGTGTCTGGTGTCAAACTCTGTTTTCTTCATCCTCGTCTGAGAAACACTCTGTGCTGCATCTGCATAATTAAAACGCTGCTGAATGTGATGTGACACTTCACAGCTCACACACTCCAAAAGACACCATTGCATGGCTTTATATAGTAGCTCAAGGCAAGGCGAGAGGCACCGCATGTGGTATGAATGGAACAGCCTGAATGGACGCAAAAAATTTCCCGCAGGCAGTTACAGAAAGATACGACCAAAAGTATTATTTTATAACAAAGGAATAGAAATTGAACTTCCATTCTTAATCCTAATCAAGACAACAGCTGAGACAGAAATGTTCATGGACCACATAGAAGAAGTACCACAGGGGCAAATGCAAGGACAAGTGACTACATAGCTTGATCCACCAACAAATTGAAGAAGTGGCTGATATTGGCACTAATCTTGGCAGCACAGGACCAGGCCCTAAGCACCAGATCAAGAGAGACTAAGGTGTCTACCATACCAGGACCGCAGCTGTAGGATGTGCAGAGATGCCACAGAGATGTTGTGAGCACATCACAACAGGGTGCAAGCTGCTGGGACTGGGAAGGCATACATGGAACACCACAACAAAGTGGACTGGACGTCCCAGGCTCAAGGTGGAATACACCTACAAAGGTGGTTGAGAATGACAGAGCTAAGATCCTATGGGACCTCCAGATCCATTAAAGGCAAAATATGTCCCACTGGAGACAGCACAAACTGTGAGAGTGGCTCCAACAGATTCCAGACACAACATCTGAGACCTTTGTCCAGAACAGTGCAGTCCTATGAACAGCTCTCTGTTGCTCTCTCAAACAGTCAGCAGTACCAATAAGGATGACACATTATACACTGGCAGCAGAAAGAGCTGAAGGTATGTGGTAACAGGGAGATGACAAAAATCTATAAACCAGAGTCTAAGTTTAAAATGTTGCATGACTTATTTAGTTTTGTTGAGCAATAATCCTCAAAAGGTATAAATGGGACTTTAGTTTTAGGAGGTGGTTCAAAAACAGACAGTGTAGATCCTAGTTCCTTAGGTAAACTTTTTTAATTTCAATCATTCATTCATTCATTCATTCATTGTCTGCCTCTTTATCCTCCACATGAGGGCTGCTGGTACCAATCCCAGCTGACATACGGGAAAAGGCAGGGTACACCCTGGACAGGTCGGCAGTCCATCACAGGGCCAACATAGAGACGAACAACCATTCACTCACACCTATGGGCAATTAAGAGTGTTTAATTAACCGCTGCTGGATGTTCTGGATATGTGTGAGGGAAACCAGAGAACCCTGAGAAAAGGAAGCGCATGCAAACTCCGCACAGAAAGGCCCTGGGACTGGGACGTGAATCCCAGCTGACATAGGGTGAAAGGTGAGGTACAACCTGGAAAAGGTCGCCAGTCCATCACAGGGCCCTAGTTCGTGAACTGGGTTCAAATTGTTTGTGCGTCAACGTTTTATTTCAGCAGATAAATCTCTGCAACAACTAATAAAACCTCATGTTTAAAGGTCCAGTTTAACATTTGGGAGGGTTATTGGCAGAAAAGTAATATACTACCCATAAGTATGTGTGTATAAGTGTATAATAGCTTTATAATAAAAATTGTAAATAAAATTGTCTTCTACATCGACCTTAGCCAAGGATGAACAGCTCCACAAACATAAATTTGATGCATAAATCAACAAAGAAGAAGATAATGGCAGAGAGAGTGCAGGAGTGGTTATATTCTCTGTGGTACATGAAGGTTACTGTTGTTCACTGATGGGTTTGAAAAGGGAAGGGGTGAATGGAGGAGCCCTCTGTTTGCTACTTGTAATTACTTTTCTTGCATAGTAATTTGTTAACTCGAGCCATACTATGATTTATAATCAACAGCAGCTTGACTTGAATCTCCTTCATGCTTATTGTTGCTTCATTTATAAACAGTGTATAATTACCATGACTGGGGGTGGCCCCATATTTAATTTGTCCTGACCAAGTTTCATAATGATCGGAAAAGTTTCAACACTTCCAATCCATTCATGGTCTTGTGTGTGTGTGTGTGTGTGTGTTCTCTGTTTGGCTCTGCTGTTTCACCATAGATCTGTACACAGCATAGTCACACTCTCTCTCTCTCTCTCTCTCTCTCTCCTTCTTTACGCTCATTGTGTTGGTGGCCCATTAAAACATCCATGAAGTTTTTACCGTTGCCTGTATAAACACAACTCAGCACTGTGCACTAGTGATGCGAAGTTTGGCTCTGATTGCCTGAACTCATGTGCATATATTATCCACCCACCACCCAAAGTTAAATATTATTTCATTAAATTTGGAGACCACCGGTCACGCTGATATATCACGACACATCTATAGGATTGTATTAGCACAATAGTTAAGCATTATCTTGCCAATGTACTTTTAACCTCAAACTTGGATTGTTATGCCCCAACCTACCCCTACTCACTGTCCAGGCTTTAGAACATTACAGCCACATGAAAGTGGAACAGCTTGATGTCAGTTTTCCACACGTCAACATGTAAATTTACCAAAAATCCCCAAAACAATGATCGGCAGCGACCTTTTAGTTGAAACGTGTGTGATACCTGCCAATGGAAACACTCTCAGGATTCTCTTTACTGTTCTACAATCTGAATATAGGCTGTTACTGGTTATAAGGCCCGACAGCTGCCAACACACACACCAGAGGCCATGTTAGTCTACTGAGTCTGTTTCTCATTTAAAAAATAGCCCCAGCACAAGCACTATAATAAAAGGTAATTGGTTGAGGGGGTGGCGTGTGGGAGAACAGGAGCCAATGGATTGTATTCGTAATTGCTAAACGTGCAGCCACAGAATAATGAGACTGTTCCGATATTAAACACCCTTGGCAGTAGAGAACAACAATAAGAGCAGAGCAGTGAGCTTTAATAATGATGCATGGTGCTGTGAATTAAAAACAGGCACAGACAGCTAAAAATGGTTTTCAGATCAGACAGAGTGGGAGAAGGAGACAATGCAAATGGAGATACCTGGAAACTATGATAGATAACAGCATGCTCAATTGAATCTTACTGTTGTTTTATGTAAACACGTTAAAAAGAGCTGAGACTCTTCCCTGATGCCTCAGAGGTTTTTACAACAGCGGGAATAAAAACAGCAAGCACTGCGTTACACAAAAACTGAGAGTTGTTCAAAATGTCCATCTTAAGGTGAACATCTGTATGTATTTACAAAGAGAACTCTGGCTAAAAAGTGCTTCAGACAGGGAGAGATAAGACCCGGGTTATAATTGGTCTGGCGTTTTCATTAGGGAGAGTTCTGCGAATGGACTCCAACATAACTCAGAGCTAGACCTTCTCCTCCAGGACAGTAACGTCATACACACATTGTCTTACCCACTGCTCATTGTGAACCTCGTTCAGTGCTTACGTAACTGGAGCTGCAGTCTGGTTTGAGAAGTAAGGTACTTCATATAAACAGTTATGAACTTCCTGTCAAGAGGCAGATGTGTGATGGGCAGGATCCAACTGACTCAACATCTCAGAACTTGAGGGATAAATAAGGATCATGCACTTAGCGAGACTTGGGCAGTCCCCACCACCAAACCATACCAGGAATAAAAATCAATGGTCTCACTACTGTCTTGTAGACATTCCCTTTCAATATTGCTGCTATCCTTCTGTCGCTCATCTCCAACAACTCCTACCTGCACTCACTTCTTCATCTTCGTCTGGGGATCGTAAAACAACCTGACACTCAACATCCATAAAACCAAAGAACTCATCATAGCCTTCAGGATATAACAACAAATATTTTACAATGATTATTTACAGGGGATTGCCAGTGTTTTACTCATACAACAGAAATTAAATTAAAGCAACAGATTTATTACTAGCAAAAAAAAGTTCAAGTATAAGTGAATCTACTTGTAACACCGACACAAACAGGTTGGAGTCGCGTACTCTTTGTTAAAGCCTTTATTGGCGTTATGGTGCGGCGTAGCCATTAGCCACAGTAACACAGTCCGAATGTCAACAACATTCATTCATTCATTCCAACATGGCCGCCGCGCATCCACCAATCATCCAGCTGGGTCGCTACTACATATATATATATATATATATATATATATATATATATATATATATATATATATATATATATACATACATACATACATATATGTGTACTACTAAACATAGCCCCGAAGTATATACTCTTGTTTTTCTGCGATTTGATTTCTAAATAAGAAATAAGAAGCTACTCATTGCATCATGGCGCCTCTGGCAGTACTTTTGACAACAATAAAAGTCTTGTACCATTTTGTCCACACCACCTATAAAGCAGTTGTAGTCTAGCACAGCATTGGGCACAGACACAGCTTTTATGCTTTACACCAGCCTCTTTCAACCTCCTTTTGACAATTGCCATGGATGGTTCAAGACATGTTTACTTCACGGGTGTCCTTCCACTTTACAAACAGAAGTCTCCCTCTTCTGAACCACCAGGGGAGGCTATTGACCTCTGTCTTTCCCGGTTAGTTCTGAAGGTCCCACAACAACCAATTCCACAAACAGGGCAGGGCTGGTGTGGTAGTTATCTACATAGAGTCTGTAGTCCCCACCGAGTATTGGAAATGGCAGCAGGTCCCATACAGAGGAAATGGTCAGTGGTGGACTCACTCTTCCCCTGGTACACAAAAAAATTAAAGGTGTATGCTGTTTGAGCATCCACCAGCACAAACACTTAATAACCCCACCTAGTGGGCTTGTCCTTCATGTACTGTTTCTTACTGATGCGGGCCTTGGACGCCACCATTCTCTCATCAATTCAAATGTTCTGAACAGGCAGACACTATCTTGGTGTAAAGAGGCTTGAACTTGAATAATCTGAGAGAATATGATAGTTTAGTGTATGGCCAAATGTTGGGTCTGGGGAACTGGAACTGGCATAAATCTCAACTGTGTTGGCTTTTGAGCACCAGTAAATGGGCCAGAAGTAGTGAATGAAGCTGGCATAAACACATCATCATCACTATCATCACTATGGAGTAAGGGTAAACAAGCCATGTTGGTAAAGTAAACAAACTCTTTTTGAGTGTGCATTTACTAAATACAATGGATAGTAGATATTTTTTTCACTGGCCTAACAAAAATAGCAATATCAAGTAAGTAGAGGTAAGTGCTCCTCACCTCTGTGTTTGGAGTGGGCAAGGATGATGGTAATGTTGGAGCAGATCTGTGATGAGCAGATGTCGATGTGCACTCAGCATCCTCCTCACTGTGGAACCAGAGGAGAAAATAAAAATAAATAAATAGAACTAATTTAGTGTCATAACATTTTGAAAAATCAAATGTAGGTGTCTAAAGAACAACAACCAACAATAGCAGCAACAATAGGAAGTTAGCAGATGAAAATGAAAAACGGACATATGCTGATGTTGTGTTTTTGTTATATGCCCATATTTGCTTGGAGTTTGACTTGTATTTTATTTAGATGATAATGTTTGGTAGCTGAGATTTCCCCATCATGTTGGTATGCTACATGTTAGGATTGTGCTTCCTTAAATCACCTGTACTGCACGCATCTCGCATAGCCCCGTTCCTTAATCAAACTTCCACAACTCTTTCCTACACCTTCATGCTGTGACTGATTTTGTGAAAATCGATACCACTACACTTCTCTATTCCTCAGCCATTTTCACACTCTCCAAGATTGTGTTTCAATCAAAACTATTCAAGAGTAAAAATGACTGTGTTTATTAAATTGATTGCCTAGCTGCTTTAAAGTAATCCATATAAACGTCATGATTGCTAAAATTAGAACCCAAAAGTAGGATTGCAAATAAACAAAAAGACTAAACACAAACAAACATGTCAAAATAATCCAAGAAATCAGGAGATGTTTAGGCCAAAACAGAAACAGAAACATACCTCAAGAAGCTGAAAAATGGTGAACAGGAACCAGAACACATGGAAACAAACAGATCAATCGACCAAGACACTGGGGAGCACAGAGAGGGGGAGGTAATCAACCACAGGTGAATCACATCAGGGCATGGTGGACAATCAGGAGGGAAAACAGAACAAAAGTCAAACTATATGAGGTGCACACACTTGCAGAACAATAAAATAAAACACGACACAAGGAAAACAGAATTCTACAAACAAAGAAATAAAAACCCAGAAAGAACACTACAACAAAAAGTCAAAACTGAATAAAGGTACAATAAAATGGGCCTGGAGTAACCCAGGGGTAATGGTTTGATTATATAAAATAGATTACATCAGTACATATTGAGAAATTGTAAAGCGAAGTAAGTGCTTGCTTTGTACTGGACAGTCTGAAATGCAGAAGCTGAACACACACACACACACACACACACACACACAGAATCCATCTCACTCTTCATGGGTTTAACTGCCATTAAAATTAAAAAGATTTAGAATGCAAAATTATTTCATACATTAAATGAATGACCTTGCAGCTTTAACTTAATCCTTCTCAGGGGGACAGTCCTCAATCTTATTAAAGCTGTGACCTGCACAATAAGGTGGATTCATAATTGCCTATTTTATATCTATCAATCAATGGTATTTTAAGAAACCTTGTATGAACCCACCACTAAAATCTCCATGCCCTGAGCCTCCAGGCAGTTTGCAGTGGGAGTGGGAGTGGGGAGGGACTTGTTTGTCAGCTTCTTCTTTAGGTCTTCACTGACCTCCACATGTGAGGTATGGAAAAACACATTGTCCCTGATGTGTGTAGCCAGCTATGGCATTACTACACAGGGGTGATGGTGGCTTTAGACTCCCCATAAGACACTGCTGTTATTGGATTTTCTCTCCCCAAAGGTCCAGGACAGCGCTCTGTCCTCTTCTTGCCTGATGCAATGTTGTGAAGGTCGGTTGTCATTGAAATTCTGCTAATGTACTGACATTGTTACCAGAAATGCAGGAAAGCTGCTGTATGTACACATCTCCAGTACACAAGGGAAGCAAAAAGACTGTGAGGGCAGAAACTGAGCAAGGAAGTTGCACTTCTTACTTCTGAACATATGTCTGTCTCACTGGATTCAAACTGCTGGACTGCAGGTACGTTGTTGGCTGAGGTTTCCTCAAGCGTTAGCCCCAGACGAGTAGTCGCTGGTTGTAGTTACTCAAGAGACACAGTGATGGAAGTGAAAAATGGTGTAAATGCATCATCAAATGCAAGCCAAGGCTACTGTTGATGTGCACACACTTTAAAGTACATATTCTAATCCACAACATGTCAGATTCAACAAAACTAAATAATCAAACTGGCTGCTGGATAACAAGTATTGTGGAAAACAGTGGCACACCAGGAGGAAGAGAAAGGATAAGACATCATATATTTCAGAAGATAAAATGTAGCCTTAAATGATAAGGATTTATCTGTATGTCCATTTAAAGTGAACTGTGTAAGCGTTTGTACATGTACCCTGTGTTTGTACTTCTCTATGAGTCCCGAATGTACAGTTATGTGCTCATTGATGGCTGTTTTTCCAAAACTTTACGCAGTTTTCACATGACAAATTTCCCAAATGTCCATCCTGAAGCGGTGAAGCGGTGAAATTTGTGCACCATAAAGCAAGCTTCCATCCTTGGTGTTTGTTCCAGTATCCAGTTTTTGTTTTTAATGACTGAGCACCAGCTTATCGTCACTAAATGCTGACTCCCCCTGTTTCTCCAAACTATGCATTTTTATTCTGGTCCTAAAAATCTATGTATTTCAATGACTTATGCCACGCTGAAAGTGAATAGAGAGTCAAATTTCACTTCGGATTTATTCACAATTTCATGCCGTTTATTCACGTCACTGTTGATATGCAAAGGCTTAAGAATGATGCTGACAGGTTGGAGACTTTGGTCAATACTAATTGCAGCATGAAGCATGTGTGGATTTGTATTCCATCTAATGGTCCTTCCCTCAAAATAATAACCACTTCTACATAATCAGCACTTTTTATTCTGCCTTCGTTTTCCTTAATAGCATCCACTTTTGTTGCAATTGAGGTTATTCTGCTCCGACGGCAGAATCGCTTCTCGATTGTTTCCTTCCAATTACATTCGGAGGTCCTGTACCTCCCTCCTGCCTTTTATTAATGTTCCTTTCCCCTCACCTCTCCTTCCCTGTGCACATAAGTGCTTGTAAAGCAATAAAAATATATCTTTTCTGACTCTGTCACCCTAGCGATGTGTCCACTGGAAGAGCTAAGTAGTTAATTGTAAGGTTTTACTACTGTTTTTGTCACGATGTGCCTCGTATACGGCTTAGATTAAACTAATTAACACCAAAACTCTTACAACTTACGACATAGATGCTCACTGGAAGCAAAGCTGCTAATGAGCTGAGACAAGACTTTTAACTTCTTGTTAATGTTGATAGGCCTTCATAAGCCATGAAACGACCGGCTCCCTCGAGAGCATGTGTGTGGCTGTGTGGCCTAGTATGGCATGCAGTTCAATACCAAATCTTTACCAGATCTTGGGGCAGGTATAATAATAATAATACATCGTATTTTATGATCAGCTTTGGAAGCCTGCAGTAAAACTGTCCATGTGGAGAACTAAAGAGGCAGAAATGATTGTCTGAAATGCATTAGGTTTTCTGCTTTTTAATTCATCTGCATTCATATACACACGGCTGTTAATAAGAATTTGGACAAACATTAAATCGTTTGGGGAAAGAGAATATATGATCTTACACGTCAGTTGTAACTCCAATTTCACATCTCACATTGCTCATCAGACTGGTTAATGGAAGTCTTGACCTAAACATCTGTTGTCTACATGGGAAGCCCCAAAATACTGGCTGTTGCCCAAGAGGCTGTTTCGTCACCAGATAATAACCGGCTGCTTCAAAGATAGTGTTTAAGTTAATAATGTTTAAGTCAGAGCGATGTCACTCTTTGACCCGACCCACTTGCAAACTGTATTATTTTTCTAGAAAACTGGCGCCAGCAGGGCCGGATACAGGAAAACAAGTTCAGGAGAATCCATAATTTAGTCTTTTTTTGTTATTATTTGTATCCTAGGCTCCTTATTAGTAGCCTAACAATTCTATGATGTCACAGCCCCCACTTCTCTTGCATTCGCTGTTACTATATTTGTACAATAGCGTTTAGAGCTGTTTTGGGGGTTTTGTGTTGTTAAAATGCTTTTCCTTTCAGTCAACCTAGTGTCTCAGCCCTCTATCCCATGATCTTCTCAGAAGAGAACGTATATAAAAAAAACTTGAGAACATGTGTGACTCATACATTGGTCATACAGTATGTGAATGCCAAACTCATGAGACAGTCTGGAGTTATCTAGCACAGGTTTGGTTTTCAGTGTCTGTACAGACAGGGTGACCTCACTGCTACACCAAGTAAAAAACAATCCACTCTCACAACTGTGGTCGAACTAACGTTGACATTAGTAATGCTTCTGGGAAATGGATAGAAGTCACTTTTAAAATTAGCCGTAAGAAATACATGTATTTTTCTTTGGAACAAGATACGTGTATTATGTGTGAGGAACTAACTGAATACTTGAGGCCACAATTTGATGCTGTGTGTTTTACTGAGAGACTGGGTGTGTGTTTTCATGCGTTTGTTCCAGGACCACATGGCTTGGCTTGTTTAACACTGTGTGTGTGTGTGTGTGTGTGTGCGTGTTTGTGTTTATCTGCACGCTCCATCTGGGAACCATTAGAGAGAAGTAAACTCAGCCTCCACCTCACATGTTCATAACTTCCCCTGTTAATTGGGGGAACTGATTAATTCCAGTTTGTGCCTGGGGTAATTGAATGAGACTGCAGTGACTTGGCAGCAGGTGTTGGAACTGCCAGTGAACGTGCCAGCCTGTCTCAGGTGAGGGGGTGTTCTTCATTTTCTGCCCAGCTACAGTTTACAGTACAGTCCTGCTCACACTGGAACTAACAGACTCTGTTACCTGTCTTACTCTTGTATTTCTGCAGATTATTATACATTAGATGGGTGGTGCGCATATTATGCCCAAGTGAGACTTTTCCAATTCTGTTCCGTCTTGACTTAAGTATTGTTACATCCTTCACAACTGTGAGTTGGAGACAAAGTTGCTCCACAGAAGAAAAATCCTGTGGTGTTTAAGTGGGGATTGACAAAATCATCAACTTCAAGTACATTCTAATTGCCCTTTAGTTCTAGACACACCTGTACAACTATACTTTTACATAAACGTGTGATCAAGCAGTCACATGGCAGCAACTCATTGGATTAAGGCAAGTAGACATGATCAAGACAAGCTGCTGAGGCTCAAACTAAGCATCAGTGTCCTCTATAGGTACATATATAATAACTATAGAGGTGGCTGAAGATTATAGGAATTAAACTGGAATGTGTTTTCTTGGTCAAAACCAAAAAACGGAATGAGAACATCGTAAATGTGAACAAAAAAATAAATGTACAGCAATAAATGTTCTGCACAGACGGAACACAAAATAGATGGAGGTTAAATAACAAATGAACAAGTGAAGGACATCATCTCAATACACACACACACACACACACACCTCGCACAGGCTACAGATCACAGTTCTGAGAAAACCCTGTCTGTCCCAGAGGACGTTGTCACTTCTGGTGTTAATTTACCAGAAACAGTGCGATGAATCCCACATTCATCACATGGAAGCTGCCAATAGACTATATTATGCACGGTCACTTCCTGGTTTTCAGTGAGTTCGCCCAACTATTTCCAGAAAGCTGTCAGCTGAAGATGAAGAGATGTTCTACATTCGGATTATGAAGAAGTTACCAAGACTATTCAGTGGCCAATTATAGAATTTAGCGGAGGCTGCACGGAGGGATGCTGCAGTGCTTTGTTGTTGTCCTAACCCTGTTGACCTTTTTCATTTGAGGATATTCTAAATCCCTCAGGGCTAACAACTAAAAGACAATGAAAGTGTTTTCCATCGACATAAGTTTTAATTGCTAATGCTACTTTACAAAGTCCAAGTTTCCATTATAGTCCAGAGGCCAGGCAACACTTATGAGTCTAGATATATAATTACTTTTGCTACTTTTGTTCAGTGTAATCAGTTGGACGTTGACTTTATTTGCATTTTTTCTTGTCCTTAGGGCAGGAAGAATAAATAAAGAAATATATAGTCACCTTAGAAACAAAAGGAGAGAGTAATGGATCAGTAATTACCCCTGGTGCAGAGGTAAGTCTGGAAGGTTAATGTTCCCATCTAAACTGAAAATGTATTTGTTTTGTTGCTGAAATCAATGCTGAGAATGAGAAAGAATGAGAGCATGCAGCAAACACCAAGCCTGGGGAAATGAAGGCTGAAGAATTCTCAGTGGGAGGCTCTTATTATGGCAAAGAAAAGGAGCCAAGCACTCACTGTCATGCTGACAAATGAGAATGGCTGAAAAGGAAGAAGAAGAAAAAACACACTATGTGTTTTTCATCACCGTTGACTATATTTGTCGTCAAGATCAATCACAGGAACAAAGAGGCAAGAGAGAAAGAGTTGACTGAGGAGAAATCTGTGCGAGTCTATCGCCTGTCACCTCATCACCGACGCTTTCGATGCTCTTTCATTCCACTTCCAATTTAAGAAAACAAATAGAACCAGCTTCAGATGTACAGACTGAAGTTAGATTGTTCAAACAGAATCTCCAAAAACAAGAGGCTGACGAGGAGAAGAAGAGAGCTGTTGTAGGAGAGAAGGGCAGGGAGGGAAATACACTTCATCTGTGTTCTTTAGAGATACTATCATTACCGGCAGCTTGAACTCTGACCCTTTTCAAGATTTTGTGATGAAAAGCAGTGTGTTTCTGGTCAAAAAAAATGATGAAACAACCTGTCTGTCCATGTTAGACTCCCTGCCACAGTTCCTGCAGTTATAACTGGTCTTAAAATCTAATATCAGATTTTTAAAACATGTAAATGTGTTTATCTGACCCAGTTGTACCACATCACATTTCTCAATGCTTGACTAAACACAGAATTACTACTGCACAATTACGATAACATTAAACTGGACCTGGACGTGTGGAACTGTATGTTATAATGTCCCTGGTTTTGACTTGAAGGAATGTGTCTGTAATAGAACTACAACTTATTTTCTTTGCCTAGTATAACTGTGTTTGTTTACCTTGACAGTTTCGACTTCCTGTAATCTTCCTCAGGCGTGTCACGTGACGTTGCTGTGTCACACCACAGAGGATCACACGATGCAAATGCATCCTAGTATTAAAGTTATTTTAAAATGAGATAAATGTATGTTCCAGCCACTTCAATCGTCCCTTCAAAGTGTGTAGGAGAATCTATGTAGCCTTCAGTTTGCATCAAAACTCCCATTGTGGGCTATTGTAAAATCATGGTGGTCCAAAATGGTGGCCTCTTTGAAGCTTCTGATATAAATGTAAATGACTCATTTAATCTTCAAAATAAAAAAACTACACTCAAATGTGGGTCATTTTAATCATCATTGTTCATATTATCAAAAAATGTGTTTAGTGTGTTAATAAAAAAACATCATTTTGAGGCTTTTATCAGTGTTTCTGTACGTGCTAGACAGATGAGCTGATTAAAAACACATTACTTTTACTCTCCCTGTGGGGACAGATAGTAGCTTTACAGTAAATGCTTTGAAATATCCCTCACAGTGATATTACTCCACACAAATCCTTCATTTCTTTTTCAACCCTCAGTTGTCCTCTTAGATATTAAGCGTGGCTCCATCTCATTTTAAACCGATAAGGTGTTTATGAGAGATGTGTGTTTTTCTATTTGCAGTGACCTGCAGTGTCGCCGGCCTATTATCATTACTCTTCATCTGCTTCTGTTTCATATCCACATCCACTACTCTGCCGCTCTGCACACACACACAGGCAGCTGTAATATCCTCCAGCGCTGCTTCTGCTTCTCCCCTATCTGCTTAAATGTCAAATGACCAGCAAGTTGTCAACCACGCAGGCTGACCTGTCACTCATCCTGTCCACTTACATAGATATCCCCACACACTCATCCACAGCGTATGTTGTTGTTGCGGACCTGGGGGTCACTTTGATTTGAAATGGACACACTGGTTGATTGATCCTGTCTGAACAGACAGCAGACAGTGATCTGTTCCTCTGCTTTCAAACCAAGTGAAGAGACACTTCCTCACATCTGAATGCACAGAGCGAGAGTGACGTATTTGTGCTGTGTATATTAAAGCTCAGCACAGGTGGTCATCTTTAACACACTGTTATCACTTACTGAATGAAGACCTAGTCAAGAGGGAACTCTTTTGTTTTTTTCCTTGGCCCATTTTCAAAATAGACCATAAGGGACAGCATTTGTTTGACATCTAGCACATATAATCGCAGAAGAAAAATGATTATAAAAGAACAAATCTATAGCTGACATTGTGATAATTAAAGGCCAGGGATTTAAATGCAGACACTGGGGTCCAGTCACATTGTGAACAGAAAGTAAAACAATAAAAAAAAAAGTCCAGAACTTGCTGGTTTGAGCCACATTTGCATCATAACAGTAAAGTGAAAAGCACTGAAAGTCATTCCTGTTCATGCTGAGCCCTCGCAGCCTTTTGCACTCAAGCACTTTGCAAGTGACGTGAAAACCCGTCAAAGTTAGGGGGAACATTGAGATCGGGCCTGGGTTAAATGCAAAGAAGAAGATCTGAGTGTCCAAACTTACAAATGATGACAGAAGGAAGAAACACCATTATCCAGACTTGAAGAAATAAAGCAGGAACACGAACGGAACACAAAGAAACAGAGCAGAATCAAATGAAGAAGCTGGGCAGCATAGAGATCGAATACCCTGGGTGGGGGGGCGGAGCAGATGAGACTCAGGTGTATCCCATCAGGGCGGGGCAGACAATTATGTGAGGGGACATGTGAGGACAGACACAAAAAACAAACATTTGTAGAATAGAATTAAATCTAAGTCCAATTTTTTTCAGACGTCATGACAAGAGATTTGGGTGTAATCTTTAGTAAAGTCGACTCTTAGCACATGTTTGTACTGTAATGGAAGTGAAACTCCTCTAATATGAAATCTGATGTTATGAAAATGTGTAAATGGAACTACTGTTCAGTGGGTTGGTTAGTGGGAGAAACTAACTAACAAGAAGGGCTGTAAATAATGACTGGAGAGTCAATGAATAGATTATCTTAGAAACCATGTGAACATGATGAGGCTTAACTTTGTGTTGTTGTTTTTTGCATTAATGTGTAATTGTTTATTGTACATTTATAATATCATCTTTTTATAGAGATATGACAATATGTTAAATTGCAGTGCACTAACCACAGAGAAGTTGGGAAGACACGAAGACTCAACATTAGATGATATGACACATGTAGAGAATTTGCCAAAGGGGCATTTGGCAGTAGTGTGTGAGTGTGTGTGTGTGTGTGTGTGTGTGCATGCATATGTGTGTGTGTGTTCTCTTTCTACAGCCTAAAATAAACAAACAGCTCATGTAGGTGACACACAATGTCTACCTTCAGTGGCCTCAGGCTGATTTACTGCTGCACTCATCTTCATGACTGAAGAATAAAAGTGCTGTGTTACTTCATTTCAGCAAATACTGTCACACATGCAAACCTTACAAACGTAAAAAAAAAAAAACAACCACACGTGAGATACAACATAGACACACATGTTGTGTTGTCCCCTGAAAAATATCCCTGCATCTGTTTGCTTGTGAGTGAAAGAATGCATTTTTTCCTATTCCAAAACTTATTATGGATACATATTTATATTCATACTTATTATATGTGCACACTTGCATGATAGAACAGCAAAATCAGCTGCAACCGTGTGTACAAATCCATCATACCATGTTTTGGACTCACAATGGACCACACTGAGAGAGGATGATGATGCTGTTATATAAAATAACCCAGTGTTCCTTTATCATTGGATCAGGTCCGTTCATGCATCCCTCCATCCAGCGCATTCATTCCAACATTCAAATGAATAGGGAATTTCATTGCATTGATTGAAATGCAAACAGTTCCCCCTAGTGGAGCAAAGAGGGATTGGAATTAGTTTCCCACCATGAGCAAAAAACGATATAAATATATATAGTGAAACATGAAATACATTATCTTAAATGTTGAGCGCGTCTAACAATAAAAAAAAAAATCCTTTGGATTCATTTTTATTTATCATCACAATTATTTAACAGCATTTTCAGCCTATTTATTTGAAATGGAGGAACAGGCAAGAACCAGCCTGGTAAGTCGGCCAAACAGATTAATCGGTCGGCGTCTAACCTAATTCTTCCTCATGGCTATGCCGGCAGCGAGGGATACATAAAGTGTGATAGAAAAGAGTGTATGCAAATTGTTTTCTAAAGCACTCAAAGTGTTTTCCAAGACTAGGATTATAGCATTATATAAACACAGAACATTTATCTTGTTTGCCACCAGTTGAGATATTATTCTTTGTCGTTTTCTTGACTGTATGTATCTCAGGGCTAGTAAATTAAAGCTGGACTGCTACAATGAATGTGAAATATGTGACAGTGAGCTACATCTCAACAATCAACTCAAACCTGTGCTTATTATTGATCAATTTTCAGCATACACAATGATTTTAGGGAAAAGAATACAGTACGTACTACACATTATTCACGGAAGCTTTTGTGTGTTATCCAGCTACTTCATTTGTCGAGCTTTATTTAAGTGAAACAAGACTGTAAAACATCCAGTTAATTTTATAAATATTTTCATTTCAATTAATCACAAGTCCCCCCCCCATTTGATTATATACTCACACATTCAATGAATCCTTATCACTACAAAACATCAAAAGAAGGCGATCGGACAGAGAGGCATCCTTCATTCACATAGCTTATGATAGGTTTTTACAGTACGTCACTCTGGTCCTGACAAACACGATTAAAACCTAATCTATGTAACTGCAGACGGAGCATTTTGATGTCGACCGCGTACAGTCTTCCAAATCTCAACTCGGTAAATGAGACACCACAGACAGAAGGATGCACATAACATTAAATAACCTTCTCGAACAGATAAGGCTCTTCCAAATATCTTGAAAGAATATTAAAGATGCAGGCTGATTTACATTCGTTCCAGGATACAGTTGTGTGTGTTTAGTGCAGAGTTGGACCAAGGATGTTGATAACATAACTTACTTTAAAGGCTGCTGAGGAGAGGCAGAAAATACACATTATGATTCATTTCTGAAATAGTTACTTTAAATACTTTAAAAAGGCACCAACATCATTTCCTCAATAATAATCATATTCAGATAATTAGCTGCTTTGTGCAGCTTAGCTTTTATATTATGCTTTATAGAAATGTAGCATTAGATGGACCAGCTGCTCTCATACCTGATAGTATTAACAGAGATCATCATTTAAGGACAATTACCATCCCTCACGACCGTTCTCTGTAGTTAGCTTCTGACAAGGCACTTGTAAAGGCCTTTAAGTTCTTGAGATTTGAGAATCTGCGTCTTATAAAGCGTCTCTGGTAGGCGTCCCTGTTCCGGGCCAGTCCCGTCGTCTCAGTTCTGTCCGGATGGAGACTCTGTGAACGAACTACCCTCGATAACCGCCTTGGCTTAGCAGCGATCCCAGGGAACTGCTGTGTGTACAGACGTTCCGTGTACTGAAGCTCAGGAGTAATTAGTCTCTCACATTTTGCTCTGGTTTCTCTGTCGATGTGTGGGTTTACGTTATAGCCCTGAATAACAGCTGCCCCATACTGAAATGGCTTCAGTCCAGCATCTTTTACCTGGGACGGGTCCACTGCCCTTCCATCTTTTAAGCAGGTGTTTGCCAGGTTGTTCCGGAGCTCTCTCAACTGAGATACTTCCCTCACCATTTGCTCTTCACCAACCAGGCTGTTCACTTTGTGCCAGAAAGTGGTGTTAAAGTGCAGGTAAATCCTCCAGTCCAGGGCATTCCACTTCCTGATTTTCTCTGCTGTGATTGCCGAAAGAGGCCGACGAGTTCGCTCACTGCGACTGTTGAGCTTAAAGGAAACCACGTCATCCAGGGACCAGCAGAGGACATGCCTCAGCAAGATCATTGACTCGTCAAAGTAGTCGGAAATAAGAATAAGGTGGAATTCCCGTTCAACGGCAGCAATAACCATTCTGGTTCTGTCCTCCAGGTCTTCAGCATCAGCTGTAATGTTGTTGTCAAAACCAAAGTCAAAGGCTAGGATATTGTGAGCATAGTGGTTGTTGATTACTGAGGAGTTGTAGCTTCTCCAGCTGTTTTCTAGGAAGTCGTCCAGGTTGTTCATCTTATGAAAGGCTTGAATGCTCTTGTAGTAAATGAAGATGGACTCCATCATGGCCACGGGATTTCTCAGGATGGAAAAGTAGAAGGAATCCTCAGGCATCACTTTTGCCACCTGTGACATGAGAAAATATTTATTTTAGACATTAAGTCTTCGTCTATGATGATGCTGTGTCCACAATAACAGTTTTCAACCACTTGTAAATGGACAAGAAAGTTCTCGATAATGTTGCCCAACAGCATGGATCTAGCTATTATGCCTCAATGTTGGGTTTGTAAATGGAATAGTCTGGAGATTATTTTGAACCCACACAGCAAATGCAGTTCTGCCTCACCCACACATGGCCCTTGTGATGAGCTCAGACTACAGGAATGTCGGCAGATTTGACCTATATTTGCCCCCCTCACCCCCACCCACACCGCCAAGGAATTGGAGGATGGTTTGACTGAGCCATTCTTCCAAAACTGCCCACACTACTGTGTGTGGCTGCCTCAATAACAGTCAAACATGTTTGACATTTAGGATTTAAATTGCAGTGGCACTTTTGAGGTGGGCAGCTGAGTTGGAGGAGAGGCTTGCCAGTGTGTGACAAAATATAAGATAAACTGAACTGACTTTGTTTTGCTTCTCTTTTTTTGAGATTAGAGATTATCTGTGAAGATTCCCCTCTGGTGCGTAAAGCAACCAGATCTTTCAGCACTTTAAATCTCCTGCAGTCTGAGGCCAGCATTAAGGGCTCTTGCGATGTATCCACACTTTCAAATTCCACATGTAAAACTTTAAATTGTGCAGGACAAAACAACAGTGTGACAAAGCTCACCTCGGATTTTTTGAACCTCATGTGATTGCACATGATGTGGAACTCCCTCACACTTCTGCTGCTGACACCTTCCACAAAATGCGAGGCAAAGAAGAACGGGTAAAACAACTGGCTGTGTTTGTTCAGAGGGAGGGCGAAGGTCAAATTCCTGCTTTCGCCATAGCGATACAAGATATTTAAGATGGTGCTGCTGGCTGTTTTGTGTGTCTTCAGGAAAACGATGCGAGACTTTGGTTGGCAGGTTGCTTGTGCGTGGGCTGCGCTGTGGAGGTGATCCTTGAAAAAAGTGAATGGAGTGGGCGTGTTGGGAAGCCTTCTGTCTCCCTGTGTGGTTAAACCTGTCCTAGTACTGTCGAGGGCCAACGAACCTGGAGGCTCATGTTTTGGCAGAGGCGGCTTTCCAGGTGACACTTCTCTTGAAGCAAAGGTCTCGGTATTATCCCCATGTCTCTGCAGAATAGTTTCAGATGGCTTTTCGTGGCCCCCATTCTGATGATGAAGATCTGAAGCCCTGTCACTCTGCGCTGGTCTCAGCACGCCTTGCTTCCCTGCCAGTAAAGTCTCAGAATGCAGGTCCTCCCAAACATTTTGTGGAGCAGGAAACAGGTGGTCATTGTTGACAGTGAATCTCAGATTTGACAGCCCCGTTGACTTGTCACTCCTACAAGACAACATAAACACAGTCAGTACGATGCAAAGATTCTCATGGCACGCAGCATGTCTGCATCATAGAACTTCTTGGTCTTCATTCGGGCTCCACATTATGAGATTTGAGCAGGGACAAAAATGAGCACGGCCTCGATACAAAGTGCCCTTGAAATATCTGACATTGTCCATGAAATCCACCTGACGGGAGCTTTGAATGCATAAGAAGCTCACACAACTCCCAACCCTGTAATCCTATAAAGGGTTTTATAGGATTACAGACTAGGAAATATGTTACAGATCATGGGAAATTATTTCTAAAAATATTAGTTTAAAGCGTTAATGCATAATTCTTAAATATAAACAAAGGTCTATTACACTGACACAACTGTCATACTCATAAATACATACAAGTGCTGCTGTTGTATACACACAAATGCTCAGTCAGGTCTGATAGTATTGTTTGGCAGAACTAGTTGTCAGATGAAGGACGCATTACATAAATAATGTTACATCCTTTCTGTTCAGGAAGCCAAAACAAAGGCAGAACAACAACAATAATAATAATAATAATAATAATAATAATAATAATAATAATAATAATAATAATAAATATTGGTGAGATAACCTGGTGAATAATAAGTGATTAGGGCTTATCCTCCAGTATATCCTTTTAACTGTTATAGCAGTGCAGATTACATTACATTTCATTCTAATTGGTAATAAAAGGGCATTTAAAAAGTCTTACACCCCAACAGTACCTTGATAGGAGAAATAAGGTGTTTACCAACATTTGATAAAATGAAACATATCTCACAGTGGGCAAAAAAAAAGGTCAGTCATAAAAAAGGTCACCAGTTTTACACCTCAAGTTTGATCCTCAATGTACAAAAAAAAAATTCTTGCCTCCACTTGATAAGCCCCAGACATAATGAACCACACACACAATGAGAGGTGCATCAGCAGAAAGTGGAGCTCTTCTGCAGATACAATCACCTGCTGCAGCCACAAGAGGGCATTCAATTACAAAATGAAAGCTAAAAGGTTGTTTATGGGACAGAATGCTATCACCATGTCAGCATCTTCTAATTCAGGCACTCCCACGCTTAAAAATGAAGTGGATGAATCTAAAGTCTGAAAATCGTCTGTGGCCAAAGAAAACAGCATGAACACACAGGCCTTTTCCTCTCTAATCCTGCTCGACCCAGCACATCACAAAGGTATTATATCAACTATGATCCTCCAACAATCAACAAATATGATGACACGTGTTATGCAAGGTCCACAGACTGGTCCAAGGATCATATAAAGGAAGAATAACATGTTTTTTTTTTTTTTTTTTAATGTTATTTGAAACTATATGAGCCAAAAATTCACTGAAAAAAATAAAACTTTATTTTTAATGACTTATTAGTGCCCACCTGCAGCACCTTTACATTAGACTATAGGGTCAAGGCCCACAGGTCTATATATCCTGTTTATAAGTCTGTGTTTACATTCTTCTTTCACACACTTGCACCATAAGATGCCAGTTTAAATATGAGAAATTTGGTAAAAACATACTGCTAAATCACCATTTAAACTGCACTTGGCAAGTTAGTGAAATCTGCAGAAGCCTTTCTGAGTTTAATAAGTCAGTGACATCATTAGGTGGCAATGTAATCACGTCATACACGGCTTTGTATTGTTTTCGTGAGAGTTTACCTGGCCTGGCGGGCAACAAGGGTCTGAATGGTAATACAGACCACAAGCAGGATGAGCAGTATCCACAAAGAGTGACGCCGGTTGCAAAGCCATCTCCTTACAAACCTGCAGGGAACACAAAACGACACAGTTAAAGGAGAGATAAAAGACCTTAGAAGAAAAAAAACAAGCACGTGCAATGAACATATCTTCAGGGCCTGAAATGTTTTCGAAACAAAAATGTTATCATGTGACCGCAGCTAAAGATGGATGGTAACCCCGTTCACAGTGATGACAGAACACCCAGCAGCCTTTTGCAATCACAGCTCTTCCTGGGCCTCCAGCTGCCTGTGGGTGAAACAATATATCAAACTAAAATGGAATGAACTTTCCATTTCAACTGACTCACTGAAAACTGCCGTCACCATTCACAGTGTCTCGCCAACAAATACTCCCCTAATCACTACAATTTAGAACTGTCTGCCTTCTCGCTCTGCCAGTGACTATAACAAACTCCATTCACTGTTTATTTTGACATCTTCTTTCCTTTTCTATAGCTTTTCCATTTAGCCTTTATTCATTGCGGACGTAATGGAAAGACTATGACATGAATAATCTGGCCATAACAATAACTGTATGGTTTAGATGATAGACGGTATATGGTTATGCTTTATAAACAAACAATACAAAGAAAGAAGTGATTCATGCCCCAGATAACACATCCACAGTGGACTCAAGTTTAGGTAAAGTTCTTTAAAGTTCAGTCATGACGACCTGGGAAACAACAGCTGACACAATCTCACCACTGAGTCTATTATACAGCTTTAATTACATTGCTTTTCTGGGGCTTCATCACAAAGTCCTAATCAACTGATCAAATTAAGGTGCTGACAAAGACCACGCTAATTATCACAGTGTCTTAATAAGGAAGCAGCTGAGCCCATGACCATTGGCTTCATCAGCCTCTGCTGGTTTGATGTTTTAGCAGAGTCAGAGATCTCTATAAATACAACTTAGCAACAAGCCACAGCTCAGCCACAACTCCAGATGGAAATGAAATTAGACGTGTGGTTAGCTTTGGCACAGAAGGCGGAGTTGGTTGTTCCCTAACCGTGGTGCATGCCAAAGTGTCCTTGGGCAAGATGCTGAATCCCAAAATGTCTGTGTGCCAGCATACAGAGAAACACTGTGTGCATAATGGAAGAACATTCGAAAGTGTAGGACGCTGGACAGAAGGAGACGCCCACTGATGATAAGCAAAAGGCTGCAGAGCTACTAGTTGCTCATTTCTACCACCATGAAATAAGCAAATGTACAGTGAAATGGAGCCAAAACCTACAGGAAGCCACAATCGGAATGTACAGTCGTTAGGATTGTCTACTAAATCAAAGTCCCAAAAACTGTTCTTCCAACACAGTGTCAGAGGTGACTGAAGTTTATTTTTACTCACAGACAAGAGGAACACTGGTGAGTTAACTGGAGCAACACTCTAGTCTTTGCTAAGTGTCAGTCACTTCCATGTTTGGTCTGATGTGGCTGCACTTGATAAAATGTTTGCTTTTTTATGCTTTTGTGAGGTTTCTGCTGGAGGTGTTACAGCTCGGCTCTTAAGCGGCAACAAAAATGGGACTGGAGACAAGGTCTAGTGCAAAAAAAAAGGAACAATTTAAAAAAATGAGTAGTCATTTGGTGTCAGGTATGGATGTGTGAGTGTGTACGGATGCATAAAGCAAAACTAAAACAGACACTCGTGCTGAGGCCCATGCTCATGTTGTGTGAGAGCTTTGTAAATGGGGGAAAGAAGGTTTTTTAAACCATGTGGTGCCATGGTCAAGGTGTAGCTCATCATCTCAATGATGACCCCGCCTCCCTAAGTCTGAGTGAGAAAAGAAGAGGCCAGCAAGTGAGCACTCCTAATGATAGGGAGGGGTCATCACACTCCCCTCTCATAAAAAAGGATTACAAGCAGGACACACTAACAGCAGCTACTTTAATTTCTTACTTCTAACTGTACTTGCAGATTTAATAACACCATTTACAAAACTCCTTTTTTATATACTATAATACAAAAGGAAAGGAAAGAACCAGACTGAGTTATAACCTCAGCATAGCCAACCAGCCCCAACCACTCAACACTCAGCAACTTCAGTGCCTGAAGAAGCAATTTAAGAGTGACATGAATGACTTGGTAGACCAGAGAGGGTCACACATTAACCAGAAAACACACAGCATTTATGAGCAAGGAGCTGTTGACAAGGCATCAGCCACAGCACAGCCTTTGATGTGTCTCAACAATATCACTGCAAATAATCCTCCTGCAAACATCCATCGCATCAGCCTGCACATTTGGACAATGAACAGTGAACAATGAACTGAGTATTCTGTTTGGAATTTGGAAAGACATTACGCTTCTCATCAGAAACGCTGCGCATCACCCACATCATATGATACAGACAGGTCACCAAGTCGCTCAAACACCATCATCCTCTCCTGCAGAGAGTTGACTTCCACTGCTGAGGGAGATCTACTCTCTCGATTAGTCGATTAATCGTTTGGTCCATAAAATGTCAGAAAACCTTAACAAATGATGATGTTCTCAAATGTCTTGTTTTGTCCACAAACCAAAATGATTAACTTTTAATGATTTCTTTGTTATCCAGAGCAATATTTAAGAAGCTTAAACAATCAGAAATTGTGTTGAATCATGAGAAAAGCTTCAAACCGATTAATTGATTATCAAAATAGTTGTCGATTAATTTAGTAATCGATTAATAAACGATTCATCGATTAATTGTTTCAGCTCTACTCATCATCTTAATGATGACCCCGCCTACCTAAGCCTGAATGACAAAGGCCGGCAAGCGGCCACTCCTAATCATAGGGGGGGGTTGTAACAGAGGTGACTGTTTTTTGATATGAGCAAAATACAACATGTCACTTGGATAACAGTGGCTGGAAGTCATCCACTGATGTTTACCTGAGGCATAGAGGAGTGAGCGTAACGTCACGGAAAATCCAACCCAGAGAGCGATGAGCAGACACGCAAGTTCCAATTTGCATCAATGATCATTTTGTGTATAAGTATCATAACAGCAAAAAAAACAACAACAACAAAACAATATACATATGTAGATAAATATATGCATGAATTAGTGGACCTAAGGGAAACATAAAACAAATAGGGGCAGGCCCAAGATGGAACCCTGTGGTACAACACAGGCCAGTGCAGCATTATCATAGCTCAATAGACAATGGAACACAGAGAAACTCCTCTCCGAGACAGAGGAGGAAGACAAAACTAGAGCAAGCCAAGAGACACTAACCCACTGTGTAAGCTTTTAAGTCATGTGATTTACAGAATCAAAGCCATGTACTCAGAACCAGTAGCATCAAATTGAAACACTCACCCACATCAGAGGATATTATGTCCTATTCTCAAGTGAAATATGAGAGAATGATGGAAAAAAAAGAGACTGTGACCACAGACGATTTAGTGGAATGTGCTCATGGAGGCATGTGAAAGAAACCAGACTTCAACGCTTCAAATCTGCTGTGTGCAGTCAACAATGCCATGATCTGTTTGGCAGTTTTCTTTTCAAAAGAAAAATATTTCTAAACAAAAAACAGATTGGACAAGGGTGAGTAGTTGTCTGAAACAGATGGATCAATGTCTGCTTTTAAAGAAAATTGAACAGATGCATGTTTGAGCAGCTTAGGCTGTGGAGGGAAAAGGGGATGTCCACTAACCAGACGGTTGGTGATTTAAATGCTAGCTTCAGTATGTGTGACAAAACATCCCTGGGCAACACAGAGATCCACAAATTGGCTGTGTAAATGTGTGTGAATAGCTGAATGCAACCTGTAGTGTAACATGTTTGAGGGGTTATGAAGAATCCAAAATAAGAGCTAAATGAATTAGTCCATAGCAAATAAAGTGGAACAGAATCAGATAACAGGGAGCTGTTTGCATACTACAGGGAGCAGGCATAGACAGATGGCCTCATGGGAACTTTGAAGCATAGATAAAATATCAGTAAAAAGCTCATTGAGGTGGGGATTATGGTTTCCAGTTTCTAATCAATGTCTGGTTGCTGCCACCTCCCTGTTTCTCTCGCTCACCCAGAAACTCCCACTTTCATTTTAGTCCACTCAAATGTCTGTCGTCATTCCTAAGTAAAGAGGTGAGAAGGGGGCAGTGTCTCGTTCACCAGACCTGTTTCCCAAACTGTAATCCAACTTAAGTGGTCACAATCTTCAGAGTGGTGATCGAGTTACCGTCCTGTTGAGGAGCATCTCAAGATTCATCACGTGACCTCCTTTCAACATGAGTTGGAAAATAATGAAAGAACAACGTTTGTCCTGTGATGTTTTCTGCGTGCGGCCAAGAACTTCATATGAAGTACTGCCCTCATACACGATTTCTGAGTTTTCAGATCCATATCTGGATGTTAACCTCCCACACCTTATTATGTAACATCATTTACAATTCACTCCCTAGACTGCTGCCCTCTTATTTTTCCACTTACATGTCTCAAGATACACTGCAGCCAAAACCTTGACTCCAAAAGCATTTTCACTTTCTCCATCCATCAGTCTGCACTGAAATATGAGGGGAGGGAAATTAATTTCAAACTCCTGGAATATGCTGCAGCAGGGACTAAAGATGTAGAGCTTATTTCACTTTAATCATTTTTTGAATTACTTTTGTGTTTTAAGGAGACACAGTCTGTGGGTAATTTAGGCATTTAGTTCATTTACTTTTAAAGCTATTTTACACGTATAACTTTTGATTTGATTGTTACTGCATTATGTTAAATGTCCTATGTGTCTCTGCAGCAGACCCAGGGAATGAGCTGAGAAAATGAGAGACGCACGAGCATCTGGACTGGAAGCGTCTGTATACTTTCTGTGAATGAATAAATCCACAAATCCACAACATCGACATGTGTCTCACTCATGACTGCGACAGCGTCTTTGTTTATATTGTTGTTATTGTCACTCTCTCTTGAAAACAAGACCCTTGTGTCTCAATGAGATCACCTGCTTAAATAAAAGTTAAATAAAACTAACACATAAATAAAAAGATCCCCAGCTGCTTGAGGTACAAAAAAAAATCTTAAAAACTGACATTTCTTTTATTCCCTGTTTGATGAGCTACCTCTCCCTGGTGATACATTTTGTTTGATTTAAAACATTATAACAAAAATAATAAGAAGAAGGGATCTCAAAAACTCCTCCCTCAGCTCTGGTATTGTTCCTCCCACTCTAGCCACCATCACACCCCTTCTAAAAAAACCTGGCCTGGACTCCGACAACCTGGACAACTTCAGACCCATCTCCAACCTCCCACTCCTGTCAAAAATACTGGAATGCACCATCATTTCACAGCTCCAGCAATATCTCCAATAACTCCCAACTGTTTGAAACATTCCAATCCGGTTTTCGCCCCCATCACAGTACAGAAATAGCCCTCCTAAAAGTCACCAACGACCTCCTCCTTTCCGCCGACTCTGGTTCACTCTCCATCCTCCTCCTCCTCGACCTCAGTGCAGCATTCGACACCATCGACCACAGCATCCTCCTCCACCGTCTCCAAACCATCGACATCTCCGGCACAGCACTCTCCTGGTTCTCCTCCTACCGCCATCACTACGTTACCTTCCCTGTCTCCACTGGTGCTCCCCAAGGTTCGGTGCTCGGCCCCCTCCTTTTCATCATCTACATGCTTCCCCTTGGTCATATCATCCGTCATCATGGACTTCATTTTCACTGTTACACCGACGACACCCAGGTGTACAAATCCATCACCCTCCTCACTCAATCTCTGCGTTATCCTGGACTCCACCCTCTAATTCAGTTATTGAAATAACCAAAACCCCTCCACCTCCTCAATATAGCCCGTCTCCGTCCCTCCCTATCACAATCACAATCCACTGCAGAAATCCTCCAGACTCGACTACTGCAATAGCCTCCTCTACAGTCTCCCCTCCTAACACTACAATATATCCAGAACTCTTCTGCCCGTCTGCTCACCCACACCCGCTCCAGTGACCACATCACCCCCCATCCTCAAAAAACTTCACTGGCTCCCTGTTCCATACCGCACACAATACAAGGTTCTCCTCATCACTTACAAGTCCCTCCATAACCTGGTCCCCTCATATCTCACTGACCTCCTCCACCTACGCTGTCCCAACCACCACCTCAGATCCGCCGACTCCAACCTCCTCACTCCCCTCAGGACAAAGCACCGAACCCTGGGGGACCGAGACCTTTGCTGCCCCTCTCTCTGGAACTCACTCCTACAACCCATCAGGAACTCAGACATTTAAATCACTGCTCAAAACCCACCTGTTTAAAACTGCCTACACTTAATTGTCTATTTACTATTTGTTTTTACTTCAGTACTGTCCTTTATTTTGTAAAGCGTCTTTGAGTGTCCAAAAAAGCGTTATATAAGTACGATCACTGGAAATGGAAAGAACAGGAAAGCATTGCTCACTACAGCTTAATTCTTTTCAGTTTAGCTGATGCTTCAGCATTTCGGCCTTCTTCCAGATCACAGGAATAAGAGGACACAAACACTGGTCTCCAATCTAAACTCCACCTCACACCACATCTGATAGCAATTAGACCATCAAGCTTTACTGCTATGGTGAGAACAGAGACTCCATCAGCTGCAACAGGAGATCAGCTGTGGAAAAAAAAAGCTACAACCAGAGACAAAACAACCAAAAAGACAAATTATTAAGTGACGTAAAAAAATATTTTCCGAATGTAGTAAAACTGTTCTCCAAAGTAGAATGTGGAATAAATAATATACAACCCTTTCCAAAAAAGTAGGTGATGTAGCAAAACTGGGTGTAATCATGTCCCAGAAAGTGCACAGAGATCTGTGCTTCAGCGAATATTATTAAGGAATGTGTCGACTCAACAAGTTGATTCTCGTGTGACATACTGTCTGCAATGTCAAACAACGCCATATAGTTTCGTCCTGCTTGAGGCAGGCAGAGTGTAGTAAGGGGGGGGAGAAGCCGCAGGTATCCCCAGGCAACAGCACACATCTGGAGCCCAGGCTGCCCCTCCTCCACACCTCTGTCTGCACCTCTCACAAGAAACACATGAACTTTTACCCCGTGTTCAAGTAGAAAAGGTAGATCCAGGTAGGCAAATCGGTCTTTGCATAGAATTCCAGGTATCTCTCTGCCAGCAGTTGGCCAGGACTCACAGTCAAATGCCAGAGTGAGCACACATTAGTGGTGACTGACATGTGCAGCTTCAAGTCTGTTCCTGATTATGATATGCCTCAAAAACTAAAGCCCACCTTTAAAGATGGGAATCTCTAAAAATGTGAATGAATCATTAAGACTTGGGCAACATAAATGCACAATATAACACTGGGTTATTAGAAAGGATATTTCACTGTTACTTACTTTACAAACTGGTATAACTGGTATAAGTAAATGTAGTATCATTTATTATACTGTTCTGAGGTGGAAAGCAAATGCCACATTGATCCAGCAGGTTTGCTGAGTGGCTGAGTCAGACAGCACTGACCACAGATCAGGGAACAAGGAGAGTGCAGGTGATGCTGATTAGCAACATTAGCTGCAGGGCAAAAGATGTGGGATTGTAAAAGTTGTAGCCAAGTCTGAGTTTTCTTTCGTGCAGTGCCACAACACTGCATCACAGTGACGATTAAAGGACTTTCATAAAGAGAAATATTTGGTTAAAAACGTAGTTTACAGCGCTAAACCAGTTAATACCGACATTAACCTGACACAAATAACAATCTGACTATTACCAGCAGTTATAATTACTGTCAAACTGTGGCGCATGACTTTTAAATGTCCATTAGAATCAAATCATTGTCACACAATGCAGATTAGTCCTATTAGCTCCACACAAGCAGTATTTACTGTAGCTCATGTGTCACTTGGGGACATTTCCGCACTCCACACAGGAAGTAATTTGTTTCATGGAAATTCAGATGAAGGTTACACAACAGGCAACAGCAAAGTATGACTGAAAACACAAAGAAAATGCCAACAAAAGTGAAATCTACTGCTCAAAAACCCTGTTGTTCAATAGTTTGAAGGGATAAACACTTGTCCACACAAATGCTCCCTTCAGTGAGATCTGGTGGTGAGCGTTTTTTGTTTACACTCATATTAAGTCAATTAAGTCATTAAGCACTGCACCGCACATCACGATGACACCGTGCAGCCACGTTAAAATGTCTTTCGGCATCAAACCTGCAGAATAAACTTTGTCAGTCAAATCCACAGCACCGGCTGACCTTGTGCTGGATGAACGCTAACGACACCAACCGACATCAACAACCCCTCGTCTACTGTTACACTAATCAGTTCTAATCAGCAGACTGTAACCTGATGCTGATAGTGTGATGTTTCACACTGCCTCAAACCCAGATACAGTATCAGCAGCAGCAAGCTGGGTGATTTTAGCCCCAGACGCTGATTTAGTCTTTTGATTTGGGCTTTGTTTATGTCACACTTTCATGGTGGATTTTTACAACTGACTCGAAGCAGCATTCTCTGTTATATTTTGTCAGGAACGTACACAAAATGGCAGCACTACATGTTTAAAGACCTGGATTGGCTTGCTCCCATCCCCATGGAACTCTTCCTGACAAGACCTGTTGTTTTCAGAATTAATCGGCCTAAATAATTAAAGATGGATCACAGTCTGACCCAAGTGTAGGTTTACAGAAAAGAGCTTGACAGGTTCACAGTTTCAGGCCTGATACATGACCCATTGTACATTTCTATGTACTGTATGTGGATATGTATATATATATATGTATGTATATGTACATATATTATATAATTAGCTATATATGTATATATATATATTATTACAAATTCAGACTTACTTAAAATATGATAACATCATTATTGTGAACAGTTGTGATACATCACATGAGCTGATTAACTAAGTTTGTAGGTATTTAAGATGGCATCTATGTATTTATTGAGGTAACAAGCTGAAATCAAATCAAATCAAATTGGACTCTTGTGAACGACTTTGAATCTGAAACAAATTTGAGCTGAACACTCAAAAAAGCAACACACACCTGGACTTCCAGTTTGCAGGAAGTCAACCTTTGTTGAATAGCAACCAGGGAATGACATCTGGTTGCTGGTTGGAAAAAATTAGCCTAATTCTCACTTAATTTATAACGTCAGTAAACTTTTGACTGGATAAATGGTTCTTGCCCCTGCACTGCTGCTGCTGTATACACACAACCTCTCCTTCAGTCAGGTCTGATAGTATTGCTTGACAGAGTTTCCAGATGAAGGACACGGCATACAAATAATGTTGCATCATTTCTGTTCACATAGATGAAAAGGGGGGGGACTCACTGCACTACAAATAAATATCATGTGGACACAAATTGATAACGTGTGGGAACAAGATATATAACTTGCGGCCATGTATTAATACGTGTTATTGTTAGTGTTATTGCTGTGACAAGTGGTGGAATTTCCCTTTCAAAGTAATCAGTGAGTGAGCAGGGACCGTCTACAAGTTGCAATTGTTTAATATCTTCACTATAATTACTCTCCTTTATAGTATTATATTATTTTTTCATAATTCTTTTGATTCAGTATATACTGTAAGTTAATATCATCACCAGTGTGGTGCCTATTCAATATAGACTTCCATTATCTCCTGTAGATCTATTTGAAAAAACATAGCTTTAAATCATGTTTATTCAAAAATACATTGCAGGATCTCCAAACCACTACAACCTTCATCATAACACAGCGTAGACTAGAACCTGGAAGCCTTGGTTGTTTATTTCTGGGGAATTTCTATTGGTAATGACATTTTTTTCCTTTCAAATAGGTGTTTTATAATCTTCAGGTGACTAATAAAGTGTGTTCATACACAGGGAATTGAACACTTGCTTGGTCCTTTGGTGCTTGTATCAGAGCCAGTTGCTCATATGGCTGCTCTATTTTTTGAATGAGGTTATAGCTGATATTCCACGGCTCTGTTTTGTAACAATACCTCTCATAATAACAAATAACAAGCAATAGCACGCATTATTAATGTTGCCAGGAGGTATGTATGTCATGCTCACTAATGCATGTCCATGTGATTTATTTTCATTTTTTTACCCACAGTCACCTCCTCCGCACTGCAGCTTTAAATGATCACACTTTCAATTTTCAATATTTGTTTCTTGATACAAGTAAGAGGAGAAACTGACAACTACAATTTGTGGATACACATGTTACCACGTTTACTACATCTGTGTTCATTTGCAAACATCTATAACAACAAACAAATAAAACTCGTTCACTCGTGTCCTCCACTGGTTTAACTCCTTTTGTCCCAGCACGAAAGATACAAACATGGAGCGCTGAGGTTCTTAGTTACACTCATTCTATGGAGAAATGGGACGTTTCCTCCTGCAGGAGGAGAGAAGCTGCTTCTCTTGGTCCTTACAGCTTGTAGCGGGACAAGAGAACAATTTGCCTTCCTCTCTCTATGTGTGTGTGTGTGTGTGTGTAGTGAGTAGACAAACGCGTGGACTTACGAGGTGACAGAACTCAGAGGATGATCCATCTCCACAGCGGGGACAGCATCTCCACGAAACCCTGGTCCAAGTCCTGCGTCGATCTGTGCCCTCTCTCTCCCCCTCTGTGTGTGTGTGTGTAAAAGTGTGACTGCAGCTTACTAAGTTGAGCTGCCAGCGGCTGCAGGGGCGGAGCAAAATGCAGCCGTCAATCAGACACTCTTGTACCTCACTGATGAGGTGGGTTTCATTCAGCCTGTTTAAATGTGCATTTTAGATTTGCATTTGAAAAGAAAATCTTCCATAAAAATCAACAACAATGCATACAAGTGCTATGGAAACAGATTTAGTCTGACTTTGAGGAATCACTGGACTGCAGCTGCTCTGGCTTCTGCATTTCCCTGAGCTGGAAAAAAATGGGAACGGCTGATGAGAGGAGGCACAGTATGTGTGAGGAAACTACAACTTAATCTTCTGTAGGAATGTGAAATAATTGAATAAGCAATGAAAGTTTTATGACGTACTTTTTGGGGCTCTTTATTTGTGTCTTCAAGTGGGCCGTCCGATCCTTCTGCGGTGACACAGACTATTGCGCCAACTAGTGCTCATCTGGCGCTTTTCCACTCTACAGTTCCAGCTCAACTCCGCACGGCACAGCAAAGAGTACTGAATTATTCTACTCAAGTAAAAGTACCACTATTTTGATAAAATAGTACAAAGTTACTTTTTTAACAAGGTTGTTGTTTTTTTGTGTCGTGCAAAAGGGACAAGGGTACACACATCTCACATTATTTGTGTTTAATTAAAGGCAAACCTTTACAAATTTAATTGCTGACAAGATAATATGTTTTATACGCGACACAGACAAACCAGTGACATTTTAGTTTCAGCTCAGCTCACTTGGAACTAGGCCAGAGTAGGTACTAAAAAAGTCCCAGGTCCAGGTACTATCGCTAATGGACTACAGGTCGTGCTGGAACTGTGTAGTGGAAACTAACTCCAGTATTAGGTGGAGACACGCATGAATGTGCATTTTCTTACATATAAAGAGAATATACTGTATATGTGGGGCTGACACACAGTGGAGTAGTGGCTAGCCCTGTTGCCTAGCAGGAAAAAGATCCATATTCTCTTTTAAAAAGTACCATTGAAAAGCTCCAGAAAGGCTAAATAACAACATTAGACTGCAGTATCAAAGTTGAATAGACAGGAACTACAAACACATTTACATAAAAAAGAAAATAAAAGTAGGTAAGCCCAAAATATTTATGTTTATATTAATGCTTTTGTTATGGAAAAATGTGTAATTTGATGTCTGATGTGGAAATAAAGCTTGAATGAATTCAAATGAATTGTTGAACCATTGTTTATTCTTTGCAAAGAGAGATCAAGATGGCTTTGAGGCACCAACAAAAGTTCCATAGTGGATACAGCACATTGCTTATTGTAATGAAGAGCAGGTACAAACAGAGCACACAGAACACATTGTCTTCTAGGGAGGCAGAGACATGGCGCCTTGAAAAGTCAAACCGGGAGTAAATCAATGAGGCCCAGAGAAGTCAAAGTATCAAACAAAAAGTAAGTCAGGGTTCATGAGAATGAGTAAATGAAGCAGTGTTAGAATAAATGTTTTTCCATTACAGCTTTTCGGACAGAATCAGCAGGCGGCAGCGCAGACAAACCACTTTTTGTGGCTCACACATCTCATTTAAGTTTTACAACTACAAAGAAACAGGCTAAATGTCATGGCGTGGACCTAAAGTCATGTGCATCTCTGCCATTCATTCTGGGGTTTTCGATGTTATCGTGATTCTCGGACGGCATGTTATAGATTAAGCACCATGTCATACGCGGTGGAGGTGCACTTTAAAAGGATCATTGTGGTACATTTTCCGCATTGTGTTGTGGACAATAACTGCATAACTAGTAGCATATGTGTTTTAGCTCGGTTGCAGTGAAACAGGAAGTGATTCTCACTCTCTCATTGTTGACACAAATGACTTGTTTTGTTTTTGTCTCTGTCTGTAGCCAGACTGTGGTCATTCATTCTGTGTTCAGTTCCTGTTTTTCCTGCGTCTGCCCCTGTGAACAATGGCAACATCATCACTAATGCACTGTCTCAGTGTACATTAGTGATGTACAAGACACCCACTGTCTGAACGCCTTTTACAGTGTGTTTGTGAGTGTTAGTTTCGGGGATTTACTGTACATGAAAGACAGTGTGAATGCAATTAGAACGTGTCCCAATGCTTTTACGAAAGAGAAAAACATCACTGTGCCAGATCAGTTGAAAGGGTTATACATTACATAAGTAATCATGTGTATGTTGTGGCCGAAACATGCAATAATCACAATCATAAAATCTGTTTGCACCTTGATGGGCTGCTATCATACAGTACAGGGGATTTCTCCAGGAAGTCACGCACATCCATGGTACTCCGAGGACAAGAAGAAGAAGAAGAAGAGGAAAAGGGAAAGAGAAGAAGGTGCAACATTCAACATGCGATCTTAAAGGTAGGGTTGGAGACCCTGGAAAGAGCAGGCAACATTTTGAATTCAATAGTCCACGCCCCTTTCTTCAGACTCACCTCAGAAGCTCCGCCTCCGGAACACCGATTTACGAGCACTGCGCAGCATCGGTAACTTTCGGTGACGATACATTTTATGGATACTTGTTCAAATGACAACGTAATGATGAAAAACAACAAATACTCTCAAAACATCACAAAGACATAAAGTGAACCTACCTGTCCAGTAGAAACAGAGCCACCATGGCATCACTTTGCAGCCCTTTCTGTCGCCACCGCTCAAACGCAGCACCGAGGTTCACTCTGTTCTTGAATCGCTCTGCACCAGCCTTTTTCTTGGCAGTAACTTTCCCAAAACCGTCTTTCGTTTCGCGACCAACACGTGTTGTTGGGACCTTTTCTGTCATAACGTTGCTGGAACTCTCTCTTTGGACTTAGCAACCTAGCATAAGCTCTGGCGTTGCTCACAACACGATTCAATTAATTAAACTGCACCGTTCATTATGACTGGATGGTGTTCTTACAGGCCTGTCTGTGGAGCAGACAGGCCAATTAATTAATTGGTTACAATTGCATTGTGAGGAGGATTTTAAGCGATACAGTAAAAAAATGCGACAGAAAATAATCTCCCAGCCCACCTTAACACTGCGATACTGAGAAACACAGAGTCATCTGGAGCGAATATGCTTAAATCAGCAGTGTGAACTCAGGATGTGCTGCACACTCCAGCTGGTGTGGCAGGTGCTCTTGCAAGCAAAAATACAATAGAAGAAAATCCCTACTGCATTTTAAGCTACATTATTTGATTACATGTTGGTCTAGTTGTTTGCCTTTATGCTTGTAAAACAAATTCATAATATACGTTCAGCTGAAGACAGGGTGCCTTATTTTTTTCCTCAATGGTTGAACTGCAGAAACAAGCAGGATCCTGGGAATTCTGTTTTGGTTATAATTAAAAGCTACACACTAGAGTTTTGAGCGAAGTTCACACAAGATTACTTAGAAATGAGTTTGCAATGTGATGGAGAGTTAATCATGTCTTTGAAGAGGTCACACACAGCGGCTGGAGACAGCTGATCAACTGATGATGATTTTTTTTTATACTGACAGTTACAAAACTCATCTGCAGTGGACAAATGGAGCTGAAAGTTGTGCAACGTGAACTGGCCTTCAGACTGCATATCTCAAACACAAAAAGAGGCCAGTTATATTCTTTGTTCAAAAAAAAAACAAACATCTCAACACATCTTTTTTATCTGTCAAAAGGCACTGCAGAAAAAGTTTACTGTCACAGGAAAAGTGACAGTCCCATTTGAAGTCCTTCTGTCTGTTATTACGTCCAGTCCTAGCCGTTAAAAAACTATTTACAATGAAGCACCAGCAACAAACAAAACACACCAAAGGTTTATAATCAGAGGTTTATTAAAAACAAATGAGTGGTTCAGTGGAGCTGGGATAATCTGGTCTCTTTTACTGGAAAGTCCAGTATCCACAGCTGAATCGTCAGTACATGGTCATTCTATCACCTGGGAGGTTGACTTGTTCTTTAATTAGGACTATTAAATGTCCAGCTTAGAAATAAAACATAGCTTGTCCGTTCATGAAATGAAGTGGTACAGACTGGATAACTCCACTGTGTGACGGTCATTGTCCCAAGTCATTTGATATCATGTAGATATTTCTATAGACCTGAAACTGTACACAGACTAAAGACGGACACCTCCCACACAACCTGTGAAATCATTTTTGATCACCAACCACTCTCAGCAACAGTGCTCTCCACTCATTGGCACAAAGGTTATCACATTTTCATGTGTATTTATGACTCCAGACATAACCCATTTGTTGGTTGTGCTGAGCGGTGGAATCAACAGTCGTACATCTACAAACTACTCTTCACGACCTCTCTTATTTTCATCAAGGACACATGCAGAACAGCTTATCCCTGCATGGTTAGTGTGTTAACATAGAACCTTAATTAGTAGAACTCTCAGTGCTTCTATGAGCTGTTGACACATTGTCAGTCATGATTTGGCACTTCCACAATACAGTTATTTTTTTGCTTTTCCATTAGCTATAGTACCTTGAGTATATTGAGATACTTTTTAGAACCTGCTCTAGCGAGGTTTCAAGCCGATACTAAACGCGACATCGACAGACTGCCGGGCCACTGATTGGAATCTAAGGGAACAATCTGTTACCATCCTGAAGTCGCCGCCAACATAATTCCTAAACGGTTGAAAGTTGTCTTGGAAAAAAGGGCAGGAGCGCTCACTCATTGAAAATCCTTTGACAATTCAACAGCCATAAAATAAATCCAGACGGCCTGATTGTCGTGGTCATAAGAGGGTTAAAAAGACATAAAACTCCCAAAAATGTGATGTATTTAGCAACAGCGCTGCTGAAATCACAACACGTTCAGCCGTTTATTAATTCAGGGACTGTATCGGTGCTCCGGTCATGCAGGAAGTACTGAAGTAATCTTTTTAATTTACGTATTCTCATGTTTTAGTACACCGAAAACAACTGCTTTGCTCGTCACTAGTTTGTGTTGCGTGTAAAACAAGAAAATCAATCAGTGTGCTGTGATATAAAAACAGATTTATTTTGTGGTTGTCGGGATTGTTCAAATTGTTCAAAGCACAAAGATGTCAATTTTCAGTTGGAAAAGGCTGTCTGACGACAAGATATAGAGTCTTAAAAAATCTTATGGATTTTATTAAGTGAGCCTTTTGTTAAGTGGCTAAAATTCTCTTTGGTAGCCATGTTTTCAGTGAGACCATACAACTGTGTCTCAGACTTGTTCTAAGAAATTTATACAGCATGGCCATCAGTGTTGATGTGACCTGATACCAAGGTATAAAGAATGCAGCTGTGGAGTGTCAGACCAGCACTCAAATGTCAAACGGTATCACAGTTACTGTCATAGAGAGTACACACTTTAGTCGCGAACCTTTCATTTTGTATTTTTTTATTTATTCTGATGTCCCAAGTTTACCCATATAATCTGTTGCCTGTGGCTGTGTGTTCTGCTGCTGTACAGGGAAATAAAAACTCAGAGGCTGAGGGATGTAAGGGGGGCCCTGGCTCACAAAAGCCTCCTTTATCTCCAGCAACACAGAAGTAAACCGAGCCTGTACCAGTCGCCCTCACAGAGGTGACCACCACACACACTCACACACACACACACACACACACACACACACACACAGTGTTTTACAAGTAAAGAGATCTGTATCCAGTCTGGCATTCCAGCTCTTATCAGAAACAATCATCCATCCATGCTGCCACAGCTGAAAACATTCAAACCATTCATGTGGCCTGTGATTCACACACATTGTGTGTGTGTGTGTGTGTACTGGTGTACGTACTCCAACACTTTCACATGCATCCCAAAAATATGGAAGTAGTGAATTGGAATAAAAACCCACAGCAGTAAATTCTAATGGTAGCGATGACCTTTTCTATGTGGCTTGGTAGCTAGCAAGTGGAATCCAGTCATGACATCAACCATAAGAACCTGAACTCCTGTTTAGAAATTCATGTTGACTTGGAAAAAAAAAAAAAAAGGACATTCACAAATGTCTGCAACCAGGCTCTAAGTGTGCTTTATCATCTATTTAATAAAATGGAATGTCCATCCATTTTCTACAGATGTATCCTCTACATGAGGGTTGCGGGGACACTGGTGCCAATCCCAGCTGACATAGGGTGAAAGGCCTGGGGCGCACCCCGGACAGGTCACCAGTCCATCGCAGGGCCAACACACGGAGACAAACACCCATTCACTTGCATACCTCTCGTCAATTTAGAGTGTCCAGTTAACGTAAACTCGGTTTAAGCACGGTTTTGGACAATGGCTACAGCGAGTGCCTGGAGAGAACCCATGCACACACTGGAAGAAGACGTCACTCAGAAAGGCCTTTGGTCAAACTGGCATCTGAACTGGGGACATTCTTGCAATATGGCAAAAATGCATCACCCAGTGGCCTGAAATGGGAACATCCTTTACAAAACTGACATCATGGGCTATTGAGGAAGACCTGAAACTTAAACTCCTCCAGAATCGCCTAATCCCTACTGAAATCTATCACCACAAGATGGGACACCCCTTCAAGAATGTAATACATCATCAGTAGTCTCCAACACCCTTTTCATTAGCAGATGCTTTTGCCAGAGATTCAACATGCTGTCAACAGCTGTTCTGTTATCCCTTGCCAGAGCTATTGGCGTTCGTTGAAGCCTGATGTGATACACTTAACAGCACGTTTCCTAATGTAACACAAAGTGAATATTTTAACAAAATAAAAGTTGTTTTGAGTTGAAGCACGATACTTTTATTTAAGTGGGTTGCATCGTTGGACACCATAATCCTGAGATAGGTTGGGCCAGGAAGGATCCACCTGTCGGATACCTGATCACTGTTCGATGAAAAGACACATTTGTAAGCAACCTTGGAAATGGGACAGCTGAGTCACAGCACTGTGAGCCTTCAAACTGTGGCCTTTGAAAGAGTCAGCCTCATGAGTGAGACACATGTATGGATCACCAGAGACAGAGTGGCCTACTTTGATTCTTGCCCATCGACCATCAGAGATACATATTCATCGCGCCCAGAGAGAATTACGGAAATGTCTCTCCGCAAGTTTGCTCACAATTAAAGAGACACAGAGAGAGAGTTACCAAAAAACCTGAAGCTGCTCTCAATGATCAAAAATAGCTTTATGACCTCGGAAGTAGATCATTATCAAGGACAAATGCCACAGGGAATGTGGTTTTCTTTCTCTATTGTATAATGTTTGCTCTGGTGGAAGAATTCAAGAGGGTGGACAGGGGGTTGCTCCATTTCTATAAGCCCCATTTAGACCTGGAATAATGATCCGTCCTGAGAGATTTGGTCATCACAGCTCAGTGGTAATAACCTACATCTTGACTGTTTCCTTTGTGCTCATGGCTGACCCCCCACATCATGTCCGTTAACAAACACTATCCAGAAGCGTTTGCATCTGTGTTTTGACATGAGCAAGAACCAAGTATACGCCTGTTCTCGCCTGCCAATAAAATACATCCTTGATCCAATATGGTGACCCTGCCCTATATTCAAATACACAATGATGTCATGTTGGTTCACAGGAACAAAAGTATGTTTTTTAAACGAGTCTGACTGTGCAGATGTGTCTTATGTCCACGTGTTGTATGTGTGCATCAGGCTGTATTTCTGTGTGAGTGTCAGAGAAAAAGAGATGAGTGAACGTGAAAGCTCTACTTTGAACGAATTCTCCAAAGATGTTGAAGCAGTCTCTGATTGGTGCTGAGGACAGATTGAGTTCATGCTCAGCAATGTGCCACATGCAGAGTCAAACCACCTCTGAATGTAGTTTCTGTGATCGGATCTGAGGACACATTCAGGACGATTTAACAATGTTCGGACCTGTACTCAATCTGTAGCATAATGCATAATAATTTTTGATTAGATGATTAGATTTTGGTGGTGATATGGATCCAGATTCAGGTTTCTGTGCGAGATAGGCCGGTATACTGGCACTGAGGGAAACTGCCTTGGGTTTTCACTCCATTTTGAAAATGCCCTGGTTGTTTGAATGGGAGTGTATTTGGTAAAGAATTGCATGCTCATTCATGCAATGCCATTCATGAATAATGATGATGTTAAGTATGTTCCCACATAGTTTCTTCTGTTATTCCTCTTTTACAACAAAATGAGTGCATATATGTTTAAAACAAGTGACTGGCTCCTAACCATTGCCAGTAGAGGAGTTTGTTAGACTTTGTAACTGCCAAAATAAAATAGTAGATAGCAAAACGACCACTTTCACCTGGTTGTCATGTTAACATTACTGACAATCAGAGCGGTTAGTGGGGTTTTTTTTTTTGGACCAGTGGAAAAAGGAACTTTATTTTCCATGTCAAATGGGATTATTAATCACTTACAAGAAAACCAGTGGAAATACATGTTCCTTGGACCACATGCTCAAAAACTATATGTATAGCAGACATTATTAAGAAACTGCATGCATGTTCAGTCTGTGACTGAGTCACTGATCTGCTGTCTCTTGCTCACCTCTGTTCATGCAGGGAGTGTGTCTGCTGTGGAGCTGCTCTTATTGTGTTTTTGCATAGTGTTTGCTTATAAAACTAATACAAGTAAGTACTCTATACTGTACTATATACTAAAGTACTATATACTGCTCCTTGGTACACACTAAATGCTAGGATGTATGAAGCCATGCATTTAGCAGTTCTGCAACGTTTTACACAATAATAGCCTTGTTGAAAAAGAAAATAATGAATTCAGGGAACTGGAAGGATAATAGTGCATTTACCTTAACATTCAATAAGAGACTAATTCAGAGCACATTTGTTTATATGATACTCTTGGGACTGAATGTATGTATTCATGAACAAGGGTGCAACACCTGCTGGTCATTATTTGTAACTTTAACTACTTATTGTATGCTTGCTTGTTTTTATGCTGTTGTAATTATAGAGAACAGACAATAGCTGAGTGTTTTCATTTAAATAAATGAATGAGGATCAATATCCAATATGCTTTACCGTTTACCATTTAGAGAGATTTAATATTTAAAATCTGTTTTTCATCATGGAAAGTTAATATAAAAAAGAGATCTGATTACTTTGAAGTTCTCTCTTTCTCTGTCTTTTGTGTCTCCCTCCCTCCCTCACTTTGAGTGTGTACAGGTTTGTTGGATGAATGTACAGTGGGGTCACATTTCAGTCTGTACTCTGGGAAATGTCGCTCCACCATAGCTTCATAATAGCTTGGCTGTTTTTGGTGAAAGTCAAGAGTGGTAAGTGACAGGGGAGAGTGAGTGAAGGCTGTCTGTTCTTTCTGTCTGACCGCATCCTCACCAGCTTTTCATGGGCTGTAATCGTCAAGCAAATCATTGCGACTGACTTTTGCATTTAAATTTTTTGGCTTCGTTGCTTATATAAATTCCTTCCTTCCTTCCTTTTTGTAGACTTTCTTCATTGTACTTGTGTGATAGAATCTCGCCATGACTCCCTACCCTAGTTAATTGCTCCCCCATAAAAGCAACTCCAATACAAAGACACCCCTGAGGGACACGCACACTTATCTTAGTGACGACACATCATAGACAGAATGCATTCCCTGGCCCCTTACCCTAACCTAAACGCAATTCTAACCCGGAGCCTAAAACCAGGTCTTTACCCGGAAAAAGCCCCTTAAAATTGTGGGGCCCAGATAAAATGTCCCCTCAAGTGCAAAGATAGGTTTGTTCTTTGGTCCTCTCAAATGTATTTAAGTAGACACACACACAGACACACATTGTGTCTTACCATTGTGAGTGAACAGCATCATAAACAGCAACTACAGACAGAACTTAACTACACAGCCGTGAATTCACCACTTCACATGCCCCAATAATAATACTGAAACTAAACTATAAAGTGCTATCCCTTTGATATCCAGTCCCTGTATCAGCAGGATGTCTCCATATCTCCTCAAAGTCTGTAAGAAAGCATCGCTTCACAAAGGATATGACAATGTTCTGGTTAATGTCAGTTAAGAGAAGAACACCAATAGGACCCATTGTGGTTAATAACAATATTAATGATTGCTGTTATGATATTCAAACATACACACAAGGATTATGGGAAGGTCAGGAGTCTAATCAAAAATCACCCTTGGTCAATAAATATTAACCTAAACTCATATTTCCACACGAACATTACTAATAACCATAGAACCTATGACAGGAGTGCTACTGGTGTCCCACAAAGAGTTAAATTGCATAAATAATCCAGGTTTTGGTGAGATGTGTGAATGTAAATCTGTCCTCAGATACATCCACCACCTCAGCTGATGTCCTCTGACCTGCTGCAGTATCACAGTAACCTCAGAGTGTTACACTCCTGGGTGCATACATTAATCTATTTGTAGAAAATATTGTCACTGATGACCACATTTCTTCCCTTCAAATTCTTTAGTCAGTCTGATTATACGGCTCACTAATTCATTTAGCTCCTGCTTTTCTCCTCGACCCCATTCAGGACGATTTCAGAATGTTCAGACCTGTACTCATGCTGTACTCTGCTCGTGATAGGGTCACTTTCGGAAAGATACGGATACCTGATCGAAATGGGAAAGGAAGGAAGGAATTTATATAAGCAATGAAGCCAAAAAGAAAAATGCATAAGTCAGTCGCAATGATTTGCTTGACGATTACAGCCCATGAAAAGCTGGTGAGGATGTGGTCAGACAGGAAGAACAGAGAGCCTTCACTCACTCTCCCCTGTCACTTACCACTCTTGACTTTCACCAAAAACAGCCAAGCTATTATGAAGCTATGGTGGAGCGACATTTCCCAGAGTACAGACTGAAATGTGACCCCACTGTACATTCATCCAACAAACCTGTACACACTCAAAGTGAGGGAGGGAGGGAGACACAAAAGACAGAGAAAGAGAGAACTTCAAAGTACTCAGAAATCTTTTTTATATTAACTTTCCATGATGAAAAACAGATTTTAAATATTAAATCTCTCTAAATGGTAAACGGTAAAGCATATTGGATATTGATCCTCATTCATTTATTTAAATGAAAACACTCAGCTATTGTCTGTTCTCTATAATTACAACAGCATAAAAACAAGCAAGCATACAATAAGTAGTTAAAGTTACAAATAATGACCAGCAGGTGTTGCACCCTTGTTCATGAATACATACATTCAGTCCCAAGAGTATCATATAAACAAATGTGCTCTGAATTAGTCTCTTATTGAATGTTAAGGTAAATGCACTATTATCCTTCCAGTTCCCTGAATTCATTATTTTCTTTTTCAACAAGGCTATTATTGTGTAAAACGTTGCAGAACTGCTAAATGCATGGCTTCATACATCCTGGCATTTAGTGTGTACCAAGGAGCAGTATACTTTAGTATATAGTACAGTATAGAGTACCTACTTGTATTAGTTTTATAAGCAAACACTATGCAAAAACACAATAAGAGCAGCTCCACAGCAGACACTCCCTGCATGAACAGAGGTGAGCAAGAGACAGCAGATCAGTGACTCAGTCACAGACTGAACATGCATGCAGTTTCTTAATAATGTCTGCTATACATATAGTTTTTGAGCATGTGGTCCAAGGAACATGTATTTCCATTGGTTTTCTTGTAAGTGATTAATAATCCCATTTGACATGGAAAATAAAGTTCCTTTTTCCACTGGTCCAAAAAAAAACCCACTAACTGCTCTGATTGTCAGTAATGTTAACATGACAACCAGGTGAAAGTGGTCATTTTGCTATCTACTATTTTATTTTGGCAGTTACAAAGTCTAACAAACTCCTCTGCTGGCAATGGTTAGGAGCCAGTCACTTGTTTTAAACATATATGAACTAATTTTGTTGTATAACAGAAGAAACTATGTGGGACTTGTCCTTAACATACTTAACATCATCATTATTAATGAATGGCATTGCATGAATGAGCATGCAATCCTTTACCAAATACACTCCAATTCAAACAACCAGGGCATTTTCAAAATGGAGTGAAAACCCAAGGCAGTTCCCCTCAGTGCCAGTATACCGGCCTATCTCGCACAGAAACCTGAATCTAGATCCATATCACCACCAAAATCTAATCATTTCTTCCTTGGGCCATACACTACATCTCCAGAAATGTCTTCAAAACCCTTTCCTTTCTTCAGTTTTTGCAATATGCTGCTCAGAAACAGGCCAAAAACATAACCTCCCTGGTAGAAGTAATAACAGCACGGTTGAGAAGAGTTTACAGAACAACAAACATTGTGGAAGGGACCTTGAAGAGGCCAGTGCTGTTGACAGCTTATCCATGGGAACCAAATTCTGTGTACAGATATGGCAAGTCTGTGTTTTGATACAGTCTGTGTCAATCTGTAAAAAAACAAAACATTGATCCAGACTGTAGGTGGTGCTAAAAGACCAAAGAAATATTGCTGTGGCAGCAACAGCTTCCACTTCCACGTGTATTTCTTTAAGGAATACACGTTCTAGTCTTAACACATGCCTACTCACCATGGCTGTCAGGTCCTTACTTACTGGTTCACTGTTAACAGCACAGTCACAGAGTACTAAATGATCGCTATCACCTAGTTACAGGTTGCTGCACAGTTAAAAACTCATGTCAAAGGTCTGCAGCCTCTAGCAGAAGATCTGAAGCTGAGAGAGTGACCAGGTGCTGCCAGTTAGGCTGCTGATTGGCCACACCCACCAAATACTGCAAGGCAAATACAAATACAGCATTTAAGGAGAAAATACACTGGCAAAGTACTACTGGTACTTTTTTTGAGCATCCACACAAAGCCATTGGAATGTGGATACTCTAGCTAAAGTAAGTTAAACAAAGCAAGTCATTAGAGGCAGTGGTTTGTGTGTTATCAGTTGCATTCTACTACTGACCACTTTATTAGGTTCAAGCTCTTATCAATGCAAGCCAATTCAATGGCAGCAAATCAACTTAGGCCTGGAGACAAAGTAAAGACAACCTGCTGAAGAAACAGAGCATTTAAGAAAGGTAGTGGAAAAGTGCCATTAGTTGCGGATGGGAATGGTTGCACATGCATAAAGCGCCCAGGCCAACTCTCAGAGTTCAACTCTGCTCCGACTGAAAGCTACTACATTCAGTCGGAGCAGAGTTGAACTCTGAGAGTATAGATATTTTTGAGAGTAGAATAAAATTTTTACATGCATTCTAAAAGTCCTGTTTTAGTGGGACTAAGAAATGTTTTTTTGTTTTTCTTTCTCGGGAGATGACCTGTCTCTTTCTCCAGGAGACAGTGGTATGGGGGAAAAAAGGATGAAGCAGAATAGTTAGTTGTCCATGTTTCTGCAAAATGCATCAGCCGCCATGTTTTCAACCACACCATAAAACTGTTTTTCCCTATGATTTTTTTTTTTTCTCACTGTTGTTTTAGAACTCATGTTCTCACATGTGCAGAAATATCTTTCACACCTCGACTTTCCTTCTCTTGGAAGAAAACAACATGAGGGAGAGAGGGAGGCAGCAGAAAAGTGAAGGGTGACATGTTTCCCAGCAGCAGATTAATGACTCACATCTCACTCTTCAGACTAATGAAAGGGAATTAAAGGAAAAGGCTACAGTGAAGCAGCCACACTGACTCACATTCTCACTCTGGAGGTGGTCAGACCACTGCAGGACACCAGAGGGAGCTGGAGGGGCTGTCTGTCTGAAACTCACTCACAGAAATGTTCCACTCTTTTACAGCTACTTGATGTCATCTTTCATTAGTCTGATTTTCATATTAACCTTTAATTTTTCAAAACAAAACTGGTTAAAAATCTCATCCAAAATGCAACTATAGTATACAGCAGCTTCGTATTGTGTGGCTCATGCATGAGTTGAGGGGTCCGTCATGTTATTCATGGTGTACTGGTCATCTGTTACTGGCACTTGCTGTCATGCCTCCAGGAAATGCCCTGGTGCTCCAGGTTGGCCTGTCTTTTTTATTGGTATTGAGTGGATTTTTAAGTGTGACTTTTGAAAAGGACTGCTCACAGCAGTAGGTTGTCCCAAAGAAGAGTGTGCACCTGCATGTCTCCTCAGAATGGGAAAACCTTCAGTGCATACTGTTTATACAAGTGTAGAAGTCGAACAGAGGGAGGGTCTGAGCTGGTCACTGTGTTGCAGCTCAGTGATGTTGTTGTAGTTTGTCAAGCATGTCGACTGGTTCCATATTTAACTGCATAACTGACAACATGCCTTTTATTAACTTCCCATGTCCGAAAACCTTAATGAGTTAAGCTTTGAGGCACTTTTTCATAAATATACCAACTGTTGGTTTTAAGCCGCTCTGGAACTATAGTTTATTATATTTAAAAGTCCAGTGTGTAAATGGGTTTTACTACCTCTAAGTTTATAATTGCTGGGCAAGGGTTTTTGCTTAACTGAGGCCCCTATCTTGTGCAGCCATGTTTTTAAAGCAACACGAATGGACAAACCAGCCATGCAGCTCGTGTGATCTCGAATGATATTCTTTATTGTATGTAAAGGAAAAAGGCCTATTTCCCTGATGCTCTTGGGAAATGCAGTTATCAGAAGACTACTATACCAAAGGCATACTTCAATTGAATGAATTTCGAAAAAAGGCCACTAACAATGAAAAAACACCTACAAAAATGAACTGAAACATGCTAAACTGGGATATCGGACAGTGCAGTCAGCACCTTGTAAGCAGTTTGAACCTCCTGTCATGTGGCGCCACTGTTCTATTGTCACAAATCAACACACCCCTAGTCTTCTGGGTAAATAAGACGACTGGATCGAACCAAAGCCACAAGCAGAACTTCAGAAAACTGTGTATCAGTCAATCAATCATTATCTACTGCTTATCCTTTTGAGAGTGGCAGTGGGAGCATGTACACAGGGAGAACATGGAAACAGAGAGGCCCTCGGTCAAACTTGTGACCTTCTTGCTGTGAGGCAACAGTGCTAACCACCACACACTGAGTGACCCATTAATCAGTGGCGTGACAGCCTCAACATTTAATTCTAAACAATTTTTTACAGCAGAAGAGTCACAAGTTTTATTCCTATTCATATATTTCATATGTGCTGCAGAAAGAATCAGTAAAGTCAGCAAAGCCTAAAGAAAAAGAAGGCAAAATAATAAGAAGAGCAGGATTGAATTAGAAGACTTGCATGCCAAAATGAAGAAGACCTGCTCAGGTTCAAACTGAGCGTCAAGATGGGGAAAGAAGGTCATTTAAGTGATTCTTAAGTGATTTTCACACACAACCATCTCTAGGGTTTACAGAGAAAGTTACAAAAAAGAGACGGCGGGAGAAAATATCCAAGGTCGACTTTGAACATACATCACGCCAAACCTTGAAGCACATAAGCTACATTAGAGCAAACCACGCTGGATGCAATTCCTGGCACTTTAGTTGGCGTCCTATGTAGCTAAGTTATAGTGTAAGTACAGAAAAGTAAAGCATGAAGAAGAAAATGCGTGAACATGCTTTTCCGCAAACGCGCACACACACACACACACACATTGGCTTATCAGCATAGCCAATATCTTGGCAGCAGCAGCTGTGGGTCACCAACCAGCAACAAGCAGCTCTTTGAATGAACTGTGTGACAAGGTGTTGTTCTTATCCCCCTCCCTCTGTCTTCTGTCTTCCGGGAAGACTAATAGGCTCCATGCAGAGTAATGTGACCAATTGAATCATTCTCGCCCCAGAGCTGGAAGCTGCAGATCAGAGGAGCAGAGAGCATCTCGCTCGGTTCTGACTTTCAACACGAGGAAACTTCTCTGGGGTGACACTCAACCACTTTGTGCTGTGGAACTCCTCTGGGATTTTACACTTTGTTCTGCAAGGAACTAGTGGCACTCTTTCCACTTCGGCCTCAGCCCTGTTTGCTTGCTTTTGCAGACCACAGACCAGCTCTTGGGTGAAAAGGTCAGAGGGTCCCTGTGTGGCCCTGACTGCAGCTCCAGGTGAGTAGAGTACAGTACAGTGGAGGCACTGATAGCATCACACGACTGAGTGAGCAACTGTGATATGATCAGTGTCAGTGTGAAAGGGACAAAGTTCATCTGGTTGACTCCATCACACCAAACAGGATATAGAACATACATGTTAAAGACGTTATGTAGATAAAGGGATTTTTTTCAGCACAACAAACATGATGTTTATTAGCACAATGAACAATAATTATTATTATAACGACAGAAATGACTGAATCACTCGTCAGATTCGACCACCGAGACACATTTACTTTGTACGTGAACACATATAGATTCACAGACGAGGCATCGTCACGTGTAACATGTCCATGTGAAAAGTCGATGATTACAGTCAGCCTACATAGTCCGGCAGCCCTCGGGGGCTTCAAGCTTCTCATAGCAGTTACACAAAGTGCTGTTTGTCTGCATTGTCATACATCTGAACACCTCATAGACAGAGTATTAATTAAAATAGTTCTGCTGAACTCATACTGTAGATGCTTTATCAAAAATACACATACATATGTCCAAATGGCAATCCTTTCCTCTTTGCGTCTTCCCATGGTCAACACGTATACTTGAAATGAGGAAATTTACTTTTCTCGGATTTCTATCATTGGGATTATTTTCTCAGTCAATCGATTCTTCGATAAAATGTCACGAAAGGGTGAAAAAATGTCAATCGCTGTTCAAAGCTCAAAATGCTGACACCCTCAAGTGTTTTGTCCAAAACTCAAAGACACTTGAAACCAGAACATCACAAAACGTGTTGTTAAAAAGCAAACACTCAAACTTACTGATATCAAAAAAGTGAATTTAGAAAATGCTTTTTAATCAATTACTACGTAGAGACGTAGAAAAAGATGTTATTTCAGCTGCTCACCTCACCCTGCATTCCCCTGCATGTTGTCTACTCTGCATATAGGCAGTATATCCTAATACAAAGACGGCTGTATGGTTTAATAAGCCACAGACTGATATTCATCACTGTTAATATACTCTAATGACTCTGCATTTGCAATTAAATGATCATATCTGCAAAGAAGCAAGTTTTTTTGATCCAAGTCAGGTCAGGGGGAAACAGCTGGCCTGGCTCTGTCCACATGACACCTGTCAGCATCTGTATAGTTGACTTGCTCACATGTTGTTTGAAATGTCTTTAGTTCAAGGTCTCTTGATTTGGTGCCACGGGCAGTACCGTCATGTGCCTTAACCAGGGACCAAATGAAAAGTGACCATGCGTAACTGGCAACCCAAGCTTTCAGGTGATAGTATAAAGTGCCAGGTCTGGTCAAATCCAACCTGCTCCCTGTCCTTATTGCTAAACTCAGACTATACATGATTGTTGATTTTCTGGTGGACTTGTAATGGTCAGTGAGGTTTCAGACTGAGGCCCAGAACAATGAAGCCCCAGCCAGCACATGGTTATCATGTGACAACCTCACAGATATCCACAGCCTCAGCACAAAATCCCTTATATCATTGCGAACACATGAACACAGAAGGAACTGTGGATATTCAGTGACCATTGATTTTTTTTTTAAGTCATTTTATTGATTTATTTAAAGGGAGAGACACAAGTAACGACTATCCCATCTTAGTAAAGTCAAACAGATGTATACAGGATATGTAGCTGTAGCTAATCAATGGAAATAAAACAGACAAGGACAATGCCGCAATGATTATAACAAAACAAAACAGGCACTGACATAAAATAAACAATTACTGGAACAACAATAACGCAAAGTGACAACGTAACTTAGAACACGAAAAGAACAATTATATTTGTTCGTCATTAAAACCCCACAAAAAGTAACTTCTCCACTATTGTTTTTAAAGTTTAAACTGAAACATGCCTCAGAAAACAGACATTTATTCAACAAATATACAACTTTCATGACATTTACTCTATGTACTACAACTTCTTCTACCCATACTTGAGTATACTACTTTTATTTCATGTTGTTTACACTGTCTTTAAGGTTTTCTTTAAACTCTTCCGTCTTTTTTATTTTCGAAACCCCTTCACGGCCAGCACCTTAAAGAAGCCGCAAGATCACATGCATGTAAATGTATATTGTTAACTAGTGAAGATGAAGAGCGGAGAGCCGTGCTGTGCAGTAAGTTGAACTCCACAGATGAAGGACACATTCCTACTCTGCATGTCGCTGTGTTCCTCAGACTCATTCCCTGCTGGGAGCTGCTCTAATCTCCTGGCAACAATATTGACATAGAAATAGAAACTCTGGAAAGAGCAGGACTCTAGCTGTCCAACTGCCTGCACATACATCTGGAGCTCCGAGTACATCTGCGCACATACGTCGTGTTTATTTTACATACATGTACATGCTGATTCCAGACACACAGTTTAAACTTGAGATTCAAAGGAGCAAAGGGAATGTAATTGTTTACTAAGAGTTTAGTGGAGAGATGGAAATCACCATGATGTCTGTGTGTGCAGGACCCAGCAAATTGGAAAAAAAAAGAAAAAAGAAGAAGGTTAAATAGTCTTGCAGTAAAACTGAGCTGCAACAAAACATCTGATGCTTGGTCTGGAACTGTGTTCTGCTGCTTGATGGACTTCTTGCTCTCTATTTGCCATATTACACCAGCATGGCTTACATTTTGAAGCATTCACACAGAGAATAAAGTGGCGTGCAACCTGGAAATTTGGTTCTCACCAGGAACCAAAACATACATAGTATTTCCACGGGAATTGTTACCTCATCAGTGTGCCCGTTTCAACATAAGCTGTAGACGAGAGGAGGAAGGAAGGACAACACACTGGTGAAAATGGCAAGGAAACAAAGAACACTCGCTCGCAGTTCATGTTCAACGTGATCTGCCATGTTGCCATTGTCGTGCTTACTTCCTCTCAGGTCGTGCATTGAGCAACCGTTGATGACGTGAACATGGGCTGGTTTGCTGATTGCATAAAGGTTCTAAACAGAACTTGAGTCCACACAGGAACCATGCTGGTGTTAGTATTTGTTCCTCAGCGACACCAACTCCTCTAACTCCCGGTGGGAACTTTGCCTCAAATAGTTGTGAACTTCAAATGTGTGAAACAATTATAATAATATATTATATATGAATTAAGTAGCATCTGTAAAAGAGTTATTTCAAACCAGGATATGAAGCCAGTCAGATGGAGTGTGTTCTTCACAGAAAAGGTTCAGTCAACCTTGGTTGTCAGCCATGATTGTTGAATGGCCTTCATAAACCACAGCCTCCAAATTCTACAGTGAAAAACAAAAACATTATTATAGTAGACTTCCTTCTTTGCCATGCTGGATAAAGAGACAGATAATTCTCATGAATAATGTCTGGGTGTCTTTCATTTCATTGCAGGATCATCCTCACCTTGAACCTGCCCTGCTTGCGATCCACCTCTAACCATGACAACCAAATCCACCAGCAGTGTTCTGGGTGGGAAGGCTTCTTCTTCTCCTCTCTTGTCTTCTCCACCTCACCAGCGCCTGGTCACCAAAGATGGACACTGTTCTCTTAGTCCTCCTCTGTGTCCCTCTGGTTCATGGTGTGGGGCCTCCGGCAGAGCTTGGCTGCTGGCCTTGCAGGACTTGTGGGGACTGTTGGTGGGTCTGCGATGGAGATGGGTTCTACTGGCCTTCTGTGCCTCCTTCCTCGCCCACTGGCTGCTGTTTGCCTGCCTGTGGTACTTGCTGGCTCACCTCAATGGAGACCTGGCAGTAAAGGATCATGATGCCCCTCCCCAGGGGCATGTGGTTTGTGTGAAACACATAACCAGCTTCACTGCTGCCTTTTCATTCTCCTTGGAGACACAGCTGACCATTGGATATGGCACCATGTTCCCCAGTGGGGACTGTCCTAGTGCTATTGCACTGCTGGCTGTTCAGATGCTGCTGGGGCTCATGCTGGAAGCTTTCATCACAGGTAAATCTCTGACGCTGCTAAAGTTGAAATCTGTCTGTCTGACTGCTCTCACTGATCTAGAGTGACATGACGATCTCAATCTCAGTGCTCTGACAGTAAATCTACGAGAAACTTTTCCAGTATCTCACAACATTTGATCCAATCCCCAAGAGGTGGTCCCCTGCTCATGAGGTTAAACAGCCAAACAAAACTTTAGATCAGTTAAAAAGACTTAACAATCCTATAAACATGGGTTAATCTCCAACAATTACCAGGGAAATGTCAAAAAATCTCAATATTTAACAGAGGAGTCTGGTGTATTTAGTCACAACCCCTGGAGCTGTATTTCAGCCCAGTGACTGCGTCAGACGGAGGAAGTGATGAACAAACCTTTTTAATGAAGTGATTCTAATGATTCAGTTACTGAAAACAATTGCTTTACAAGGCACAAGTCACTCGTTTGTGTTTGTGTGTCGCGTGTAAAACGAAGTCACCGCAGTTTCATGCAGCCATGCAGTGATGACTCCGCCCACGCTGAGTAGGTACTATTTTGTAGTGGAAAACCAACCTAAGCCATGCCGGGCCTAGTCGTGGTGAGGCGATGCGAGGCGAGCTGGGACCATAGGTGGAAAAGCGGCTTACATGTCCACTTTTTAGCAGTAGAATCCTTTTTTTCTGTATCCAACCTGTGGTTGAGATTGCCAGAGAAGAGAGGTTCTATGTTTCTTTCTGACCACAGACCACAGACACACTGAATTATCTAACCGATTCTTAATGTTTTAATCTTGAGAAAGCACAGACTCAGATGCGGCACCACACATTTACGATTTCGGAAAGGAGATTTCAGGGATTTGGGATTTTAACATACCTTCAGAATATAAACAGACATGGAGGCAGATTGTCAGTTAAATCAGAAATCAGAAACTTTATTGTCATAACGAAATTTAATAGCTGTTGTGATGTTTTATATGAAGAAATGCAAAAGAACTGTGGATGAAGAAGACTCAAGGAATCAACTTGGCTTGTATAAATGATGGTTCTAAACCAGGGGTGTCAAACTCATTTTTGTTCAGGGGCCACATACAGCACAATTTGATCTCAAGGGGGGCGGACCAGTAAAAATAGCAAAATAATAGAATAATAACCTATGAACAACTCCTTTGTTTTACATTTAATGAAGGATAATTTTACAAAACATGACATTTCTTAAGAAATATAAGTGCAATTTCAACAATATCATGCCTAAATTTACTATTTACACAGCACACTGGATCTATAAAGGCACAAACATTTAGTCACGGGTATCTGGAGCATTTGACATTACATTTAGATTAGTGTGAAATTTTAACAAATTCATCCTGTGGGCCGGATTGGACCCTCTGGCGGGCCGGTTCTGGCCCCCGGGCCGTATGTTTGACACCCCTGTTCTAAACAAAAGTGTGCAACACTTCCTGGTCACCTCACTCTCAGTCATAACATGTTAAATACTCTGACGCGTACGATAATAACCTCTGTTAACCCCTCACACCCCTCCAGGATAATTTGGTCAGATAATCTGTTCAAATCAGCCTGAAACCAGAAGGAACCCATGATTGTCAGCAGGGCCAGATCGAGACCAAAATCTGGCAAATTGTCCTCTAGTGTGGGGCAGAATTAAGAGCAGTTGCATTATGGTCTGTTTGTAGCCTTAAAGCTAATATAATTTAATTTTCAGCCCTTTTTCCTACTCATACCCTGTCATACTAACCCACCACATCACACTTAGGAAATGCTTCCAACTTCAGAAAAAATGTAAATAATAGCAATAATAATAAATATATAAAAATGTTGGATGTGCATACATTAATTTAGAATTACAGAGTTAAACTGAGCGATGTTAACATAAGTATTCATAGTTGCATTCATGCCTGTGACATGAACTTTTGGTGGGGGCGTGACAGGTGAGTGATATAATGAAAATGAGAAACAGGTGGAGCTAATTCAACACGGGTGGTTGTTAGAGACTAATGAGGGAAGTCAACAGAATACACAGGAACACCAAATGAGACGCCAGTTAATAACACTGCAAGACAAACTGAAATAACAGACAAGTTAATGACACAAAGTTCAAGTCCTGTTCAGTTGTTTGCACCACATGTATCTGTCTACATTAGTCACAAGTTACTTGTACTTATAAGGGTCAGACTAATGCACAATGAGGCAGTCATTATTGTTTTGTTATTTATTTATATATTTAAAAAAAAAAGCATGATGCAGGAAACGTGCATCACGCTGGAGCATTTGTCACAGTAATGACTGGCTCACTGTACATTGTCCTTAAAATATGGCATCCATCATGCTTTTTAAAGTCCCTTTGACAAGCACAATGTCAGTCAGGAAGTGATAGTGATACTTCAGTGTGATTGAAGTGTGATTGAAGTCAAGGATGGGACTGGAAACCACACACAGAGGCTGCCAGTGAGGAAAAAAGGCAATAACAGATTTTATCCACCTCATAAAATGTAAGGTTTCTTATCCCATAAGTTTTACCACAGTGTCCACCGGTGTGTTGATGTCTACAAATTCATCAACTTCCTTTTGGCAGATTCTTGTGTGACTCCTGGTTCCATGTTTTCAGAAGAGCAGCAGTGTTCTACACAGAAATAAGACAGCGTGAAATGTTGTAACTGACCAAACTTAATCTTACACAACGTATGTGTAAAGAACAAACATTGCTTTGAAAATACAACACACTGTCCCTGCCTTTTCCTGTATGACCTTCAAAATAAGGCTCCATTCGTCTCCATCCAGTGCTGAGCCATACTTTTAACTGTAAGTGCAGTTCCTAAGTAGTTAATTTCTTTTAAATCATGGCTCTGAATACACATACAGAACAGTGGATGTATTCCATTTTCTCCTGGAATGATGTTAAATACTTAGCAGCCGGATAATACATTATTTTTATTTTATGTTCATGCATGACTTACATAAAATATCAAATCAATATAGACCTTTAGTCTGTATTCTTGAATTTGCCTGTTAGGGCTTAATATTATATAATATTAATATGTATATATATATATATATATATATATATATATATAAAATTAAATAATTGACCTCTCTTGACTACAGAAAGAAATGCAAAATATGTCATCGTTAACAAAGGTCTGGTTGTATTTTCTTACCACCTGAGGCAGCTCGTTATAAAGTGCAGGATCCAGTCAACCTCGGGTTGGGTCACGCTGGATCCCCCTTCATGTTACATAATCTGTGATAATAGATGAATGATAGCACTGTATCACTCAGTTATTCTGTGTGTAACGTGTGCTTCTGGCAGATTTATAGATTCTTAATTCAGATGCAGCATTTGAAGCGTATTTTTGAATGGTATTTTTTTTTTGCCAAATGAGTTCACACAAGTCTGTGTGTGTGTGTGTGTGTGTGTGTGTGTGTGTGTGTGTGTGAGAGAGAGAGAGAGAGAGACTCTCTCTGTGTTTCTCAGCACAACAGTTCTTTGTTTTTCCCGAGCTGCTCACAGAGTGACGCATTTTACGTCACAACTGCGCAGGTGAGGCAAAAGAAGCAAACAGCTTCACACAGCAGCACTGTGGCTGAAAACACAAAGAAGCACCTGCAAAGGTTGCAGGAGTGGACTTCAAAAACAAAGCTGGACATCCAGTAGGATTTCACCATCATTTTTTTATTATAGTTACAATATACTGACGGCACTGCTTTGGTAATTATTAAAGGAGACAATAGAGGTTCCACACTGGAGCTTTAATGTTTCAACCTAGCCTCGGAGCTAGTTGAACCCCAATTTCACACTTTTTTGGCCACATTAGTGCTTCAAGTGCTTTTCTTCTTCTTCTTCTTTGCTACTGTATTTGCCATTCAGGCAGCAGGTCAGTTAGCTATTCATTTTTGCACCACTTGTTCTAATGCACCCAGTTTCACAGTGACTGGGTATCTGGGTGGTCTCTTTTAAACACGAGGCCCTCTCTCTTCACCTCTTCATTGTGCGAGCTGTGTAAATGTTGCCTCAAGCTTTTAAATATAGTTTAAATACAGCTTATAGCGTATAAACCTTGCCCACTTCCACACCTCATCATGTAATGTTTAGATAATTGTGAGCAGGAACAAAACTGCCTATTTCATTTAGCTTCTACAATAACGACTCTTGGCTCACTGTCTTTCTTCAGGTGCATTTGTAGCCAAGATCGCACGTCCCCAGAAGCGGGCAGGAGCCATCCAGTTCAGTCCGTACGCAGTGGTGGGACAACATCAGGGCCAGAAGTGCCTCATGCTGCGAGCCACCAACCTGCTGCAGCGACCCCTGGTGGATGTGAAGGTGAGTGCCGTTCTCTACGAGGAGCATGACGGTCAGGCCCTCCACCAGACTTCTTTGGACTTCCGCTTGGATAATCTGGGGCAGCAGCCTTGTCCTTTGTTCATCTTCCCACTCACCTTTTACCACCCACTGGACTGCAGCAGCCCCCTCTACCCTGCCCTGTGCGAGGGCACGTCCACCCACTTTGAGCTGGTGGTCTTCCTCTCGGCCTTGCAAGAGGGAACTGGTGACTCGTGTCAGAAGAGAACCTCCTACCTGCGCCAAGAGATACAATTTGACCGCTGCTTCGTGCCGGCGTTGCTGCTGGATGCTCGGGGGAGGTACATGTTGAGCACCCAGCAATTTGACACGAGCCACTCGAAGGAGCCGTTGAACAAGGATTGTGTCGTGCAGATCAACGGAGATGGAAGCGACAGGATGGAGTAAAGATGCTGTAGGGGAGGTCTCAATAGGACAGGCGGTCGTGTCAGTGGGGCATCTGGGGAGGGTAACAGTGGGCCGGGTGTCTCTGTCATGAACTTCTTTATTTTAATGAATAGATCTGAATTTGTTTTGAAAGGAAAATGTATCACAGACGTGGGTGCTGCTGTCATTTCCCTCACTCTGAGGCCTTAAAGCAACTCCCAGATTAATGATCCTCCACTGGCTTCCTACTAATTTACTTCCATAGGAGTGGCCAGTAGAGGGCACCACTTTCAGAAGGTCAGCATGAACAAACACTGTTGCAAAATTGATTGAATTTTTATTTTGTACTACTTTTATGTGTTAAATAACATTATGACAAGACACCACATTAATAGTAAAGATGTCAGAACATGGCTGTATCACTAAAAACAGTGTGATCAGATGATAACTGCTGATAAATAATAATAAAACACCTCCAGACCTCATTGAAATGTGAAAATACTGTACAATAATCTGTTGTCAACTCAACAGTTTAACAATAATAAAAAAAAATCATAATTAAAGGGCACCTTTTTTTTACAGTACATGAATAAAAGAGCAGAAAAATACAATAAAAATAAATAAATACAGGCAGTAGACCCACTTCCTGTTACAAATTAGTCTTGTTGCACAGCTGCTGTTCTTACATAATATCAAAATGTCCCTCATGCATCATCCAGTCTTGTCATACTAGAGCTAGGTAAACAAAATCCAAAGTATAATCCCAGTTTCTGATCAAATGTTTGAGAATTTTGAGAATTCGTTTGTCTTTCAGTTGTTTTTTTTTATTATTTTCAGTTAAGTTTGTTTGGAAAGATTAAGGTCATTTGGGATGAAGTCACTTACAATAATCTGGTACTTTGGTCCACTTCCAAAAACGTGTGGTCGGCATTCGACAAATCAAATGGCGTCTTGAACAATGCCATGAAGTCGGATCGAATTTTCCTACATAAGAGTTTTCACGAGACAAAGATGTTTGACCTTTAAATGAGAACTTGAAATGAGGTACTGTATATTTAAAGTTATGAAGCACCAGTGAGGAAGGGAAAGAGTGCAGTGAATCGACTGTCATCGCAGATGTTTGATTAGAGACGTATAATAACACATGTGCTTTCACACCAAATCACATTTTTGCATTGTTTTACACACAATTTGTGTCACTGGATCATTTCACTTGCATGAATACTCTCTCTCACTCACTGCCCCTTCCTGTGTGCTTCTTTGTCCTGGCCTCTCTCACTTACAGCGACTCCATTCTTTTTCCTATACAATGTCCACACATTAGAAGAAACTCAACACTACTGTAAATGGCTTTCACAACATTTCCTCCCACCCAGGTTCATATATTTCGACACGGGGCGACTAAACAGGACATCGTTTCACATCTTCACAGTTCGATTTTATATCTTGTCTTAAATGGATTCATTTGCCACAATCAATGAAATCAATGAGATAGGGCTCCATAGTGACTAACTAGATTGACTGCTGATTACTTAAGGCGTTTATTTAAAAAGAATGATAAAAAAAATCGATGTATTATTTCTGATTTGTGCAATATTATTATTAATGATGATGATTTTCGGTTTAATAAATAAAGTTTGTTTGTCAGGATGAAGTGCTGTGGTGAATGTGTGCATGTATTTGGGGGTATTTTTCCCCTTCTGATCAAGAGTCACTGTGTTGTTATCTATATGGTTTAAATACAAATCATGTAGCAGCCTCAGACCTGTGTAAGGAAATGTTCCACTAACTGTGATTTTAAAGGATGAGATCTCTCTCTGTGTGTATCTCACATGCTTCAGTGCCTCTGTACAGTGTACATTACAAAATAAATATTTTCTAAACAAGCCTGGACGTATTATTTCACTGTTACCGTGGCGACTGCACTGAAGATTATGTCCAACTTCTTTAACTGTGCTGTCCCCTGCTGGTGAATGGCAGTTCTACACATGTGCTTTGACTCAAATCAACATCAAATGTGTCACTAATGTCCAACACACTCTATAGATCTTCTTTTATTGTCTTTTAAATGTATACATATATATATATATATATATATATATATATATATATATATATATATATATATATTCACACACACAAATCTGTTAATAGATATATGCAAAATGGATACAGCACAAAGACAAGATATTAAATGTGAAATTTACTTACGCTGAATATACACTTAAATTGGTAGCTACAATTTGTTGGATAAACACTGATACAGGGAGGGATGTAACGGTTACCAGTGTCCCGGTTAACCACGGTAAAATTCCCGACGGCGAGGGTTACTGTATTCATTTTAATCACCATGGTAACTGCAGTCAATAACCACGATGTGGAAAACTCCTTCCACGCCACAGCTTGTTTTTATTTAAACATTTGAATAACTTATTTATGTTTTTATAAGTGCGATCATTATTTTTTTAACAGTTTATGCCAGTTTATATACATGTTTTTTTTTCCATTTTGCAATGTTTTGTTAAGGTTTTGTATTGTGATTCCTTTTTAATATATAATAAATCAATTTATATACAAATCTGGCTGATAATTACATATTTTATTGCATTTATTTATTACATATCTTACAGATAACCATGATGATTTTTGTCATTAATACCACAGTGTGAAGTGTTTGTGTTAAAACACTCACTTAAAATGATGCTGAGAGTTGAAAATAATAACATAATAATATGGCCTCATGACTTACTGAGTTAAATGTCACATTTGCTTCACAGCAGTTCAGGAGAACTGAGATTAGAGCCCAGTCCAAATGTCCAACCTCACAGACTCATGGACTTTGAGGGACAGTCAGTCAGTCAGTCAGTGAGAGCTCAGTCAGGCCTGTGGTAAAGTGTCGTTTGTGCGAGAGCCCCCTTGCGGCTATTAAGGGAACATGTTGTGCACTTTATGGCGACTTTCTGTAAGTTGCAGTGTCAGCAGAATGTGCCTGAGGGAATAAACCAGTGAGTGCATAGTGTGTGAGTAACTAACCAATTAAGCAACATGATGGGAATGGAAAGAGAGACAAACCCTGATGTCATCACATGATCATGCATGACATAATCATGTGATCAATCATATTGTATGGAAACAACACCATCCACTCTGTAAGTCAACACAAAATAGAAAGTCAATTAACGTAGTTACACGATGGTTTGTGCTGTCGGAAAAAATCCAACAGTTTGTGAAAGCTGAGAAGTTGCAAGTCAAAGCCAACATGTGGTTGTTATATATTATATATATATATTATATATATGGTAATTTCACTCGCACTGTTGCAGGAAGCCGGTGAATCAGCCTGTCACCAGAGAGGAGAGAGCTGAAGAAAAAGACCTGTACATAGTTTCCATTTTTTGGCCTGTTTTTGTACATTGGGACAACGACTCAAACAAATGTTACTTTAAATATGTTTTATACTGTTCATATTTCAAATTTAAGACGCAAAATCTGTTCATGTACAACTGCAGTGTTTTTTAAAATAAAACTTTTTGTTTTTCCTCATTTTAAATTGTTAATACACTATTGTAACATGCAGTAAATTGTAGACAAGTGCCAGATATTTAAAGTTATTCTGGAAAAATGGTTAAAAAAAGAAAAGACAAGGTCCAGATGGACATTTTGAGGCTTACGTGTTAAAGGGTTAAGTGGCATTTTTAGGGTCTCCAAGGTAAAGTAACATGAAGAAGTTTTGCCAATTCCTGTGTTTATCACTTCCATGTCAAAGTCTGAGGGTTCAAAGTTTAAAGGTTAAGTGCCATCTAAACTACTGCTGATTCTTCCTTAACGCATGTTGGGACGCAAACCCTGATATGAGGATATGTGTATAAAAAACTGTATGCTCTTGCATATGGAATGAGATGAGTTTCTGTGTTTTTAAGATCAGCTTTAATTATCCATTATTGCAATAAAGTCAGTTTTTCATTCCAACAGGGATTAAAACAACACAATATCTTTACAGGTGCCCAAAAAATATATTCCAGTGACATTTTCTTTTTTATATTTGGCAACTTACAAGTCTTTTCTACAACAAATGACATCATAGACTATTTTATTCATGAAAAAATACATTGTTCATTTCATTAACTTCATTTAAGATACTTACAGTATGATTCAATGTGACAACTCAGACACATGCTACAACTTCAAACCAATATTACAGACACATGAACAGCATTCACCAACACACGCTGCTCAGGTCAGGGCCTCCCTGTTCTTTAAGGCTCAGGACTCCATTGTTTTTCTTTAAGGTTAAATGCCTAAATAAAGTTCAAATGAGTTCATTTTGTGTTCAATAAACTGTATTTTTATGTACTGTACGTTACATACAAATATATAAATATAATCTGGTGACATTAAGCCAAGTCATTTTTAATATCAGCACAGTGCATCTGTACCTTCTGTGGGACAGGCAGGCAACAGAACAGGCCTGGGATCAAGAATCTGGGATAGAGAAGGATACTTTTTTTTTTTTTTGGGACGATTGACAAGCATTATGGCTATAACTCTGCACACTCATGTAACAAAGAGAAAGAAAATAAAGAGAAAATATGTTATATATAAGATATGTTTGTTTCTTCAGGAGGGGGACAATTCAGTCCTATTCTGCCGTCTGCTGCCAGTGTTAAAAAATGCACGGCAGTAAGCTTTAAGTGATAGCGCAGGTTTTGAGATACTGACACACAGTCAGTGCCTATTGCACTGTACCACTGTGTTTATTATTGCAGAAGTGCAATCAACCATTCACTCCTAGCAAGAAAGTCCATGGTTCTCCGGTTTCCTCCCACAGTCCAAAAACATGCAGATTTTTATGGATTAGGCAAATTGGACACTCTAAATCAATCCCAAAATCAGATCAAAATTATGTTCCTAAAATAAAATCACTATATTCTCGATGGACTTTGGCGCCGGATGTTTACAAAGTGACACCAACCTCTGTTTCTGTTTGGAAAAGGCTATCAAATGGCAAGATAACGCAGTAAACATACTGTTATGATGATGTTGACTTAAGCAGGAATAGATTTTACAAGGTGAGCCTTTGTTTTAGCCGGTGTCACTGCTTAATTGTCTCTGGGAGTGAGCCTGCATAGCTCTTGTGGCCTTTCGGTGCAGGAAGCATTCACTCTGTCATTTCCTGACTTTGTGTCAGTATCTCATTAAACCCTCACTCCAAAAAATCCTGAACTATCCCTTTTAAGCTAAGCTGAGCATAAAAAACCTGACAGCAGTGTGAGCAGTTAGTGAGTCAAACGTACGCCTCATCGTCACTTGTGTGTTCAGGCTGTAGACGTTTTCTAACACTGTGTATTTCACCTACACTGCATGCACTGCCTGCTTTCTATAAAGTTACAGCAAAAAATACAACAATAAATAGTTAGGGCTTAAAAGCATTATCCCAAGTTAGTGTTAATGAAGCGGTCCTTCATTTTTTAATCTGACCATGTGCTGCTGTCGACTGTGCTTTAGGAAACAAAAGACAGTGAGTTACACATTATGGGAAACATGTTTGTTTTGTCTGTGAGAGCAACGTGAGGACATGCACTTTTGTGTTCATCCAAACATTAAAGTGTTGCCAGTTCACACCAGTTCAAAGCTCGGTTCATACACATAAAGTGATCTATTTCAAGTTCACTTTCATGCATTTTTCTTTTGTTTTAATGTCACATTTTTTTCACAATTTTGAACTCAGTTTGCAGATCCAAAAATGAACTAGTCTTTTTTTTTTGCATAAAATGTGTGTGGAGTTTCACCAACTGCTTCAAATTCACGATTAGTAAACTGATACTCTCAGTTCAGCTATCACAAAATTTATCAACGTCAATGTTAACGTTTGTTGTTGTTGTTCATAAAGACGTGTTCTTTGTACAACATTCGCGTAAAGGATCAGTAATACAAAAATGTCAATCAAGTGATTAATCTGCCTCATGCTTACAGCATATAAATCAATTAAACGACCTAGTAACAGTCTCTTCATTTCACTGTCACAAAGAAAGCCATTAAACATATTTCCCAAAATGCTGAAATAACACATAAATTCAGACCAATTCCCTGGTTGTAGAGCTTGACAGATGAGCGATAGATGAGCGTCATCTAATCTGGGGATTCTTGGGCACAATAACAAAATCAGGTTACATTTTTAATTCCTTTTAAAGAGTGAAACTGCTTCACTGCAGCCAATGACAACTCTCAGATCTACAGCTGAAGTTAGAGTCGATGTCAGTTGGCCAAAGCTGCAAATGGCTTCATTTGCCAGCAACTGAGTGACCTACTAATACTTTATTGTATCACACTAGAGCAACTACGTCTCCCAAAAGATACGTTCCCCTGCAACTATTCTGCAGTCTCGTTGCGTTTCTTTTTAACACATTACCAGTCGTGATGTAGTTCATGAGTATCTGAGGTAAAACTGTCACAGGAAGGTGGAGAAGGAGGATTTAAAGGTGCACGTAGCTAAGCAAACTGCCTGCCAAGAAAATAATCTCCTATCAGTTGCTACTGATTTTCAGACATCTGGACAAGAAAGACGAGTGAGAATCAACACAGACAAATGTAAAAAGAAGTTTGACGCTATATGAGAGACCCATGGACTTTTCTTTGCTCTAACGGGTGCTTTTTTTTGTGCTTAAACCCAACTACGGGTTATTAACTGTGCCTACACTTAACCACACTCCTAACCAGGAAACAGCTACATTATGAACGCCACAAGCAGTTAAAACACTATTACGTTGATATTGCGCACGTCTTAATAAACATAATAAACAGCAACATCATTTTGATTCTAAACAAAACATAATTAAGGACGCAGTGGGGACGCACGTTTTAGGAGACAAGGTTGGGAAAAAACGGGTCACGTGAATTTAAACATGACATTTAAAATCCGGCACAAACAGAACACACTGAAAAAGCTCAAATATGCCATGAGGTGAAAACTTCCAGTTATACGAAGGGACACAGGGAACAAATCCGGGAAATGCCTGATGATTCTGGAACGTCCACTTAATATGTCCTCATGCATTTGAAATGAAGTGATTGAAGTGTTATTCCTGCCTTTATTTTTAAAGACTGGCAGGAGGAAGCATTTCCTGCTTCCTGTTGTGTGAGGAGATGTTATTTTTCAAGTATCTTACTAAGCATGTACTTAAACACATCGTTCTATTTTTGTTATAAAGTGCCAAACTATGAGATATCTGTGACACTGGTTTAAGTGTATGAGTGTAGTGTGACGCTGTTGCTATGATCTCTGACTGCACGTGTCAGGGCCGTTGTGTGCGACCTGCAGTGGGTTCAGTGGGTCAGGAGCAGAAGGTGGACTGCAGCTGCTTGAAGGCTGCTTGTCTCTGCTTCTTCTCATCATCCTGTCTTTTCCGCTCCTCTTTTTCCTCCCGGATCTCAGCCTCGAACTTGCTGCCCACAGACAGAGCCTGCACCTGAGAACACACACGTGCACGGTGACACCGGTGGTCAAAATCGGTAGAATGTAGAATCTGTGGACGCACGATATTAGACTTTTTACCAATGTCCGATACGGATATATGTACGGTATGTCTTACTTGTGCCCAAGTGCACAGGTAATTTATTCTTTTCTGGGGTGAAATTAACACATTATTTTTCATGCTCATGTCGCAGCTGATGTAGAAAGACGTTTTCTTCACCGTACAAAATAAATAAACATAAAAAGGTCTGGGAGGGAGCAGCTTATTCAGCCTACTGTTGAAGTCATAAGTCATAGGTCGTTCTCACACCTAATAGTCCGCTTGACTCGGATTGGGATACGATTGGGAATCCGAGTTTGCTTTCACACTTTAGTGAAACAAACTGAACCTCTTGAATAACGTATTCCCCTCCTCGCTTGACATCTATCAACAGTTAGACAACTCGCTCATCTATTGGTTAATGCAGGACAACTTTTGTTTCCTCCACATAAAAGCAAAACATGGAGCTGCATCAAATCCTATTGTTTTATGCGAACATAGCCATTTCTCCTTTTGATTGTACTTTGATTGTGTTTACCCACAATGCCATGCGTTGTAGTCCGCTTCCTGCATTTGGTTGACTTGAAGCAAGCAGAGACCTACAGTTTTTAGGCGGGCCTAAAGTTTGCTTCTTTGGTGCGGATCACAGTTCGGTTTCCGAGCAAAGGAACTAGGATTTGATTTAAAGGGGCTGGTGTGAATGCACCAATACACTCCTTAACAAAATCTTAAAACCGGGGGGAAAAGTATTCAGTGATACATTTGACACATGCAAACAGGTGAAGGCCTCCTGAGAAGATACTAAACCTTTATAAATGAGAACACAATGCGTAAGAAATAACACTTAATTAACATTTGGATATTTAAAATCTGCTATCTGGAACATAATTGCGGAAATTAAATGAATACAGCAACATATTTTGGCTGACGTGGCTTCATTTGTCGACAGCAATAGTCTGATATGTGACATTATTGTACAGATTCCCAAAGTGTGGGCCAGTAATCAGAAGGATATTAAAGAGTGATCAGAGGTAAAACTATAAAAGTGTAAAAAGAGTACAAACTGTCATCTTACCTTGGCTTCAAAGAAATCTTTGGCTCCCATGACTCCCTCGGTGGAGACGTTGATCTCTGACAGTCTGGCCAGAGCCATCAGACCACTTTCCTCCTGCAGCTCTCCGGCCGCTGCTCTGCGGAAGATCAGCAGGAACTGCAGGGATACGACTAAACAGTTAGTGACGATGACGTTAACCTGTGTCTAATGTGTTCTGGTCCCCGCAGCTTCAGTCTAACGCTGCTACTGCTGATGGCAGTGATGCTGCACATTCTGATTTATTTCACTTTTCAACAAACCATGTCAGATTTATTTATTGTACATACTTCTCAAGTATTTGAGGCAAAAACTGTGACTCAGTGGTGGAGAGGTTGGCGGAGGTGAGTCATATAGTGAGCACTCTGATTCCTCTTCACTTCTCTTGTATTTTTTTTAATCCACTAAAACACACGAGTATATTTCATAATAACTGCCCGTCCCTCTTGTCACATCTTAGCAGTTTCTGTTACACCACCATGAATTTTAACATTGGCGATGACGGTGATACTTGGACAGCTCTGCCATGGGGTTAGATCCTGTCCTTTACTTTGTTAAATGTTTGGGTTTCCTGTGTAGGAAGCTGGGGGCGGAGCTTCTGAGCCACTCACCTGCAACTCATCTCCTCGTTTCCTTCAGCTATTTATACTCTGGTTTCTGGAGCCACAGTCGCCAGTGCGTCACATTTACGACGCTATTTCCGTGATTCGCCGAGACGCTGGCCTCTAGCATTTTTGTTCCTTTGACACTTTTTTCTAATTGCCTGGTTTTTTTCCCTCGTTTACAATTCCCTGGACACAGAGCTCTGCCCTCTTAGTTGTGTTTTTTTCTTTTGGCTCGACTTAAATAAATTAGTTTCTGCCCTTTTCCAAAAAACGTTGTGGATTTCCGCTTATTTTGGGTTCAGTTAGTTCATCTTTTACAATCATCACAAGCTCAGTATCTTCACAGGTGGTACTTGGTATAAACAAGTTTGGAATACAACTCTTATTTTCTAAAGTAAAACTTCAAAGACTTATAATTGAATGACAGTGTAGAAACGATGCACTCTGGGTAATCATTCAGATGCTCTGCTCTGAGGTAAATTGTACAATTTCACAGACTCAGTTGTGGAGGCTGGTGCCTTCATGTTTTCTCCCTATTAGCATGTGTGTGTGGGGGCTGGGATGATGCTAGCAAGAGGTCATGTGATCACGTACTGTAGGCCCACGAGGGGTCATGTGACACTGAACGGACGGAGCATCTCTTAACGTAGCTTTCTCCACTATTCTCCCACAGTAAACACCGTCTTCTTTTGCCAAGTAACTTCTACCTAAGTTTCCCTCATTCATTTGAGCCTAACCCTGTTTGGAGCGCCTTCATTTGCTAAAGAAAATATCGTATTGCGTGCGGAAGGACGGCGTTACATAACCAAATCGATATTTTGACTCAATCCATAATGTGCACATCTTTAAAACAAAAATCATGATATTATGTTAGACAGTAAATCTTATTTTTTCACCAATAACGTAACCCTGTGGTCATTTGTAGTTTTTTTTTCTTCTAATATGTTGTTAAATGCTCATTGCTGTCTATTCACGTGTAAATAACATGTGAGCTACTCAACAACACATCATCCCGGAGACTTAGTTGTGCCAGTAACATGTATTTATAATGTGTGTGTGAATGTCGCATGTCGTTTGTTTCCACGGTACACTGTGATACTCAGCTTTTCTGTGAGGTCTCACCTCTCTGAAGCTTAGTTTGCCGTCAAAGTCTTCGTCCACCTCTCGGATCATGTTCTTGAGGCCCAGGTGAGTCTGTGGAGCTCCCAGCTTCTCCATCATCAGCTTCAGCTCCATCAAGTCGATGAAGCCGTCTTTCCCAGTGTCATACCTTAAACACAAAACACACAGGGTCAGGTCCAAGTGGCCCGGGGTAACAATTATTATCATTAACAGAATCACAACTTCACATCTTTTCATGTTTTTCATCCTTTAGAACCATATTATTCAAAGACAAATTCATCAAAAAATTATATTTTTGTGATGCTGTCATGTTTGTGAATCAAAAATAAAATAAAAACATTGACTTCTGTCAAATTATTCCACACGAGGTGGTCTTTGAAATCTTTAATAAATCTGAGAACCTCAGAATAAATACTAGTTAATACTTCAATGAAGTCTAATGTGATGAGATAATAATATCTGAATCTTTTCTGAATATTTCCTCCTCGAGTTGTTTAGCCCTATGGTAAACAATACTTGGTAGATGTTATATAAAGAGAGAAGGACACTTTTCTTTTGAAATGCAGAGTGATAACATGACTCAATCACTCATCACTACACCTGATAAAGAGACAAAAGCAAGAAGGAGGGAACCTCTAATACAATGACCAATGTTTATTACTCTCTCACTTTGTCTTCATCATATTTAATCACTCCAAATCTGATCTAAAGAGATTTAAAGCCTCTCTGGCACATCTATAGGAGGAGGCAGGAGCTCAGCCAAAACTGCGCGTAACTGCTCAAGACTGCAAGCAGCTGTTATCAGCAAAGGCCGAGCCCCACAGAGGCTCATGTCTGATACGAGTATTTATAGAAATGTGCAGCAGCTCTCCATTTTTTTCTGTGTGTCCATGAGTGTGTGTGAGACGGAGGGAGAGAGATTTTCCATCACACTTTCACAGACATAATGCAGCCTCTCTCCCCTGACTCTCTAACGTGTAAAAATAGTAACTATCACTCGCTACGCTAATCACTTATACTCCATCAGAAGTATTTCCTCTGTGACAACATAAGCAGGTCAAAGCCTGTTAACACACACTTTCCATTCATTTATAGCCCAAAACCTCAACTCCAACTTTAACCAGGGCCTCAGAACTCATTAGGACTGGGCTGTGGTTCTGACAAGGTCAGTGTTAAGGCCTGTACACGTACGCAACAGAGAAATGTGTTCTTTTTGTGGCAAGAACAAGAACAAAGTTAATTCTGGCCCGGACATTTCATACTTGTCGAGATACGCAAGTGCAGGACGCCTCATAGGGAATGACAACATTTCCGCATTAACCACACCCAAGCACACAACAGTGGTCGGAGAGTTCTGTCCAGATGATGTGTCAAGAACAAGCTGCACAAACTCCCAAATGAAGGAAAATAATGACGTCATACTTTTCTCGCAGCCCTGGGAGAGAGAACACATGTCTCTGTTTTATTTTTTTTATTTTCGAGTACGTACAAGGCTTTTCCATCCTTGCATCTGTGTGGCACTGACAGCTGTGACGTGTAATGTCACACATGTGCCATTTACAACTCCATTGCTCTCAGTGATAGGAACACTGAGTGGATACTGTTTTTCATCTTTTACTTTGGCCTCTCTTTAAATCCATTGCTTCAATGATGAAATAATTTGTATCGAAAACTCTTTCCAAAGTTTTTTAAAGTATTGCAGTAACATTGCACCTGAAAAATGGAGCAGACAAAAAAGAAACGATGTTAAAAAAATGGATTAAAATGGTGAAAATGGGGTATTACAGAGTAATGAAGGTGTAGAATCTTTAACATGAAGGCATTTGTCTGATATGAGCCACAAAGACCTCATATTTAAATACTTCACTAAGCACACACATGCTGTAAAAACCTGAAGAGAGATATCCAACACCAACAGTGAGGGCTGCAAATAAATGACTTTCATTGGGCTGCTATCAAGAGTTCAAGGTTGTGAAATCGGTATTGGTTACAAAAAAAAATGGTATTGCGCACACACACACACACACCATTCAGCATTTATCTAATTAGTGTGCATCTGTCAATTCATTTGCATGATGGCCTGATTCCAGCGGGAGGCTTCCTCTCCTGGCACGACATTCCATTCCCATGAACACAAAGGTCCTTGTCGACCATCTTGGCTCTTGTTTGCGGGAGCACAAGAATGCCAGAGGCACACACATTACGCACTACTGCCATCTGACCAAGAGCTCAGCAAACGCTTCTGTCATGGACGAACACGAGTGTTTATGAACACACAACAAGTCCGCTATTGTACTTTGTGTCATGGTTTTAACTTAGAAAATCTTTTTTTCCCCTTGTTTATCTTCTTGTATCACTTTGAAGAAACCAGGTCGAGCTGTTGGGGAAAACCCAACCCTGTGAGCATCAGTGACCTATTTCTTTATTTATTTGTGTATCTGACGTGAAGGTTTAAGGCAGGGGGTGTGCAAACTTGTTTTAACGAGGGCCAGAGAGGGCTGGAGTCAGATATCGTCATGAAATAATACTAGGTGAATGCATGAATCTGTCCATCATGGCTGGGTTGCGAACCCTGTTTATTATTATTAATATTAATGAGTGAATATACTGTGTAAATACAATCAAAACCTCTTTATACAAGAAGGGTATATTCTGGCCTAGAGGGGTATAGTCTTGCATAGTTCTGGATTCAAGGCGCAACTCCTCACCAGCTCACATGACTGAGGTCCCTGGCCATAAATAATACATTCTAAAAACCAAAGCTGTGGGCTGAGGGCCGTGATTGGCCAGACTTTGGCCATGCCTGGTTTAGATTCTTCTCCACATCAATCCCAGATTCTTTGTGCAGCAGGATAAAATCCAAAGACTAGAGCTGAAACAATTACTCGATTCATCGGTTTGAAGCTTTTTTTCATGATTAAAACAAGATTTCTGATAGTTTCAGCTCCTTAAATCTAAGTATTTTCTAGTTTCTTTGCTCCATATTATAAGAAATCATTCCATCAAACTGAATCACTTTGGTTTGTGGACATTCGAGAACATCATCATTTCCAGGTTTGACAAACGCTGATCAACAGAGTAATCGATTATGAAAATAATCATTAGTTGCAGCTCTACCAAAGACTATAACGTACTTACTCATAGTCAGTCCCCTGTGCTGAGAGGCAGCAGAGACGAGCACACGCTCACTGAAAACTCAGATCTACGTCAGTATATTTTTCACCACTTTCTTTTGCTGTGAGACAGATTTTTTTGGACTGGAAACTCATGTATGGGAATCGCTCTCTGTCCCACACCAAAGTCCATTGAGAAAACCTGTGTTTTTAGCTCAGTGGGACACAGCAGCTGGTAGTCTATTGCTGCCTTGTTTGCTGACTTAGATAGAAGAAAGATTTTAACACCAAAGCCACAAATTAAGCTATTTGAACTTTGGAGTTGTTCGTCCCCCCGCTGCCTCTATCACTGTGTGCCGTGATTTAAAATGATTGATTTCCTCTCTGGACCTTGGTGTGGAGACAGAGAGGTTTACAAAGCAACACAGACTAAAGTTTACACGGTGCAAAAGGTTCTCAAACAGTGAGATAAGATATCATAGACCCCAGCAGGCCTAGCTTTTAGTAGCTGGGCCTTTTGTTAAGTGGCTAAAATGAGTTTTTCCTGGTGTCCCCATGCGGGCAGCCACGTTTTCAGGGGCCGTTTCTCAATATCCTGTACATACTTCTCTGTACTCGGGTACTCCTGTACGTGTGAAACGTCATCAGCCCCGGTTCTGTTGCAATTCACAGGTACACGAGCACTGAGTATGGTTCTCATACCCGGAAGTGTACTTACCGAGTATGCATTGGGTGGTGACTTGAGCATTTATCCCAGAATGCATTTCGCCCAAACATAATCGGCAGAGAAAACACATAAAAACCTGAAATACACATTTTTCTGTGTTTATTTGAGGCAAGAAATGAGTCATTTAGAATTCAGAAATGTGTTTTTTGTATAAAGATATAACATATTTGTAGTTTGGCAGCTCGGCCTGTTGCAATGATCGTACTTGTGTACTCCCGTACTTGGTGAGTATGTGCTCCAGTCGTACTTCTCAAGTATGCAAATACATCCTTTCATACTTTTCATACCTTTTCATACTTGCTTTAATATATTCACTGAAGTCTGACGGACACGAGAGGAGATGTACGTGTAAATGAAAATGACGCTCCGGACATTCTTTACAACTTCTCCTGACAGCCCCATAATCTGAACTCTGTGTCCGAGTGAGGTCATGTGACAGTGCAGCAGGATAATCCACAGTGAGTGAATGGACAAGCCCTACACATACACATACACACATTCCAAGACCAAGCACAACATTGTGGAACTCAAGCCACAATTTCTGCATTACCAAAGAAAAAAAAAAAAAAAAGGGAGAAATTCCAACCAAGTGCGAATCCTACCGGCCAATTTGTTCCCTCACATGTGATTAGTGCTGCATGATTATAGCAATCACAATGTGAGCGTGTGCAATTATACAACCACAAAGAGCTGTGATTTAACTAAATAAAAAACCCGGGGCTGTCCAACATGGCATTGTTTATCTCACATATATGAGTTCACACACTACAAACCATTCACTCTGTCCTCTCAGCTCTGCACTCTCTGTGGTGCAGTGTGCAAGAAAAGCATTTCCACAGTTTCAAAAATCAAATCTTAAATGGTTTGTGTTTTATTCTGACATCAAATGACTTAAACTCACCAAATCAAATCTATAAAAAATATGTTTGTAACTCACAGTAGGAGGGTCAAGGTAATTTGTTTTATTAGATCTACTAAGAATTTAGAACTATATACTTCTGTAAGTATATGAATCATATTAGGGCTGCCACTATGGATTATTTTCATAATCTCTTCATTTTTTTTCTCAATTATTCGGTTAGTCGTTGGTCGTTTTTTTTTGTTGTATGGAGCAAATAAACCAGAAAATTCACATTTAAGAAGCTGAGAAATCAGATAACGTGTTGCAGTAATCGTTACACATAATGACTTCAGGGTCAAATTCATTTTGAACTTTTTAACTCAAAAAGCAGAGACAACAAATTGAAATAGTTCTTTAAGGGTTCAAATTATATCTTAACATTGTGTGTACTAATTAGTGGGAAACTAATGACATGCAGTGACGTTTGCATCCCACAATAGATGACATTCTTTGTGGAGCAAACCTCAGCTTCAAATGTACACACTGATTTGTCCATTCATGCAGCCGATGACGGCACAAGATGGTGGCCTGAATAACGCAAGGCCATTGCTTCATGTACACGTAAAAGGCTTTTTCTACAGCTATGAGCAAAGTATTTGTATATCTCTACAAACATACTTATGGGCAACATTAAGGATGATCATAAATAGCTGATTACCCAATTATTCATTTGATAATAACACAGTGATTACATTAAGTATATGCAAACCTAAACAATGTTATATCCAAGCTTGGATTTCTTCTTCTTCTTCTTCTCAGATATATATGTAATTTGGTGGTGCCACAAGGTGGCAGCAGCAATTGATTGGAAGACTGTTTGTAGAAGTGCAATTAACAAAAAAATTACCTCAACACATTAATTAATATTACAACTATTTCTTGGATAATGGCAGTGACTGGCGTTATGACATTTTTGCTTGAAATACCCATCCCCATGTCATATATTCAATTTCAATTTATTAAAAACAAAAAACCTAAGTTTTAAACAATGGTCATTTGAGATTTAAAAAAGAAGTGAATTCAGTTCAATTAGATAAAGCCTAAAAACAGAGATCTGCATATTTACAGACAGTATCAGCAAGGATTCACCTCACTAGCAATAAAATGAGGGTCCATGAAGCAAAAAAAATCTCCAGTTCTTTCTTTGTTTTAAAACAACACATCCGTCAACACTACACACACATTCACATATTGGGCTATTTTTGTGGGGGAGCTGGTTTTGTCACGCAGATCTGGCAACCCCGCGGCCCTGGGAATTACTCACAGTAAGCAGTGGCAACAGCAGCAGTCTAATCTCATCATGAGCCTCCCGCACGACAAACACGTCGTGCTGCATCTCCCGCCTCCCCACGCGTGGACATGTACGGACCACAGAAGCGTGACCCCGGGCCTTACCGTCGAAACATCGCCTCCATGTCCTTTATCTGTTTGCGGGAGAACTCCTTGAACTCCGTGTAGGGGTTGAAGACGCGGGTCGGTCGCGAAACAGCGTTGCCCTCGTTGATGTCCAACCTGCGGGTCAGTTTGGCGGAAAGCTCGGACGTCGAGTCGCCGCAGGCTGCCTCGCTCTCCTGCGGGTTTTCCTGCGGTTTGGGCCGCACCGGGCTCAGCTCGGGCTCCGGCCGAGGCTCGGTTCCCTGCGTGACGGCCTTTCGCGCCTGCAGCTTTTGACTCAGCTCGTTGGACGCCATGCTGTGGTTAGGATGCTGCTGTGGGAGGCTGACTGTGGGGAGGAATGGTGCTGAATGACAGCGTCTTCATGGACCACTGTCAAGCTACCCGAAACGCAATGACACGCAGCTGAGCTTCCGCCCGCACCCTTTCACAATAAGAGCGTCATCTCGACACAGCCACTATAGTGACACGCTCTGTTTTCTATGGAGCTCCGAAACTGTCAAATTATACAACAAATATGGCAATTTAGATCTAAATTAATATAATAAAAATGCAATAATAATATATAAAAAATTAATTAATAAATATGAAAATGAATAATCAAACTCAAAATAAATACTGTTCAGTGATGAAAATGACTAAGAATTTCTACACTGATTTGTGTATTTATACATTTAGTTGGGGGCTGTGTGCTTATTGATTGATCCCAAAATTGCCTAATACAGTGGTTCTCAAACGTTTTATACCAAGTACCACCTGAGAATATATTGAGCTCTCAAAGTAACACCATTATTGCCAATGTTCAAAATAGCAACGTCAGCTACAGACTTTTTACAGGGGGTAGATTTATTCCCAATAAGGTAATTTGCTCTCTTATCATCCTCCTCTTCCTTACATATACTTCAGACAATTTGAGAACCGTGCACCTAATTCAGTCATTTGGAGGGAATAATGGCTGGGTCCTACTTTCTGTGTCTGCACAAGTGAATATGGGACTTTTCATTTTTCATTTAAAAAAACTGTACAGTACAAACTAATGGAAAATGTAGTTTTTACATTTACATTACATCAATAAAAAGGTGCGAAAATGGGACGTTCAACTCAAATGTCTCTAGAATTGTACAGAAAAATGTATTAGTTTTACCTTTCAGATATGTGCTTTCAAACAGATCGTGAGCTCAGTATATATATTTTGAAAACCGGATGTTCATGTCCTTATAAATCAGCCTGAGTCATTGCTCGCAGGTCTTTTACCGTAATGGCCTTTGTAAGGAGGGCGTTAAAATTCAGCGTCAGATAGTTTGGGGGTTTTTTGCGGACGCAAAATGCGGCAAACAGAGAGATTAAGAGACTTACGCTTTGCAATGTAAATCGTAAATATGCTATGGCAAACCCCAAAGGAGCAGCAGTAAGAAAGAATAACGAACATATATGTGTACCCGAGTCCAGTAATCGATTTATTAGAAAAACAGCTTGGTCCATAAAACGTCACTGATAAATTTCCATTGAGCAAATTCAGTTTCCAGTACAGTATCACTTACAGTCACAATAAACAACCTGCTGCTCATCACCTGCAGCTGACATGTATGCATTTCCTGAGCTAAAGCGCCACCCAGTGTTCGAACTCAAAACTGCATGTACATGCAAGTGGTCATTAAACATAAACAACAGAGGCTATTATGGCTACAAGGTCTGTGTGCTATTGTACTTACTCATTTAGTAAGTACAAGTGTGTGATTTCTTTAATTATTATTCTTTTTTTTTTTATATGAGGCGTCCTTATTTACTGGTAACAATATCCTTGAAATAAGTCATACAAACTATATAACAGATTAAAATAGAAACAAAGCAAGTCTATAATGATAACGCAGTTGCATAGTAATAAAACAAAGGTCGTCTGTAAAACAGTTATAGCATAGTCAATATTGTAAAGGCATTGTTATTGTTTATTTCTTATTATTTCAATTGCGGCAGTTGCAGCCAGGTGAATAACCTGCTAATGCTTTTATATTGAAGTTGTGTCTTTAAAGCCGGAGGCAACACTACCACGAATAAAAAGCATTTCCGTTTCGACCACACAGCCTTCAAAATAAAAGAGACTTTGCCGATTCATATAACCCACAGCATTTTGGGAGGTTTAACAACATGTTTGCGTTGTATAGGTGCTTATTATTTCACAGTAAACATAATTATGTGTGGTGACAGAGTGAAGTGCTCTGACGGCGCTTTATTTAGCAGCTGAGTCAGTCAGTTTCTAAATAAATAATGTAGGGTCCTGTTTTATTGTGAAAGTCTGGGCGGAGTTTCCCGCCTGTGTAGCGGAACGCGGAGTGAGCTCAGCTCAGCTGTGAGAGCAGCAGACATGTCAGTAACAGTCAGTGGAAACATTAACACGAAGACAGCAACAGCAGCACCAGCTCACAGTGAATGGGAGGAAGTCTGTGGTTTACCTGTTTGACTCAGGGAACCAGCACGGTAAGACTTTTATTTGAACCGCCAGCCTTAACCATGACCTCCATTTTAAGACATTTAAAGCAGAAGTAGGAAAGGAAACGGTGCAGTGAAAGTCTATTTGAGCGAACAGTCCTTTGACATATGTACAGTGTGAAGCTTAGTGCTGTAAACTTACTGTTCCTGCTCTGAACACAGTCATTCCCACTGAGTAAAGATGCTTGAATGTTTAAAACGCTATTTTAGAGCACTGAAAAATGAATACTGTACAGGTCATACAAAGACACTAAATAAGAATAACAGGATGAAATGAGTGAGGAACCTTTTGAAAATGATGAGAGGGCAGCCTCTTCATTCATTGATGGAACCATAGAATAGAGTTTAGAAGGACTGGTATCATTAGATACTCTGATTTAAAAGGAGGTTGCTTACGAGTACCAGCCTCTGACTCCATTGCAGTTTCAAACAATGATAAAAATCATTAGTGTTCTCCTCCATCTGCATCTTAAATAAGACTCATTCAAACACTTTTTGTTTTGCCCAAACGTAACATACATCAACTGGTATCATACACATAAGTTACAATAACGTCCACAAAAGAACAAACATAACAGAGCACTAAATATTGTTTGTATTTATGAATGACTTTTTAGTGAAAACCAGCAGCAGGAGGTGTGTAGAATCAGCCTTTTACTCCTCTCCATTTTAGTGCAACTCCATGGTCCTTTATAATCACATATTGACCAATACATTTTGTTCTCGGTAGTTTTTTTTATAAACACATAAAGCTTAAACTTCAAACTAAAGGGACCAAGCCCTCTTATATCATAAGTATAAACCCCCAGTTTCCTAAACCTTAAAGTTTCCGAGGCCATGTCCAGATTGTTTTCCATTTACATGAATGTAACACAACAAAGTGAACACAAGCAGATCACCATAACCAAGACATCTCATGTTGTGTTTCCATATAAACACCATATATCATTATATCAAGTCACAACAGAAGGCACCGGTTAACATTGTTAATCTCACTCTCCATGAGTCGCTGCAACTCGCCAAAGACATGACGGGACACAGAAAATAGTTTCACAGATTTGTCGAAAGAAAACGGCAGAAAACAAACTATAAAGACCCCAGCAGGAAGAGCATGTGTCCAGTGACTAACAGCATACAACAGCACAGGCTTCAGTTGGTGGAATATTATGTTCCATCTATACATTCAGTGAAATTAAATATGTGGATTTAGCGAGAAAGAATTTCATTCATTGTAAAAATCCATTTTGAAATCAAATGCGCTGAAAACATTAGTTTTCTAATAAAATGCTTGTTTGAACTCCACCCAAAGTAAAACATGCACGACAGAAGCTTTAATGTCCAGTTTGTGCCTCTGAAAAATCTGTGAAATTAATTCATTTATGTTGAATAAAACTGAACTGAATAAAATGTAACACAAACTGATAAGCCATTCAAAAGTGGGATTACGGAAGGAGTTGTAATGGTTTTTAATCTGACGGGAAGTTGATACCCATCAACTGCATTACGATACCAGAGGGAATTGTGTCTATAATAATATTAAATTCCTTAATTGTTGTGGGAATTTGATATTTTCTAAGGTGAATAGTTGCACAGTCGGTTTAACAAAACTAGGGCCCTCATGCAAGTTACTGAAAAGTCTTTTATGAAACTATAGAAAACTAGAATAAACACTTGGCCCCAACAATTCAAAGCAGCAACAGTGAACAAAATCCCTTCACTATGTAACAGGGAACAAGCGCAAACAACAACTGAACACATGAACGAACGGAGCTCGTTCATTACCATGGAGGGAAAGCAGAGGAGGAAGAAAGTAAAGATAAATATATTGTTTATTTCCATGTGAAGCACTAGTTTGACTGTGCTACCGCTATTTTTTGTACACATGTTTATATCCTTGCAGTGTTATAGAACATCGTTTTAGATGTCGCCCTGCTCCAACACACCTGATTCGAATGGTCAGCTCGTTATCAAGCTCTGCAGAAGCCTGATAACGAGCTGTTCATCTGAATCAGGTGTGATGGAGCGAGGCAACATCTGAAACATACAGGGCAGTGTGAATCAAATGCTTTATAAAAAAAATAAAGGAATACAATTAAACTATTAACAATATCATTAGAGTCTAATCAACCCAGCACCAACCTGATGTTGTTTACATTCTGTATCTTCCTCAAACATTTAGATTTGTCCAGAGATTCTGCAATTCTGTTTGCAAGTAGCATAAAAGTAGTTAACATTTTATAATCATCTTCCATTCTGGAAACAAGGTGATGAAAATGTGAGTTTCCTGGGAGAGTTGTTTTCAGTTCTGCTGTCACACTTTCACTTCTTCATGGGAGATACCACAGATGACCCAGCTTTCTGATAATATCGACCAATTTACTCTCAAATGAGTTTGCCGTGGTTTGACAATATTTATATTTATATTTGAGTGATTGAGTTTCACTTTTTTTTATCTTCAATATCTGCCAAATGAAAAGGATTTCAGCTCATTGTTTTTACACACTAGACTATCACTATTCAATTACAAACTGAGTTGGGCCAGACATTTTCTGCAGCCAGTAAGCAGCAGGTGATGACACATTTAAAACATGCATCAACAAGTGCATTTAAAAAATAATAAAATAATTAGTAATAACATTATTTTTGGTCAAACCTGTCCTTCGCACACCAAAAGGTGCACCATATTAGCATGTGACACACACTTCAAAACAGAATACAAAAGAACTAACAGTGCTATCAAACCTAATCACACTAGCGTAGGAATCTATAAGGGACAGTGAAAGTGTTTCTCTAGTTATTTCTTCACTTATATCTAAGAATATTCTTACGTTATTACCACGAAATGTTTTATCTCACCTATGTACCAGCTGCCTGACGCTGTGCACTAATTGTTCTCCACAGATCACTCCCTAGCTGACAGAGCAGAACACCAGGATGAGTTTACTTCACAGGTTGGTCACCTCCCTTTATTAATTAATACTGAGGTCAGTGTAAGGTTCAATGGCTCGTGGAGAATTTAGGGATCAGATGTTATGTTATGTCTTGTATTGTCCTGGAGAAAAAACGTCTTCCACACTTCATGTATTCTCACAACAACAATAACCCCATTGCACGTGCTGCCCACACTACACCGGAGTTTTGGAGCATCTAAAATAGGGTTGTTTGGAAATGCTTTTAGTCTGAAAAGTCCACTGTGTTTTAGTCAGTGCAGGCAACAACAGTGACCATTGGACTTGATAATGCAGTTCCCTGTATTTGCTTCCTGATTGCTTTATTATCAGTCATGACTCCACAATCAGTAGAAAAGTGCTGTTCACACTTTCAATTTTAGTTGTTTATTTTCCGAAATGAAATTATGAATGCAGGAAAAGGAGCAGGATACTTCAGTGCTTCATATAGACTCAACAAAAACGTGCTCTGTGTTGCGTTTTTGAAAGTTGATTGTAAAGTTACTGGGGAACATCTACTGAGAGCAGGAAACAAGGAAGCACTGAACTGTCAGATCAAGCTGTCGCAGCTGGTGAATAACAAAGCATCATAGTACGGCTGTAGCCTATGAATATAGCTGCTGATCCCGTCAGGCATTGACTGGAGTTTTGGGAAGAAGATGTTACATCATTCTTTGCAGCATTTCTCTTGAATTGATTTGCTTAATTCATTCCAGGTGGTGATGGTAATCTGCCACCAACAAGGTTTGATTATTAGGTGGTTTACTTTTAATTGTAATTGCAAATTGATAACAACCATGACATGTTGAAGAAACTGATGAAACTATAAATGTACAGTACACAAGAATTGACAAGAGACCTTTGACCAAATACCACATGCTCACTGTGGCTGACGTCCATATTGATCCTATACGGTGATGGGAAGAAAATGACCATTAGTAATTGTCATGTGTGGTTTTCCTCAGAGTAGAGAATGTCATCTATCAGTCTGAAAGTTCATTGGTGCGCTCATGTTTCATGTCACTGAGGAGAGGCCTCTCTCTGCACGCCTACTGAAAAAATCTCTTTTCATGTTGGTCCTTAAGTCCTTTTAAACCCAGGTGTTGAAACAGGTTCTCAGTTTTCCCTGAGGCCAGTCTGGCCTAAGTACAGATTTGCATAAATGTCAGTGCCTTCAAGGTATGTCATTATACCTGCTACAGCCTGCCCATGGTTTAGCCAGCAAATGTTCTCTGCTGTTGTTGTTGATGCTTTCTCACACAGCCACACCGTGTGAGGCTGGTTCAGGGCCAGTTTGAATAATCCATATTGTGACAGGAGTGAGTTGTTGACTGTAAATTAAAATAACCTTTCTCTATTGTTTTGGTGGAGTTTGCAATTTAGAACAAACTGCATTGACTGAACCAGTCTGTGTGTGTATGTGCTGTGTCTTCCAGACAGCTGAGTCAGGTGCTCACAGTATGGAGCTGGAAGAGGAGGCTGGACGTTCCTCTCTACCCAGCCGTCGGCCTTCACTTCAGGACCTTCTGCACTGCCGTGTCAGAAGCAGGTGCACAGTTTAGTGTTATCTAAGTCTAACCCTAACTCTAACCCATTTATGAAACCTGAACTTATGACCATACTAACATAAATACAGTCACTGTCACAGTGAATTGTGGCTCACTCTCAAGAATCATATAAATGTGCTAGAAATGACAATTACAGCATGGATGAAATAGTAGATGAATGAATTTGCAACACCAGTGCTATTTAAACCATTAGTTGTTCTAAAAGAGGCAATCCAACAAATGTCCCTTTCCACCCCCATTTAGTTTTTGATTGAAATGAATGTTAACAATCTGTGATGTAGAGGCAGGTATCCTGATCCTGAGTCAGATTGCAAACACTCTAAAAAAAAGATTGTTTATTCAACATGGGCATAAGAATTAGGCCAGTGTGGAAGAGCTTGATTCTGATGCTATTCTCTTAAAACACCATCAGGAGCTGACTCTCAATTAACTTGTCTGTATATAATATAAACCAAATTGAATATACGACCGTATATGTAATGCTCGTAAACCTTTTTCTAAGGATTTTAAAGTCTCAATTACTAGTTTCAGGATTCATATTGTGAATTATGGTCCATTTGTAGTCAGCCACACCATATGATTGACAGCTAGTACATTCCAATAGGTGGATGATATGGTTCCATGTATCTATAGAGGTTGTGGTAATATTGAGGGGTTTTTTTCTTCTGAAATCCTAATATTGTGTAATTACAACCTATTTTTTCTCTCTCACCATAGACCCCATCCAGATCCACAAAAATAAGCTTTTCCTCTGGTTCAGCCACCTTCCTCAGGAGGAGAAACAGTTTGGTGGCTACTTCAGCCCAGAGACCATGCACGTGGATCCACTCATCCTGGAGAGGAAGGCCGAGGAGAGGGCAGCGCTACTCAGCTCGCCTCCGCAAACCCGGCCACTCGCCAGCGACTCTGTGACTGTGGAAAAGCTGTTTGAGCACACTGATGGCTGGAGTGGTGGCCGCGGGGTCAACGTGTTGCTGTACGGGGCCGTGGGAACAGGTAAATCTACGGTGATCCGAAAGCTGGTGCTGGACTGGTGCAACGGAGCGACCCTGACACAGTTCAAACTTCTGGTGCCGTTTTCTTGTGAGGACCTCAGTCAGCTGTCAAAGTAAGATCTATATTTGTTTTTACAGTTTGTAGTTACTAGTATCTCAAATGTGTGATATCATTTGGAATCAGACTCTAAAATCGGTTTTCGTGCAGGCGGGGGAGCAACGTCCAATCAAAGATACTTCCTCTTCATAGTTAGGTCAATGGGTAAATGTCACAGCCATGTGACAGTTGCAGGTGTGGGCTAAATTGGTCACAGCAAAATGGAGCAACCATTTGACTTGTACTTGCCCGTCATAATATAACTCATACAGTTGCACTGAGCTATTCTTTCCAGCTAAACTGAAATGCAGTTTAACATATTAGAAGTCTCTTACCCGTTCTTGTTCCTTTCATTTACTTAATATTTCAAAACTCAGATCTTTTATATCTTGCCATGAACTAGAGATGATGATTCATGCTTTTATTTAATTCCGGGCTGAGCTATTATAATGCCCATTTCACCTCTCAGTAACACATCATTAAACCACCTACAAATGACGTAACATGCTGCCACAAGGCTTTTAACCAGGTCCAGAAGGTCTCGAATTACTCTGATCATATATTCATGACACTGGCTCGCCATGAACTGAAAACCTGCTTGTTTAAACAGGTTTTTATCACCGCAAGCGTTTTAGTGCCTGTTTATCTTGTATGTTGTCAGTGTTTACCTTTTTGTTTTTAATTGTTTTTGTATGACCTTGTTTTTCATGTGTCATATTGAATTTTTGTGACACACCTTGTTTCTGTGAAAGTTGTTACGCTAAATAAGGAACAACAGGAGTGATACATTACAGCTGTGTGGTATGACCTGTTTTTTTTATAGTGCTTTTCTAGTCTGGATGACCACTCGAAGCTGCTTTACACCACAGTTTTGCCATTCATTCACAGTGCACCTATCAAACGCAACTTGAGATCAAGTGACTTGTCAAGGACAACCCGCTTCACCCCTTCAGCTACAAGCATATAAATACAGCACTACAAAGACATCAAGAAGTGTATAATTACAGTTCTGATGATTGACAGGCTTTGTAGCCTCTTTTGTAACTCACTGTCACAGAAAAATGTTAAGACTCATTCGCTGACCTCTGGGAAAACTCAAAAACGAGTTTGAACCTGACACAGATACAGTGTAACGCAGGTGCATTACACGTCACAGTCAAACATTCACATGTATGCAGCACAGGGAGACACAGAAGCTCTGTGCCTTTTAGAGACGTGGCTGTGGGCAACCACGTCTCTTTCCTGAGTGGCGCTTATCAGTTGTGCCTTGTCCACCAGCTGTGAATGAACACTTCAGTTTCACTTCAGTTTTTACTGTATAGATGCGGCTCTCGATCGCATCTATACAGTACTGTCGATCTTAGGAACAGCACCGCTGATCGCCAGCGGCGCGCGGTGCTGTTCCTAAGTATCCATGTGTCGGAGGTCTGTCAGCGGGCGTACTTCACCAGCCGCCTGCTGCAGCAGAGTGGAGAGAGTGCACACAACTATGGCGCTCAGGAACTTATGCCGTGTTGATATTGTCAGAGAACTAGTGGAGGGAGGGGGAGACGAATGGAGCTGTAAAGCGCTGTAAAGCGGACAAATCAGAAACCCCCTGGAAGAAGTGGGTGTGTGTTTGCCTGTGTCTCATTTGCATATAGAAGGACCATGCACGAAAACCGAGCGTTCTGAAAGGGTAGCGGGTTTAGCAGGGTTATTGAACTGCTATGATGCTTCATCCTTATGGTATTTTGACCAAGGCATGTCACTGACATGTTCATTCAACACCAGGGAACTATTTTAATGGGGGAAATAGGGTATAATATGTCCCCTTTAATGTTTGTCCCATACAGGGTTGCTTCCTTGAGGGATCTGGTTGGTAGGAAGTATCTCCACCTGAGAAAACACCCTCTGTTAAGTGGAGAAGGGGACCAGGCCAAGGACGTGCTCTTCCTCTTCAATGGGATGGAGAAGATGAAACTGGACTTCCGGATTGGCTCCTCTGAGCTCTGCAGTGACCCTATTGAGGGGCTGCCTCCAAATGTAGTGGTGGTGAACCTGCTGAGAAAATACCTGCTGCCTGAGGTTAGAAACACATCTTAGTGTCTCTAAACACTCTACAAATTGTTTAAGATCTCAAAGGAAAAAACTAAAATGTGACAAATACATTCCCATTTGTTGGTAGAAGATAGTACACTTGTACTGCTACAAGCAGGCTGGGTACCAGCCTTTTCCCAAAAGCCTCAGAATGATTGCAAATTTTTGCAGGCATTTTATTTTAGCTTTCAGCACAGTCATCTTTTTTGTCCTCTTTGTTGTGCGACTAACAATTATTTTCATTATTGACTAATCTGTTGTGTTTTTTCTTAATTAATTTAGTCGTTTAGTCCTTAAAATGTCCCAAAAAATCATGGAAGAGGTTTCTTTCGTCCATAGTTTTGATGGGTCTGACTGTTGTTACTGAATAATTGGTCAGTTAATCATCGTAGCACAGATTTTCTATTTTAATATCAGTTGCCTGACTTCATTTATTCCTCAGGGACATGCTATTCTGTAGCCAAAGAAAAATGGCGATCAAAAAGTTAAAATTCTGTTGTGTTAATGTGATATTTGTGATTGGCAGTCAGAAAGTGTTTGTGTTGTATGTTTCTCAGGCCAGCATCTTGGTCACCACCAGGCTGTCTGCCCTGGACCGTGTCCCTCAGAAGTATGTGAGTCGCTATGCACAGATTTGTGGCTTCAGTGACCCAGACCGTCAGCGGGCGTACTTCACCAGCCGCCTGCTACAGCAGAGTGGAGAGAGTGCACACAACTATGGCGCTCAGGAACTTATAGAGCTGCTTTACCTCAACCTTCAGAGAGAAAGCCAACTGGCCGCAGCCTGCTTCCTGCCCTCTTACTGCTGGCTCACATGTGCCACCTTACACTTCCTTCATTTTACAGATGCCAAGGCACCCATCCGCACGCTCACTGGCATATATACCAGTTTCCTCAGACTGAACTTTGGGGGTGAGGTGTTGGGCTCAGGAACGGCGACAAATGTGCCCCTTCAGGAGCAAAACAGTTCTTTGATGTTGTATGTAGTCCGAACAGTCGGCAAACTGGCATTTGACGGTGTGACGTTCAAGCGTACGTCGTTCTCAGAAGACGAACTGGAACAGTGGATTGGAGGGAAGACCAAGACGGACGAGGAGCTCCGTCAGTTGGCCATGTTCCGGACTGATGTGCTGGACTTCTTCTTGGCTCCTTGTGTAGAGCGTAGTAAGGATTTGCCCGACTCTCTCATCGAGAATGATCAGTGTCGGTACGTATTTGCAGTTCCGGCCATGCAAGAGTACCTTGCAGCTCTCTACGTGGTTTTGGGAGAGAACAAATCAGCTCTGGAAAAGATGACCAAGCAGGTGTCAGTTGCAATTGGTCAGGCAGGTGAGGATGTCAGTGCCCTATTCAACATCCTGTCAAAATTCATCCCCCTCCGAATATTTGCTGTGTTCAATCTCCTCAAGCTTTTTCCAAAGCTCTATGAGAAAATCAGCAGCCGCAATCGAGGCAGCATCGCCAAAACGATGGCATCTGAGATGTTTCGCACTGAGGACAGCTACAACGAAGATGTCCTGGATCAGGTGGAGCAGAGCCTTCTGGGAGTCCACGGCCCTCAGCCAAAGCAGTTTTGTGAAAAACAGCCTTTTGAGCTATACCCCATCTTCATGGGTGGACTTTTGCACTATGGTAACCGCACCCTTCTCCAGCAACTTGGCTGCAACATCCAGAGCACCACAGTGGTCCAGATCACTAAAGCCCTGAGGAAGTACCTTGTCAGGGGTAATGTTTATATTCTTTGTTCGGTCTTTTTCACTCTCTTAATCCTGGGAAATCCTCCTGGATTTAGAAGTTCTGTGACATGACCCCAAACCCTGCGAGGGCCAAAATCATGTTCACGTGTTTTAAGAAGTAATCAGCAAATGTATTTATTGTACTTTTAAGTCTAATGCACACAGACATAGACTCTGTTGAATTGAACTCTTGACTCTAGGGTTGTTTACTGCACCCTCTGCAGGACAAAGCTGAAATTACATGAGAATATCTGATGCAGTTTGAACTCAAGAAACAAGAAATCAGTCATTTGCTTGTAACCAAATCTACAAATCGTGCATTTCTGTCCTTAGTTACATTCTTTCTGAGACATAAAGCTGTATGGATAACAATGATATCTTATATAATGGCAGAGCTCAGCAAGCCACAGCCACCAGAGGAGTTGATGGATCTGCTGGTCCTTCTGTATGAGTTCCAGAACCCCAGACTGACAGCGGAGGTTTTGGCCTCAATCAGAAGCATCCGCCTCACCAACATTCGCATGACGTCACTCAAATGCTTCATACTGAGCTCTGTGCTCTCATGCACCCCAGCAAGGTACCGCATGTTTGAAAACTAGGTTGCAACATGTCATAGTTACATAGTCTATGTCAAGGACATTAATGTTCACACATTATCATCACTTTGGTTTATGACAGAAATACTATTGGCCCAAAATAAGTGATGTTCATTAAATGAGTAGTTCTTTAAATCTTCAGAATTTTACAAGCCCCTTAAAAAAAACCTGCAGCAACAATGACTGTCTTATTATCCTCAGCCTACTTTGTTTTCACCTGATAAACAGTCATGCCAAACAACAATGTTTGCATTTTGTGGGTTATTGTTGGACAAGTATTGATAATTTGACGCATTAGTAGAATTTGTCGACAAACATCCACTGGAGATTGAATGATGCAGTGTAGCGTGATTTTTCAGTTGCCGATCTTTCAGCTGTGTCGTGGTGTTCCTGCTTGTAGTTATCGCCTCCAAGAGATGGACCTGTCCTCTTGTCTGCTGACTCATGAGATTCTGACGATCCTGTGCCCTGCCTTCAGACACACACGTAACCTCAGGTGAGACAAAACCTATTTTTCTCCCACTGACAAAGGATAGAAATGAAGTCCTTTCTGCATGATGCTAAACATTCCGTCTGCTGTAACTTCTACTACAAGGTGTACTAAGAACTTACCAATAATCATTCAACACTCCAGTCTTTCTTGTGCTGTAGGAACACAGTTGTCTCAAATATCACAATTCGCAGGACCCTGTCATTTGTCCATATTTTCTTATTTTGTTGTGAGGAATGTGTCTGTGCTGTGTGTGAGCAGATGGCCTATAAGTCTGGATCACGGTACACTATTTTCAGCCAGTGTTTTCGTGGTCTTGCAAGTCACAGACAAAAACCACTGATTGTCACATGACTGGCTGTTTCAATGTGCTATGTGTGAACTCTTAAAAGATGCAATTGAAGTAGCTTGCCACTGCATCCTCAATAAATACAACAAGGTCACTGCTTTACCTGCTGACAAGCCTGCTCTGTGTCTGTCAGATTCAAATGTGAAGGTTAGCTATGTAATTTTACCTTCTGTCATTGTGCTTTTTTCTGGTCTCTGTCCCTCCGACCTTCAGCTGTAGTTTAAGTTTTAAGATTATAGCACAAAATAAGCACTTTGATAAAACTATGATTTGATTTTATGGAGTGTTATTTAATCGGCTTGCATCTTCTAAAACTAAGTCGTTGACAGTAACACGTTGGAAGAGAGCATGTATACAGACTGGCATGTGTTTGCTGTGTGTAGTGAATGTTGTTGCTGCCTGTTTTTGTTGTCCTCAGTCTGCAGTTTAACAGCCTGGGTCCTGAGTCCTGCATCGCCCTGAGAGATTTGCTTCTAGACCCCAAGAGTTCTATTGAATCCCTACAGTAAGAGTACTCTTCCATTCTTATCTTTAACGTTTTAGCTTCCGTGTCCAAGAGAATCCTCATCTCACTGTCCTGCTGATTCTTAATGTGCAATACTCAGATTTTAATTAAATACAGGCAGATTGACAATGATAAAATATAAGAACTCTGGACAAAGCAATGGCTCGCTATCAATATCACGACCTTGAGTGTCTACCAATACTAATATCAGTCTTATAAAGTCTCTTTAAATCTATTAAACAGCTAAGCTGTTAATACATCTGTGCTAATGCATTTACCACATAACCAGAAACTTCAACTATGTTACACATCTTCTACTACAAGAAGGGAAAAAACATCCCACAACATGATTCCTTTATTCCATGGTATTTAAGCAAAGAAACATTATAGGATTTTACTTTGGTGTTTTTCCGATGCTCAGATACTGATTATGGGATTAGCTTGTCTCTATTCTGGACACAGCTGTCTAATGTGATGATGAACCAGGGAGGAACTAGAGCAGAAATTAACTGCGGGTTCCTTCTTTAACTGTGGCTCCCTCCACTCTGTGTGTGACTGAGAAATGAGAAACAGATTCAACTGAGGATGGTGGAAAATTAAGCGAGAGAGAAATACCCTGATTGTTAGTCCCTTATATAAACAACAACAAACAACAACATCCGGTGATCCTACACTTCCCATACTGAACTAAAATATCATTCACACACCACGTTTCTAGTTTCTAACACAGGCCTCTTTTCAAGAATGGCATTTTCTGATGCTCCCTCAGAACTAGAGCTGCAACTAACGATTATTTTCATAATCGATTAATCTGTTGATTATCTTCTCGATTAATCGTTTGGTCCATAAAATGTCAGAAAACCTTAAAAAATGTTGATCGGTGTTCATTTAACCTGGAAATGATTATGTCCACAAACTAAAATGATTAACTTTCAATCGTTTCTTTGTTATCCAGAACAAAGAAATGAAGAAAATATTGACATTTAAGAAGCTTAAACAATGGGAAATCTTGTTTTATTCTTGAAAAAAGCTTCAAACCGATTGTCGATTTAATTTAGTAATTGATTAATAATCGATTGATTGTTTCAGCTCTACTCCACAGCAAACCTGTGTTCACACAGGCTGGTGTGCGTGAACAAAACCCATAAAGGCGTAACATTAACAATTAAATGTCAGTCATAGACAAATGTGTCATCATTCCACTGTTCTCCCCAGACTCTGTGATAACCCTCTACTGGATTCAGGAGTCAGTACCCTGCTGGAGGCCCTGCCAGGGAACCAGTCCCTGACACATTTGTCCCTTATGCACACTGGACTGGGGGACAAGGCAGCACTGGAGCTGGCTGAGAGAATCCAGCAGCACACTGGACTCCAGGAGCTCAATGTGGCCTATAACAACATCGGAGACAATGCTGCTCTGGCTCTGGTGGACGCCTGCAGGGAGCACCCCAGCATTCACACTGTGCAGTAAGCAGCTATTTACCATCAGGCTTGTTTTTGATTGCATTTTAAATATTGCTTTTTGAGGTTTTTAAGCTTGAGGGAGGTGGAAAAGCTGGCTTATTGACAAAAAGAGTTTCAGTGCATTAATGTTTAGAATTATGGCGATTCAAAGATCCCTCCCACTTTGCTGAACTGTAGAAATAGCAGAAATGGTGGACACAGTGGTTGTGGTGAGGAATGTGTGGACTGATAAGGAAACTACCGCACTTACTACAAGAAGCAATATGATCGCAACGTTGAATTCAAGAAGCAACTTGACAGCTGTGGGTGCTCTTTATCTGTGTTATCAGGTTGTACCTTGTTATCCGTCTGTGGTGACACAGACTCTCTCCAACTGCTCTACAGCAGTGGATGGAAACATATAATGGACTTTTTGTACATTCAGTTACAAAGAATTAAAGCTAACATTTGATAAATCACATAGAACTCAGCAACATGTCTTTCTTTCTGTGTCTAGCTTGTACCTGAACTCCCTCAGTGACGTGGGGAAACAGTCGCTGTATGTGCGAGGTGTTCCCCAGAGCAACGGCCGGAAGGTCAAGGTCCTTGCTTCAGTTACCGAAGGCTCCGACATTTCCGAGGACTGGCACCCCATCCTCGGTGTGATCAGAGAGAACGCCAAATCCTGGGACCGCCAACGTGTCAAGCAGCAGCTTCAGGTACTGGTCACTGAAAGAGAACATATACAGTATATTACTGTTACTATTGTAAAGTTATAGTCTAGTGAGGGTATTCTAAGTAGATGAAGTCATTATGTCATGTTATGATCAAAGTTTTTTGTTTTGGTAGCAACTGCAGGTTTGTGTTGTTGCATTTATATAAGGGCTGTTCATTATTAGGAGAACATGTTGGGATGATGATATGACTGGCTTTAACAAATACTGTTGATGCCTTTCATGGTGAACCCAGAGTAGCCTATGCAGACTTTACAATTTCCAGTAGGTGGGTCGCAGTAGAATTTTAGGAAAGTGTGGCATATTGTGCCATAACTCTTTTGCAATATTCATATTTTGTGAATGTCGATGTTGTGATGATGGTCACTTTTTGGATATATTATTGTGTAGCCTTGCATTTAAATGCACTTGTGTCCATACTTGTTGGCCCCAATTCAGTTTTATTTGCCTAGCGCCGAGTCACAACATACATTATCTCAAGGTACATAGACAACATCATCGAGAGCAGAGAAACCCTACAATTCACACAATGAGAGAAGAAATCTCTGACAGAACCAGACCCAAAGATGTGCAGCCATCTGCCTCGACCGGTTGGGGTGAAAGGAAAAATGCGGGACAGAAGGTAGAGACAGAAGAAAGAGACAGTTGTATCAAGTTATAAGTTTAGACAAGACAGTTCTGAGTCAGTGATGTTTAAAAAGCAAGATGGTCTATTTTAGCAGAATTTCAAAATCTTAAATACACAATTGCTCATTTCACTTAGATGTCGAGCAAATTTCATTTTAGATTCTCCATAAAATGTTAACAATATGCTGTGGTTTTGTAAAAAAGTGTCACCTGATTAAACAGGTGAAAATATCACATCTCTATATGATTGTTTAATACAGGGTTTAGTACAATTCCATCCAGAGGAGAAGGGCTGTTTGTTAGATGAACTTAAAAAGTAGTGGCTCCTAAGAAGTAGCTGCACGGTCCTCTGCCTGAGGACAGCTGTATCAGTGCCATGTCCAGTGTGAACACACACACATATGAACAGTGTCTGCATGAGCTCCACTGTCATGAAGCAGTCACCTGGTCTGTCTGTGTGCAGGTGTTCCTCAGGGATCTGGAGTGGGGCCGTCAGCAGCAGCAGAGTCTCTGGAAGAGGCTGCACTTCCGCAGAGTGGAGAAGGGAGTCAGAAAGACTTTGCGGATGCTGGAGAGGGACATTAAACCGCCATCCTCAGGGTACAACAGGTAGAATAATGAATAAATATAATACAGGTGAAAGAACAATCTCCAGCCAAGCAATACAGATTCAGTATTAAGTGCATAGTATTAGGAGATGACTACATTCTGTAATATTTGGAAAGTATTTTTTTTTTCTTTGTGCGTTCTCACACACAGTCTTCCAGCAGCCGATGAATTATACAATGCAAAAAAAGACATGCTGTAAATGTTATAATCATGAAATAATGATGATGCTTTGTTTTGATTGTTGTTTTGCCTGTTGACTGTCTACATTAACATCCTCTCACAAGTGTGGCAATAAAATAAAATGGAGGGAGTTTCCGATTGAAAGTACGACCTCATGCTTCATTTCATATGAAGAAGAGAAACTGAAACACAGCAGAGCCATAAGAACTAAAGAATATCATCCTACACACTTTAAATGATCAATATTGCAAGAAGAATTTCGAAAGAAAATGAATTATGAGTAAATTTTACAGGCACAGAAGTGTTGGCGACCAAACCTCGGGTCTACCAGCCATCTGCACTTACACTGAGAGACCACCAGGGTGTGTCCTTCCTTTCACTATACATACGTATACAGTGCATCAAATATTATTTTTTTAAATAAAATACTTCTTATTTCGGGTCAGTTTGTATAAATTATATCAAATCATTAAAGGTATATTGATTTGAAGTCTTAAATATACATTCTATGAATATAAAATAATACGAATATATTTGACATTTGATTGAAACTTCGATCATTAGGGCTATGGTACCATCTCAAGACAACTGTGTATTGATTAAATTGGCCACTGATTACAGAAATGTGTAACTATTAATCTATTGCAGGGTTTCTCAGTCCTGGTCCTTGATAGGAGACTGAAGTTCCTATGTGAAAAGAACTATTTTGATGGGGTTTTTTTTTATTAAATCTTTATTTTGAACAGAGTATTTTGACCTTTGGTTTGCTGTGCTGGGGGAACAAACTAGATTAGATTAATAAAATGGGTGGGATCAAATCAGGTATATTTGTATACCACCAAATCAGAACATATTTTACGTAGTAATACAGAGAGCAAGAGTGGAGAAAAACAAACGCCAGTCCAAACCTACAGCTCCATCCTGGATTAACTGCAGCAGTCATATGAACATCTGCCTGCCTGCAGACTGAGTCCCGTCTCATGGGGATATAAACTAATACATGTTAATCACCCATTCAGAGTTTGATTTTCAAGTTCTTGCTTCACAAACACATGACTTTCCATGATTTGACTATTGAAATATTTACTCCCATGCTGCTTTGCATCAGCTGTGGATCAGTCGTCTTGGCTGTGGTGGTAAGTCGCTTGTCTTTGTGTTGTTTTGAAGTCTTTGAGCTCCTTTTTTAGAATGCAGTTGCTAATTTACATGACTCTGGTCCTAAATATCTTCTAGTTTTCTCCTTGTTTCATTGATGTCCACAGTTTATTTTTGACTTAAAGCAGCAACAACAGCCACCATTTAGGCAAAACAGATCATGACTGACAGCATTTTAAACTAGGATGAGATATTAGTAAGACATTTTGACTAAAATGTGGACTTGACGGTGTTGCTGAATGATGATAAGTCAGGTAATGCGGGTCATTAACTCACTCTGATGTATGGGGGACCAAAACTGCCAAAATTAAAACAAAAAACAGTAATTAAATACTGGAGTAAATAGGAAAATGCATGCAGTTCAGTGATTTAAAAAAGAGGCTATTTCTGTGTTTCTACATTTAGTTGTGCACTGCTCATTTATTAATTTATGCATGTATTTCAACAAGTATTTAATTGAATTCACAACATCTATTACATCAGGGCACTTTACATCATAATAAGGTGGATGTAGCACATAGTCTACATATATAAATTCATGCTGAACTATATCAATGAATGAATGAATAAATTACAATATACAGTCACCAAACTTTGTAATTGTAATTCACAAAATGTATGTTGTGATTAACTCATGGTCATTTTGTTAATATCAGCTTATTTATATTCATAAATGTACATTGAGTGCCCGCTCCTGGGGTTAAAGGGTTAAGTTGTACTACTATAATTATCATGAGTTGTATCTTTTTAAGACAAACATCAAGTCCTCCTTTGCTTTGCTTTGCCTTTTTGACACCATGTGCTGTTCAGTGTTGGCTGAAGCTCCGGCGTACCAGTGCAGGCATCCATCACTGTTGTGTGACACTCAGCACACAGTTTCAGGCGCAGAGTAAATGTTTAACCGAGGGAGCTGCGGAGTAAGGAATCACCTCCTCACCTGCTGACACACTCTTTTATTGTCTGTATGTGAGCTGTGAACCTTTGTCCACTCAGCGTCTCTGTCAGAGCAGGAACTCGCACTCAGGGACTCCATGAGCTCGTCCACAGGTAAGACTCTTTTAAACGCACCACTTGCCATGATTTGACTAATCCAAATGTTAAAGTGTCACATTGCTCTGTGTCACCTGTGGACAAGTCTGCTTGACTGTGGTGTCGTTACTTTACTGGCAGGTGTGTCTGTTCTACAGAGTATTTGACTTTGGTCTGAAAACAAGTGGAGTCCACTTGTCTCTCTATAGTTAAGCACAGTTCTTGGGTAGTTACTTGTTATTGTTAACCATGGACCTGTGGAGCGATGACAGAGCTCTGTGTCTCTTACACACACCCACTGACACACACACACTCACACACAGTAAACAGCCTTGGGATTAGTCATCTCATTTAAATAGTTTTTGGTCCACAGAACTGTTGCTGGCTGTTGGTTTATTTTTTCCAAGAGAGAGTTTCTGGTATTGATTTATCTATCTTGACTTACTTGTTGCTGTGGTGGAGTATTTTCTCCAGCACAGTAGCTAAAGTTGACACGAAAGGTCCCACACAAAGTATTATTATACTAAATGTACTGAAAATGAAGGCAATCTTTGACACAGTTGGCAGATTCGTAAGTGGAGCATTGTACCAAAGCAAAAACCTCTGCCAATGCATTTGCAGAAAGGTTCATCACAATCTATTTAGCAGTGGTGGAAAGTAATGAATTACTTTTACTCGCGTTTACTGTAATTGAGTAGGTTTTTTGTCTGCTTCACATTCATTACTGAGTAAAAAAATGAATGATGAGGACAAGTGAATGACTGATGAGGACAGGTGAATGAATGATGAAGACAGGTGAATGAGTGCTGAGGACAGGTGAATGATGAGGACAGGTGAACGATGAGGAGATGTGAATGATGAGGACATGTAAATGATGAGGACAGGTGAATGAAGGTTTTAAAAACAATTAATGTGAGATTTGTGTCCCCTTGTCCTTTTTGTACGACAAGAAAGAAACTTGAAAAAAAGTTTCACTAAAAATTCACTAGTAAATTTTAAACAAGCTACATTTTTACTTAAAGTTGAGTACATTTTTAGACCAGTACTTTTACTTGTACGTCAGTAAAATGTCATCAAAATAGTGGTACTTTTACTGCAGTACTCTTTCCACCTCTGCTATTAAGTGATTTTGGAGCATGAGTTCTGTGTATCCCCTCAAAGGAATCATGCAATAATCTTCATATTGTGAGTCAGACTTCAGCAGCCTCTCTGTCCACACACACAGGAGGTTCTGGTGCTTCTTGGTCGGGTTAAAGTACCTTTTTTAAGGGTGGTTGAGTTAGTAAATTATACAAAGGCTCAGCTGCTCTTTGTGTTCCTGGTCCTGATGACAGGCAACAGCTGAGTGCAGCCACACTTTCTCACTGTGTCACTGTCGTTTTCCGCAGGCTGTCAGGATGCCGTTGAATTTCCACGGTAAGTTCAGCGTTAAACACAATGTCTCGACACTAGTTGCTGCTTTTAAACACGACCCAGTGTTTTTAAGAGGACCAGGTCTGTGTTTCAGACACTCAGTTATCCAAAAATTCTACTTAATTCATCCTGAAAGCAAAAGAAACTCTTAAGTGCAATGCTTCATACTAAAAACTAAGTGGTTTTGATTGTATTGTATTTTGTACTTTTTTTATGATGACTGGTCCTTTGCCTGGCTATAATCAAATTTCCCAAATTGAATAATGAAGTGGGTTAGGGTTAATGGCTCATAAAGCAGAGACCTGAACACAGGGAAAAAGTTCAACATGTTTATTGTGAGAGACTGGTGGAAAGCTCACATGAGGACAAAAGACAATCCAGGGTCAGAAAAGAAGGAGAGCAAACTACACAAGGAGACAAAAAGACACAGGTGCAGGACATTAGGGCGAAACAAGCAGCAATCACACAGGTGGGAAATTTCACAGAATGTGGGCAATGACACCAGATTACCAGAGATGAAACAGAAATCCTTACAAACCTGCTGTGTCCATAGTTTCTTTATTCTGTATTCCTTATCAGTTCTCCTTCATTTCTTTCCTTGATCTTGTGAAGTTCAGTAACCATGTGGCGGTAGCTTCACACGAGTGACACAAAACACAGCGTCTAGATCAAATGACCACTGAGTGTCTAGTCTGGTCACAAAAAGGAAAAAAGAGTTCAGTAGAGTTTAAAATAATATCACAATGTTCCGTCATGGTGTCACAATAAGGATATGTTTTCATTTAAAAATGAAAGTCTTTGTTTTGATATGGAATGATAAAAGGTCAACATATTTATTTGTGAATGTCATATGTTGACAGCCATATAGTGGTGGTGACATAACTCGAGAGCGTGAAGCAGATAAAGATTGACTGTGAGTCATCAGATGTTCAGGACTCCTTATCTCTGCTGATATTGTCCGAGACCTTCAGGAACCTTAAAGGTGATGCACGTAATATCTGTGCAACAGTAACCTTTAGCATTTTAAACAGATACTGAACTCCCACTTAGAAACAATGTATGAGTCGCCAGATTAGTGAATTACGTAAATAAGATGCTGGCGATACACTAGACTCTTGAAAAACATAACTGTCCCTCCGCAGTTTTTTATTTTTATAAAAATGAAACGTTTCAATGTGTTATATATCCACAGACAGAAGTGAAGATAGAGCTAACCTTAGACAGGAGGAAAGTCTGTTGTCAGCTTCCTCTCTACTTCCAGTGTTGCGGACATTTTTGAGAAGGGCACATGGGCTTTTTAATTCTGGTATAGTTTAATATTTCTAAGGCAGCTGACAGCTCGCTGTTCTCTGCTTACTCTGCTGGTAACTGGTATCACTGAAGTGCTAATAGCTGTGTTATTGGGTGGGGCAACAGACCAACGCACAGATTTTTGTGACCTGCAAATAACAAATCATGGTCATTTTATGACTTAATATAATGCAATAAGGAAAAGGTTCTTAAACAATGGTTTTCAAACACAGTGTAACACTGTCGCTTGAAAATTCTGGACGGATTTCAAGACTTTTTTTTACATGCAAAGTTCTTGAAATTACAGAGAAATCGGGCATGAAAGCTCAAATTTGTGGCCACAAAATAGGTATAACCCTAACCCTGTGCATGAAATTTGGATTTGTGTAATAATTTGGTATTAATGATATCTTTGTAACTCATTCCCAATGTAAAATAAAACTCAATCACTATATCTCTGTCCATCGTGCAGCTTCAGCCTCAGTGGTTTTAACATTTTATCAGTAGACAGGATTTCCATTACCGTTATCTGCAGTGTCATTCTTAGTCAAAAACTACACTGATAGATACAGACAGTCAAAATGACATCACTGTCTCAATTCTATATCATATCTACCATGTTATTATGACTAGTCAATAGTTCAAGTTCAAGATATCTTTAATTCACCTCATTTGATGATATCTACACTGTCCTTATAGATATCTCGATCTCGGTCTTGAATTAAGTTTCAGATATCTCGTACTGGAATTGTGACTAGTGATTATATCTGTAATAACTCCAACACTAATACAATGCAGCACTGACTTCAAACCACTGGTTTGGTTCTGTAATAAGTTTATTATAACACATTTAATTCAGTCACACTGACTGTGTCATTTCTCCTTCCTTCAGTTTTACCTTCAATCCAAAGGAGGGGATTGATAATCCAGCTCTGGTCATCTCTGACGACCCTGGTGACGTTTCATACGCACGCCTTCACATACTCGACTTTCCAAACCCTCTCTCTCTTCAAATCAGCTGATGGCGTTTACCCTCTGCTCTGTTGTGTAGAGCCGGATCAGAGTGCCGTGCCCAGACTGTGTCATCTGAAGCGTCTGGAGGGACAGAGCTTTGGCTTCTACCTGCGAACAGACCACAGCAGCCGCGGCTTTGAGGTCAGAGACGTGGACTCATGGAGTCCTGCGGAACGCAGCGGCCTCAGAGACGGAGACAGACTGCTGGAGGTCAACGACGAATATGTGGCCAACATGGACTTCAGCACAGTGAGTGTCCAAAATCTTGTGTCCACAGTGAGAACAATGTACAAAAATAATAACTCCTTCAGTTACAATAGGGTCCTTAATGCTGTATATCCTTGGTCCACTACTAGGAAGCACACCTGATTCAAATGTTCAGCTCGTCATCAAGCTCTGCAGAAGCCTGATAACGAGCTGTTCATCTTAATCAGGTGTGTTGGAGCAGGGCAGCATCTAAAACATGCAGGGCCTGAGTACCAGGGTTGGGAAACACTGTATTAGTACATATACAGTACTTACACATGGAGTTGCTCCCCCTTTCTCAGTTATAACAGCTTCCACTCTTATACCACCTGAATAATAAGACACATCATAGACAATAATCAATACAGATAGCACAATGTCACTTTAAAACTGCATCATTTGTCACTGCCACTGATCACTTTAATTCCCTTTCATTTTACAGTCTCAGAGCGACTCAGGGTTGCGTTTCACTGGAGGTTATATGAGTGTAACGACGCATGTGACAAATAAAACTCTTGAATGTTGAATCTTGAATTCTCTCGTGTGTGTCTGTGTTTCCCTGACAGGTGGTGAGGAGGATCCAGTCGTGTGGCTTCCACCTGTTTCTCCTGGTGCTGAGGAGAGACGAGTATGAGCAGGTATTGTCTGTATGAGGATGAACAAACACGTCACAGGCTCAGCTCACATGGTGGCATAAAAACGAAGCTTCTTCTTGGAAAACACTTCCTCTTACTGATATTTAGTGGCAGACAGTGATAACCAGGCTACCACTGTCATTCCCACTGAGAGTGACGGCTGCAATAATCTCAAACATAAAAGTTAGGGCAGGTTCCAAGACTGAAACGGTTACACAAAGTCTTTGACCATCTACAGTTCATATTATTGCAAAAATATTCAGGGATTCATGAAAAACTCTGCATGTAAAGGGCAGAAACTGCTGCTGAATGTGCGTGAACATTAAGTCCCCAGGCTTTAATATGTGAGAGACGGTCATGTTACTGTGATGGACATGGTCACATGAGCTTGGGAGTACTTTAAAAATGAATTATCACTGAACACAGTCCACTGCTCTATCGAAGAAAACGCAATTTCAAACTTATGTATAAAGGCAGCCATATATCAATTTGTTGCAGAATAGTCTTTTCTTAGTCCTTTGTCTCTTAAAATAATGTGGTTTGTATTATTGTATAATTATCATACATGTATTATTATACTGTATATTGTCAGTATTTGTATTCATATTCCAGGCAGTGTCTGTGGGTGAGGACCTGAAGATGCTGGCCAGGCTCTCCAAAGGGGACGGCTGGTCCAGACCGAGACTGTGTCACATCAGCAGACACCCAGAGCATGGTCTGGGGATGAGCATCGTTTCAGTGGAGGGTACGGCGGACACGCTGTCTGACACGATGTGGATAACTCATTGAAAGCTTCCCTGTGGGCTGAAGGATATGTAATGACACTCCATTAATAATTCACCTCCCGTCACAGAATGTAACCATATTACTGATTTACAAGTCAATGACTAAGTCCTGAACAGAGTGTACTGAGACAACACAAGACCAACATTGTACTGAAATAGCAAACTTTTAAACTAAAGGATTAAGTAGAGTTTTAAGTAATTATTTATTGCTGTGATGATGATGATGATGATGATGATTGGTGTGTCCCCAGGTCAGAAAGGTCACTACATAGTGCATACAGTTCCTGATGGTCCAGCAGAGACAGCTGGTGTCTGCAATTGGGACAGACTGATCTGGATCAATGGAGTCCTGGTGTCAATGCTCCCAAACTCCACTCTTAGCAAATGTGTACGAGTCCAGTCTCCACATGTCACCTGTCTGCTTTGTTAATCTGAGCATGTGTGTGTGTGTGACCCCTGCAGTGTTTTTGCTCCTCAGGTGAAGAAGAGTGGGAACGCAGTGACTGTGCTGGTCACTGACAGAGAAAGTGAGGCTTACTATGTCCGGAGGAAGATACCCATCCTGCCCGTGGTGGCTGAATGCAGCAGTCTCCCCTACGCTGCCAAGACCATGCACCTGAAGAAAGGAGACGATGGCTACGGCTTCCTGCTGAGACAGGAGCGGCTCGTAGGCCGGACTCAAACAGGTGAGTCTGACGAACACTGATGAAGACGTGGCAAACACCTGGTGGAGCTACATTGGAGTAGCAGTGGCGGAATAACATTGGCACAACAGAACAGCAATCTGAGAACACGATTAACTGCATCAATACTACGTCCAGCATCCTGCCAGGAACCAAGAGATAAACTTTAAACCTTGTGTCAGTCAATAATGCAATAAAAATGTTATATTTATACACCGTAAACACAGACTTCATTTATTTGTCTGGTTATGCTTAACTCTAGCCTCGCCTATACTACCTATTAACTATTAACCATTTGAGCACTAAACAGTGGAATTACAGTTTGGAAAGGTACGCTGTAGGACTTATATCATCCACTGTGGACTTCTGAATAATAACCAGAAGTAAGTAAGTAGCATGATTTGGCCAAACTGCATCCAAAAAATGTGGAGCTGTGTGGTGAAGGTAACAGCAGAAGATGTGACACATCTAAGTTAAGTAAAGTAAAGTTTATTTTTTTTAGTGGTAGAATCCACTTCTTAAAATGTTTCATTGGCACTTCTTGGCATTTTCATCCATAGTCCAACTGTATGTAGCTATCTCACTTTACTGCATTGCTTCCATCAGTCATCATATAAAATGCTGCACAAAAACAACACACTCTTGTTATGAGAAACACAGAGAGAGTCATGGAGCTTCTGATCAGCATTGTGTGGCAATGGCTTGGATATAAAAGACATTTGCATGTATTTAAAAGTTACACACTGCAGCTTTAAATCACTGTGGCGCTGTACAGTAGAACCAAATCCTGGTCCCCAACCACAGACACTGTGTATCAAATGTGAGATGTACGGGTTTTAGTATTTTTATACATAGTATTTTTAAGTTTATACAGAATTTCAATTAAAAATGGTAGAATTCCTAATGCACATAATGTTTGATAACGTATGTGAAGTGGGATACGTGTTGGTAGGAACGAAAGTCTTTTCCACAGACAGAGAGCAGCTAATGCTGCACAAAGACAAGGCTCAATGTCGGCATTGTGCATGATGTCACTGGTGTTATCGCAAGTTCAACCTCGTTCCAACACAACAGATCTGTCATAAAGATAAACTAAAGAAAGCACTGACTACTCTCACTCTGTTTTCTACAGTGTCAATACGACACCATTTCGCAAAAGTTTGTGAGTCATACTGCTCACAAACAGACAAACATGGCCAAAGACAGGGAGACAGTCATTTAATTACATGTTCATTATTATTAATTCTATCAAAGTTACAGTTGTTCTTCTGTGGAAACTCTCTGAATTCACCTGCATCATATTACAAATTATATTGACGTCTGTAGTGCTGCTGACGTGCTGCTCCCTGTCACGTCCATGTACATGTTAATAATAATAGCACCTTTCATACAAGGATTGCAGCTCAAAGTGCTTCACAGTAAAAGGAAAATACAATTTAAAAAGCAAATAGAACAGTAGAATGCAACACAGGGTGGTATAAAAAGGAGCTAGTTGAGTTTTAAGTCTTCTTTTAAAATGTTAATGTTAAATGTTGTCTCTTTAAGGTTGAGAATCTGATTGTATCTCCGTTTTGGTACTTTTCTACACTGTCGTAAGTGACATTTAAAGGGATTTTATCGAATTAAACATGTAGAACTGAGAGACTTTGGTTAACATAACAACAGGAATATACCAGCCTTTGCATGCAGCTGTTAAATGAACAGGAGATAGTGGTAAGAAAGAGGGGAAATGTCTCCTAGTGTGTAATACCTCGTTATCCTGTAGATTCATGTTCAAATTACAAATGTTACTAAAAAGCAGGTTTTATAAATACAGGAGACCAGGCAGTAATATACTGTACATTATTTTAAACTAGGAAGTCCCTGGAGATAAATCTCTTTTACGAGGCAGACAGATTATAAGTTACAGTTTAAAAAGACATAAAACTGAGAAGACAGACAATAAAAGTGTCAAGCAAACTTGAGCTGATGAGCGGGGAGTATACAGAGTGCAAGGACGTGTATATACAACATCACTTCAAAAACCCTAAGCTATCACTTTAAGGCAGGGTTTCTCAATCCTGGTCCTGGAGACCTTCCTCCCTGCATGTTCTCTTGACGGGCAGTGGGTCTCCAGGACCAGGATTGAGAAACCACACACCACACAGGAACCAGTCTTACATTGGATTTTCTTTCCTCTTTTGCTCTCTCCTTTTTTTAACTGGCTGTGACTCAGTTCATTTGCTGAGGGAGGTGGATGAAGGAAGTCCAGCTGAGGGCGTAGGCATGGAGGACGGAGATCTACTGCTGGCCGTCAACGGAGAACCTGTGGAGTCTTTGGAGCATGAGGAAATCGTCCAGAAGATTAGACGGAGCGGTGATGAAGTCATCCTCACTGCTATATCCATACCAGGAAGAGACTTTTATAGAATGGTACATACATTGACAGACTCAGTGTACACATGCAGTATATTGTCTCAGGACTTGACTTTCATTGCTCTCTGTTCTCCTGCAGTTAGGCATTTCTCCCCTGATGTTCCCTGAAGTACATGCGTCACAGGATGATAAGGGGTCGACTGTCACTTCTTGCACCAAGGACCAGAGGAATGCTCCTCACACAAATGGACATGGAAGCTCAGCTTTGCACTCAGGACCTTTAATTACACAGGTATGATGACATTCGTTAATTTCAACCCCATTTTATATTAATGGGCACATCACTGTTGACTGACATGCACAGCCATCACATGTATACCTGTACCTTCAAGTGGTAGGGCACCAGTTTGAATCCCGGGTTCAGCCGAGGGCCTTTCTGTGTGGAGTTTGCATGTTGTCCCTGAGTGTCCGTGGGTTTTCTCCAGGTTTCGTTTCCACAGTCCAAAAGCATGCAGAGGTTAATTGGACTCTCTAAATTGACCGTAGGTGTGAATGTGTGAGTGAATGGTTGTTTCCATGTTAGCCTTGTATTGGCCTTGGCCTAGTCCACTATGGGGAGCTGGGTTTGGCTCCAGCTCCACATGACCCTCATGTAGTGGATGAAGCAGTCACACACACTACAAGTGGTGATGTAAACATGCTGCTGATAATCTGCTCTTTGTTGAACACAATCACAATCTTGTTTATTGCCATGTAAGTTTTCACACACACAGACTTTGTCTTGTTGTTTTCGGAGCATACCAATTAGTAAGAAAGTGCAATTGTGAGGCATTTTTTAGAAAAAGTACAAGAATAATACATATAAAGAAAATTTTATTCCCCCTTAAAAAAAACCAATTAGTTTCGATTAAGTTACTAACTTGGAAAACTCTCATAACTTTATTTAATTCTACATTTTATAATCTTGTTAGAAATGTTCTTATATATTCTTCCTGTTTGTTAATGATGTATCTGTTTATATCCCTCTATGTAAACATATTGACATTTATATAAAAGTAACAACAGGCGTGTTCTCTCGCTCCAACACACCTGATTCAAATCAATGGGTCGTTATCAGGCTTCTGCAGAGATCAGAATCAGGTGTGACACCATGCAGAGTTTAAGTTATGTAGCCTATTGTTCCAGAAATACGATCATTGTTTTATGATCGTTGTGACTTTTGTGTCTTTCAGTTGACAAAGACAACAAGTGATGCCTTCTTGTGATGGGAATGAACACGACAAAAATCACCCAAACGAGCAGTAAACAGGAAAAAAAGGAAATGAGTAAAGGTTATCACACACAAAACCATCACATTGTAACTGGAGCATTTTTATAACTATAATGAATGTTTTTCTGTTAATTATATAAATGTTATTGTGTGTAGATTTCCTCTGATATCATGTATGCTCAAACTGTGAAATATTTGACTTCATGTATGTATTTATATAGCTTTATATAGTGTGTTGACCAAACATATAGAAAGATTGTAATGTAAATAATGGCCTATGTGTAATCTGATTAACTGTAACATGAACCTGAATGTCTCAATTCATACAATGAAAAAAAGTGTATGACCAGTTTAAATATTCATTAATTTTATAAATTTTCTAGAATAAACTATTTGTATGTATGAATGTCACTTTTATGTGATTACTTTACATATATACATAAATATATAATATTTGCTATGAAAGTCCTCTCTATTGTATTTATGAATCAAAGTTGTAATGGCGTGTAGGGCTGCAACAGTTATTCGATTGTTAATCGTCGGCTGTTTTTTCAATAATTAAAACAAGCTTTCTGATTTCTCAGCTTCATTCAAACTGAATATTTTAGGTTTGTGGACAAAACAAGACATTCGAGAACATTATCCTTTCCAGGTCTGTGAAAACACTGATCAACATTTTCTGACCAAACAAGTACTCGATTAATCGGAAATATTATCAACTCAGGTCAGTTGCAGCCCTAATGACGTGTGGTCATGGACTGTGTGAGGCTGTCATAACAGAGAATTAAGGACCACAAGTTCTGGCTTTCTTTAAATGTCACATTTAATGTTTTCATCACTATTTTCCAGCTGGAACCTTTTTGTATAGACCTCACACCTTCTAAGACAACTGTTACCTAGTCATTAGCTTTGATTTACAGAGTTCAATTGATACATTTATATACTGCAACGTTTATTCAAATTACAATGCATCTGATTAAAACATCAAATACACAGACATGGTTTAGTACAGCAAATTATATGAATCCAAATAGTTCCAGTAGTTGTTGACTTGAGTTAGTCTCTCACAGAACACAACGTTTCTCAGTTGTTACTCTACATTTTTTTTTTTCCAAAAATGAGCATCATTTCATTCAAGTACTTCATTTCAACAAATAAAATAAAATAAAACATACAGGAAACAACTACGTCTATACAAAGAGTAGATGCTGGTGATGTGGAGGGAAAGTGACGTGCACCACTGCGAGCTGTGTTCATTCCTGAGAAAAGTCCCGTTTAGTTGCCAATCAACAATCGTCTGTTAATTTCTTCTTTTCTAGATTTGCTGTTCAGAGATGGTCCATAAGGTTTGATAGCACAAAGTGTCACATTAGACTAATATATGACTTTTAACCATGTTGCCTTAGGAGTAGGACTGAGAGAGCTCAGTGCACTGAAACCTAAGAGATAACTAAAGTTGCAATGTTGTAGTTTGATATTTGAAGAGAACCTTAAATGCTCCTCCAGTCATTCGAGTTAAGGGAAGTTCAGATGTAGCATCTTTTGTAAAAGAAAATTCATTATTTTGATTTATCATACGGACCACACAGTGAAGCACGTGGCTAGCACTGCTGCCTCACAGCATGAAGGTTGCTGGTTTGTATCCCGGTCCAGGCTGTGTGGAGTTTGCATGGGTGCTCTCCGGGTTCTCCGGGTTCTCCACAGTCCAAAAGCATGCAGAGGTTAATTGGCCACTGTAAGTTGACCGTAGTGTGTGAGTGAATGGTTGTTTGTCTCCGTGCGTGACTGACGACCTATCCAGAGTGTAACCCCGTCTTTTTGCCCTATGTCAGCAGGGATTGGAACCAGCGCCCCCTGCGACCTTCAAGCGGTAGAAGATAAATGAATGGAGGATATGCATGCTCACAAATAGTGTTCACTAATTGCGATGCTTTTCTTCACGCACCAACATGAAAAACACCTAATGTTTTCAAATGTAACCAGTGCAACAGAAGTCATGTGACAAGAATGGACCAATCGGCAGCACAAGAACTGGGTCCACGTGATGTCAATTTTGTTGACATCAACAACTAAATTACGTAAGTCCGCAGGTACCTAAGAAATTGCTGCTTCTGGAATTATATGTGAGATCGAGTAGACTAACGCGGGACCTCATTTTAGTACTGTGGGTATGTAAAGTATAACCCGACCCTGAACGCGTAGGTCTTAAATGCTTGGTGATGTCAGAAGAAAAGAAAAAGAAGCTACATCTGAATAGCACCTTACACTCACAATATGAACAACACTCATGTCAGGATCTTTTTTTATTCTTTCAAAAATAGCGCCAATAATCACTAAATAGGTTATTTTATGTCTTTCCTTTTTGCTCTGTGAATTTTCCGTTTTGTTTTGCAGTGCACTGACCTCACTGAGCCACTGGAATCAACCATTGGCACCATCTTTTTAGTACTCCAATGACAGAAGGAGCCTCCAGTCCTAACCCTTTTTTCACTAGTAAACCAGTGTCCTCAGAATATGAAACCAAAGTTTTGAGTTAAAATCTGTGTTAAATAGCTCTATATTGGGACAGCTCTGATCGCTCAGTGAAGGAAAACAGCCAAAAGATGGCATCAGCAGCTTTAACCAAAATGGTGACAACAATCTTAACTGAAAAAGCTATTCAGAAGATTTGAAAGGATTTGGTTTCAAGTCTTTAGTCTGATTATCTACCACTGAACACTTTCAACTTTTCCAACCCAATAAGAACCAATAAAACGTGTTTTTGTATGAATTTGGATTTGTTGACACCGTGCTTTGAACACAACCACTGTGGTGGGAGCAGTGACTTGCCCTCCCCATCAGGTCCTACTCTATCAAAGGCTGAAAAGTGACTAACAGTCAGGAAACTCTTGGCTATAGGGCTATGTAGTACAAACTTGTGATGATTCGAATGATTTACGCTTGGTTAGTGCAGGAGAGGTCGGTGGGAGAGGGTGGGAGTGGTGTGGATGGAATATATATATATATGTTGTTTTGTTTTTTTTAATTATTATTTCAGTATAAAAGCTTGAATTCAAGTGTTTTCAATTCACCCCCAAGGGAAATCAGAAAAGTATGGAGGTAAACAAAGCCAAGTCAATTAGGCCAAGAGGTAGAGACCAACATGGTGAATGTTTTATATACATATTCACACAGTGTTGCAGTGATGAAATCATTAACACCAACGATGAGAGAGAAAAAGGTTTATCCTTAGATCAACACGTCTGCTGTATAGACAAGATACAGTTAACATGACTGCGTATTCTTTGAGTTGTTGTCCTCTACACGCCCTAGTTGCAAGTTAAAAATCAAGAAAAATATATACATTTGTATGCAATTTCTAAAAAATAAAATTAAACTTCACAGCCTTATAAATGTGCAGGCTAATACAATTTCTATACAGTGGTATAGTTGTTATAGGTCGGGTGTGTTGATCTGCTTCTCTATTTCACATATGTACAGAATCATACTTTGAGGTGTGAGAAGAATGGCATGCTATAGGACACGAGAGGAATAGAAAACAATTCTAAAAAATATATTAAGTATTTGACTTCAAAGCTCTTTCTTTACAGACGGTGTACATGTACGAGGAAGAGCGGGGGTGGCGATACTGGGGGGGAGGGGGGCACTTGAGTGCTGGATTACCATTTAGAAAAAAAACCCCACAGAGATGAGACCATATCATAATTTGTACACCATTCATTTGCTACTTCTTTCTGTTTTATGATGATCTGAGTCTGAGTGGTTCACACGGAACTGAAGACTGAACACAGCCGAAGAGTGATATTGCTGGTTTAGTTTTGTTTTTTTTCACCCTGGTTTTAAATCTGTTCTCTAGATGATATTCTGTTCAGAACAGGTTCTGTCATTCTGTCTTGTTTTACCTCACACAGAGAAGAACAAGGAGAGAGACTCAAAGGGGAAGACTAACCGACGCCTTCTGTCAGCTACCACAGCCACACACTCTCTCTCACATATATATATATACACATGTATATATATATATGTACATATACATATATATATATATATATATATATATATATATATATATATATATATATATATATATAGGCTGAAAAGTATATAGTATATACTCATTCCTTTGAAACACCTAGACAACAGCTGTCACTGCAACAAAGCAAATCCTCACCACGTCATAACATAAGAGTTCTGCACTGGGTCACTTATAACTAGGGCTGAACGATTTGGGGAAAGTATCTAATAGTGACTGCAATTGGCCATTACCACTCGACACCATCAAAACATTAAGTAACGCAACGTAGCCGCCTCCATGGAAGAGGAAGGTCAGGAAAAATGGCCAAATATTCTACTCCTCTAAAAGTTTGAGACATTTATATGTATATATATTCGTAAATTTGCCAACTATGTTGTGTTTATTTTTTATTTGAAAATGATAAATCGTTCGTTCAGCTCTAGATACAGTATAGCTGCGGATGCCCGACAGGTAACGCCTGGGCCACACTGGACGCAGAAGCCTTGCAACGTCCACGTCAAAGTGCCGCGTCCCTGCGTCTCTCTCTCTCTCTCTCTCGCTGCTTGTGCTTGTGCATGTGCAGGTCTGCTCATCTCCTCCTCACTATAAATGACAAATGTGTGTGTGTGTGTGTGTGTGTGTGTGTACTATGAAGCTAAATTGAGTATACATTTGATGCAATGGTCATAAACACTGCATAGATACAGTTCATACAGTGAATGGAGGAAGATAAGATACACAATTTTTCACTTATTCACTTATGATAGAATTTTGGAAAAGATGTGGGGGGGGGTGAGTGCTACTATATAAATTTAAGTTGTTATTATTATTGTTATTAGGTGATCAAAGCAGGTGCTTCAGTATGGCACTCATAAAAAACATGATTTGTTAGTATGGTTACTGAATGAGGGGCTTTGCAGCATTTGCACATACAGTGTGGCTCGGTCCTGGACCTTCACAAACGGTTGTCTAAAATGTAAAAAAATGTATTTATATAAATTAATTTTGACGGGTATGGGGAAGAACAGTCTGAATACAGGCATGCAGTGGGTTGAAAAGTAAGTTTTTGTCTGGATTAATTATGAATTTATATGCGATTACATGACACCCGGTCAGAAGTTATTGTGAAAGCTATATTGTGGTTAAAATGTGTGCGTGACGCCGGTCACAGTCCAGATTCGACTTGATGATAATTGAGGGTTTGCAAGTTTGTAAAACCTAAGCGGTGCAGGAATTGGTGTCATAGTCAGAAGGTTCCTGGAAAGAAACTCCTATCCCTCATCGCCCAAAATATCCACTTGAGAGGTTTTACACCGCTATGACGTCGCACTATTTACATCACTTGCGCAGCTTTCACCATCCAGTCCACACACCCACTGTGGAAACACAAGCCAGATCGGGGTAAAACCATTCCAAACTGAACTGTAACCGCCTGGTGAGAGTGAGTTTTTAGTGGAGCGCTAAAGGGGTGAAAAGCCAATGAATGGATCTAGTTACCGACTCTTTGGATTAACGTTTGCTTAGTTTGGCTTTGGAACGGAAATATTTAAGCAAACACAGGAAGTGGCACTGCGGAGGTAACTTTTGATATTTGTGGATTTGAAGATTTTGCTCGGTCAAAAGGTTTCAGTCGTCACTATAGTAACCAAACATTATCCTCCAGCCTCTGTATGTACTGTATGTCTGTGCTACTTTGACTTCATTTTGATAACGATAACAGATTAGAATTTATTTATACTGAAAGGGAGAATATGTTTTGGTCCTCATGAAGACTGTGACTAACGTTGAGTGACAAAATATGAGGAAATTCAGTAGGTAAAGAGGAGAGTGATGAGCGACACTTAAACAACGATTAAAATATGTCATTTCGATTGCTTGGAGAATAAATTAGGTTTAAGTCAGTGCATTCTGGAGATTTGGTCAAGATTTTAATCATCTTGTTTGGAAGCAGGATGTAGTATAAGTATAAGGATAACTTCTGATCTGGTTTCCTGTTCTCGTTAAACCTTTACTTCCAGGAATATACAAACTCAACAACTTAAAGCCATTAACAAGAGGATTCTGCATTATTTCCAAAACAGACACAAAGCATTTGTTGCCATTTCCAAGGGAAAACCTGACTCTTCTTTTACATATTGAGACAGGTTTCTACTTCAGTTCATAAATATTGCGGGGCCTTATGTAGAAACACTTGCATACATTTGTCACTGAAATCATGCAGAAAATGTACTTGCTCTAATACGGTCCATGTATGTACGTGGACATACACAGAGTTACGTTGCATTACAGTCATCTAAACGTCTTTTTTCATACTTCATTCTGCATCAAGTGCATCTTTTTTTTTTAACTTCCAGTGTTTTTGTTAAAAGTGAGTAACCACTTGGTCCAGGTCTGCTTCTTCAAGAGAGACCACTTGGAACAGGCAGTGTCATCAGATGACACACTCAACCTTTGTCATGTGACCTGACGTGTCCCTCTGAGCATAAATATGTCAAATATGTGCAACTAAAATGTGCAGATGTGCACACAATTTGAATTTTTTTGAGCTTCATTGATAAATCAGGCTAATTGTCATTGGCAAATGAACAGTTAAATGAGTGAAAACATGGCCAAATGTGCAGGGAAATACTGTTGACATTTTGCTTTCAATAAGTTAAAATATCTTTATAAAATAGGGAAACTTTCAATAATAAAATATTGTGTTTAACACAATTACAATCGATTGTCTGAACAAGACGCATAAGTTGGGCTAAACTGACCAATGTGGAGATGACGGTGGACATAGCAAAGCGGACAAGTCTACCTGTATGTTTTATGATCGAAGAACATTTTAAATAAACATCTTTTCTTATATGTATTATTATATAGAAAACACAAATGTACTTCATATTATAGACGTGTTAAATCTAAGCTACCTGGAAGTGAGCACATGGGTTTGTTTCACACATTCTGATTTGGTCTTCAGAGCTTTTCTTTCATCATTTGCACACCAAACCGTCTACGACACACCATAAAGCAGTTACCAGTGGACTTGTCCTTGTTTGGGTCACACGTGGGCCAAACACGCGGCACATGTGCGAGTCCTGCTCTCCAGTGAAATGCTACACAGATTATAGGAGGACGCTGAGATGCTCTCTTGTTCCCAGTTTAGCAGCGTGTCAGTTGGGGACAGATGATGTCATGCAGCAGCAGCAGCAGCAGCAGCAGCAGCAGCAGCAGCAGCTATTCCCACACCAGCGGAGACGGAGGCATTTCAGACGGCTGAGCCACTGTGGAGCTGTTCAACAACTTCATGTTAGCCTTTCATGGATCTGCTTACTATAGACACGTGAATCGCTGTTACATACATGTCACGCTTCCACAAATAAAATTCAATGATCCCAACTCAATGACCTTCAAGAGAATGTTGAGGTTCTGCGACGATGAACAAGTCTGAGACTCACCAAAAACAAAATCTACACCTGCTTAACTTAGTGACACCCAAAGATTTCTCTTGCTGAACCTGAAGAGTGTACACCGCTCTCTCTCCCTGCACCACAGAGAGAATCAGCGATTTCTCCATGTCTGTACATACTCTGCAAGAACAGAGAAATGTGTTCTCTCTCCCAGGGCTGCGAGGAGATTATTTTCTTGCAGCCCTGGTTTGGGAGTTCTTGACTCCGACAACTACTGAGTGATTGGCCAGAAATTGGTTAATGCAGAGATGTTGTCATTCCCTATGAGAACTTCCCAGGCACTTGAGTTTCTCGTCAAGTATGAAAAGTCCTGGCCAGATGTAACCTTTGAGAAAAAGAACCATTTTCTCTGTTCTTGCAGAGTATGTACAGGCCTTTACATCCACTGCTGCCTCAATCGGTAAGATTAAATGCGCTATTTTGTGACCAGTCACCAGTAATCCGACAACTCCTCTGTCCCCTAAGAGATAAAAACACTGACTTTCTTAATGGAATTTGGTGTGGGAAAATGAACGATTAGCAAACCTCTATTTCCAGACAGAAAGGTCTTACAGTGACTTAAAGCAGCGAACGTATTCTTAAGATATCATAGACTGTGGTTCCTCAATCCTGGTCCTGGGGACCCACAGCCCTGCATGTTCCAGGTCTCCAGGACCAGAAATGCTGCCATAGACTGAAGTGAGCATAGATTTAATACTGTGAGTCTTTTGTTAAGTGGCTAAAATCAGTTTTTCTCATGCTGGCAGCCATGTTACGAGTGAGAGCCAGTGTCTAGATCCCAGGCTGGTTCCCAGAAATGGCAGCGCCCTCGGCAGTGAGCTCACCTAAGTGAGTGTTGATAATGTCTCAACAGCTCATGCAACGTTATCACTTTTAAATGTTTCAAACCACATCCAAACTCTGCGGTCGGGAGACTTTAAATTCCTGGTGGGAGTTTTAACTGGGCATAGATATTAGTGATGCAGCAGAAGAAACTTTCCCAAATAACACGAGCCACATTTCGACCACAAGTAGCAGGAACCTTGAGTACTATGAATTCTGTGAAAGTATGAAATGCTTGCATTTCCCTTATTAATTGAACTCTCTAAATTGCCCAGAGGTGAGAGTGAATAATTGTTTGTCTCTATACGTTGGCCTTGTGATGGACTGGTGACTTTTCCAGAGTTGACACCAGCAGCCCCCGCGACCCTCATGTGGAGGATAAAGCGGTAGACAATGAGGTATACATGTTCTCCCATTGCCAGTGGAGATCTTTCTCCAGTCAATAGTGTTCAAAGAAAAAAAAAACAGTGTGGTGGTGATGATGATTACACTTTTATATCTTTTACTTCAGTGCTTCTTTGCAAAATCCCTCAAGTGACATGGTTACATGCGTCTATTGCAGAAGAACTAACAACAGCAGTTGTTGGTTCAACAAAAAAAGGTGATGATAATGGTGAAAATAAAGGAGTTTCAAATTAAACTGAAGTAACAGAGCAAATTCAAACACTAGACATTTAACAGGCAAAGCAAACTCCTTTGCCAAAAGGTTTTTGAACTTTCAGAAAGTACTACTCCTGCAAACAGTGGAAACTGATGGAAACACACACAGTTCCTGTGCCCATGGTCGAAATGCAGCTAGTATTATTATTATTTATTATTATCTTACTCTGCAGGTGGAGCAGAAAGTAACAACATTACACCTTAGCAACATGTATGTCTTGCCACCACACACATACATATTAAACATGTACTTCATTATCAAGTATACGACCTTTGATACTGTTGTATTATGAATAAAAAGAAAAAGACTCTCTAACCTGATAAAGCTTTTGAAAGCAGCCGACTGAGGGTTAATGCAGAGTGGCACTCGACTCCCCTTCTGCTGCTCCAGAATGAACTGATGGATGATCTCTGTGGGGGAAACAGCAGCAGCAGCAGCAACATTAGAGACTTGTTCACTGTCGATTTTTCACATTTATGGAAGCTAAAGTGTATCTTTACGACTGCCACGTTTGTGTCAACTGACTTGACTCTGGTGCATCTGAGCAGCAAAGAGTAATCTGTGAGCAGCAGTTCCTCATCTCAACTGACCTTCACTTAATGAGCCTAATAAGCTTTAGAGGTTCCCTGTAGTGTTTCAGTCCACTGCTAATGCTACATAGTCATGGACTCCCTCGTGTTTTGTTTGTATCATGCACATACATGAGGATCCATGATCCTTGTTGATGGTTTCCCATGATCAGTGACCTCACAGAGCACACGCTGTTCTGTGCTGCTTTAAAAATCCCATGTCAAACTGTAAAACACAGGGGATTTTGACAAAGGAAACACGGCAACAAACTCATTAATAACTCATAAATTTGTCATTTGTGCTTGTATGACCTTAAATGTTTCATAAGCACCATAAAACTGTAAAAACTGCAGAATTAGAAGCGTTTTTCATTTGTATCCCACCTGACATATAGTTAGTATATGCTGTACTCTGCATGTATCATTACAATGCAGGGAAACCCTTGAATGGACGTTGTCAGCACAGGTGTAAATGTCAATTCACGCACAGATATGATATTAATAGTGTATACAGTGTATATGGAGTTACATACACAATCTTGTAGGATTTGTGTTTACGACTGCTTTTATTTTTATTTTATTTTCCCCCAAAACAACAGATAACACCGATGTACAACAGATATTTCACGGTGTTGCTTTAACACAGGAACACGGTAAAAGTGAGCAGCAGACACACTCACCTTTGACCTGTCTGACAGAGCTCAGGTTCTTCTCAAAGCCATCGTCGAACTTGAGATTCGTGACAGGCTCAAAGTCACTGGTGTAAACCCGGCCGGAGGACGTGGTGTAACAGCACTTGCACATGCACGTGTGGTAGCGCAGTCGACCCTCGTCCAGGTACGGGTGAGCCAGGGCGTCCTTCGCTGAAATCCTTTTTGACTGGAGAGCGCACGCACAAACACACACACACACGTAAGCAGGCGGAGTTTCCTCACACCACAAACAACATTTATTTGAAAATGAACATTTATCGCTCAGCATTTCCAGATGTGTGCTATTTTATACATGTGATGAAAACGTCAACCAACCCTAAACTTCAGCCCATTGTTTACATTTTGGTCCGTCTTTTATTTTAAGCGTATATTAAATATCATATTATATTTAGAATGACTGACCGGATCAAATACGAGCATCCTGCAGAGGAGGTGGACAGCTTCGTGGGTTGCTTGGCTGGAAAGAGTGTAGAGAACAGGAAGCGATGGCTGCAGACAAAACAAACAACAGATGGTCAATGGATCTGTATTTAAAAGGCACTGTTCTAGTCTTGATGACCACTCATTCACCCACTCACACACATTTATTTCATACAGTCCATCTACAGAGCCTGGTCACACATGATATGCAAATCACTTGGTGGTGGTAAATAAAAATAAAACCACACTGACTTTGCCAAAGCAAATCAAGCATCAAGTTTACTTTTCATGTGGAGTTCAACTTTGGCAAAGTCACAGCCAAGACCGAGACTCAAATAAACAAACGTTTGAACAAGTCAAGCTTTCGTTAAATGTGGACGATTAGGGACACATTTTTTCATCACACAAATCTTCATCTGCAGAGAGCTGAAGTGAGTGTTTACCTGTTTGTGAGGTCCTCTAAGAATGTGTGCACGAGCACCTTCACATGCTGTCCTCATTGCCTCCATTGAGGGAGTTCCCAGCAGGTCAGTGATTAAATCAAGCTACGAAACACACAGACAAATGCAATTTAATGATATAAAGCTAATTACATTTAAAGGCTGAATAAAAAAAACTTTTGACTGTCCCACCGATTTCTAAGTAGACTCTGTCCAGCAGAGGGAGCTGTGAGTGCAGCTCGGCCTCAGATCCACTTTGGAGTATTAATAAATGATGTCGTGACTTTTGTGTGTTTGGTTTTTTTTTTTAATCGTGGAATAAATAGCTTCAAAGGCATAATGTGTCACGGAATATTTGTTTGAATTTTGATTCATCCAATCCAATCTATTTATAAATCACATTTAATAAAAACAGTATTGGACCAAAGTGCTGCACAGTAATATTCAAATAAATAAATAAATAAAAACATTACATAGGACAATAACGTCTCACCCAGACAGTGAAGAACAGCAGACTCACAAAGGAAAATAGGTGGGTCTTTCAAAGAGATTTAAAATTAGAAAGTAAATGGACCTGCCTAATGTGTAATGTGTAATGGGAGGGCTGCAACTGCAAAAGCCCCTCTGAGCTTCAGCTGCGATTTAGGAACAACAAAGATCAGACTGCAGAAGCACATTATGGCAGCGGCAAGTCAGAGAGGTAGTGCGGAGCAAGGCCATTTAGACATTTATACACGTCTGTGTGTCCTTGTTAAAACGGAGAATGGCCTCATTATGGACAAGCTGAAAGCAAGAAAGCGAGGTCTGGCTAACCCCAGCATAAAGGACATTACGATAGTCACAGTTGTGATATCGGCATAAAAGAAATGGTATCAGGCTGAACCCATTTAGTGTTGCCTGATTTGAATGGATCGGAGTGCAGTCCTTGTTTATACTTTAAATATCAAGCCCATACTGTATATATTCTGGAAACTGTCAATAATGTACATTCTATTTATAACTTCTTGTAGTCGTCTTGTTAATATCTTTCTATATTGTACTTTCTTGGAAATGCATGTTTATTATCTATTATCTGTGTGCTGTGACAATGTTAATTTCCCCACTGTGGGACCAATAAAGGACGAGCTTATCTTGTCTTGTCTTATCTTAAAGAGAAAAAAGCTACAAGCAGCATTGTGCGGGCCCTCGCAGCCACCGTGCTGCCAGCAGGTGGCGCTATGCCTATGTTCATGTGTTGGTGATTTCTGGCCAGGTCTCTTATGTCACATATAAAGTTTTGAGCCGATCAATGGTGAAGTTACGGGACACTTCCTGTTTTGTCCATTCTGATGTTTGCCGTGGCCACGCCCTTTTGAATCTGCAAGACTGTGTTTTTCATGTTTAAGATAATCATACTCCTAGGAGTTTGTTCATTTACACCTGCAAATCGCCAAGATGGACGCCAAATTCAAAATGGCTGACGTCCTGTTGAGTCGAGGCCATGGTTCCGCATGTTTCCACCAAGTTTCATGAACTTAGTTTCAACTTTGGGGGCGCTATTGAGCCATTTTGCACCACTTTTATGCTTAATAATAAAACATTTTCATCAGTTCTGATTGTCAGATTTCGTCCATATAGAGTAAATTCCAGGAAGTCCACTAGGTCCTTGCACCACTGTGTGAGTGCTCAGGCCCTAATAACACTGAGGTGTGTGAAGTATCGGAGAGTACGTGCATTAAAACTGTTACAGCTGACTTCAAACCAGGTTATTAGTGGTCAAAGCTGGCTTTACCTGCTGAATGGGACTTTGGGCTTGAAAGAGGATGCGTCTGCCCAGCAGCTCGGCGAAGATGCAGCCCACAGACCAGATGTCGATGGAGTTGTGGTAGTGGCGACTTCCCATGAGTATCTCCGGAGCCCGGTAGTACTGTGTCACAACTTCCTGAGTCATGTGACGTGACTCGTCCGACTCCTCCACTCGAGCCAGACCAAAGTCACAGATCTGAAAGACATTTTTCTCAGATTTCAGAAATACTTTGATACTGTCTTCTCGTTTTTAAATGTGACATGTCTAAGAAAACATCTCCATCTTGCTTAAAATAAAGCGACTGTGTTGCATCATAGCTCCCACACAGGCTATACTGAGAAGTTCACCCATGGATATCAACAGCCTACATTTACTCTGTCCCACACAAACAAAGGTGAAAGTCAGGATTTACACGGTTGTATTTTTGAGAAGCGGAAATGTCTCATCATGACTGAGTCACAGTATATGTAGAGACTTTAAAGTTTAATTTTCACACTAAAAATAGGTCTTCATCGACTGAACTACACAGTTACAAGTATTCCTCGTGTGGGATTTGAACATAAAGAATTTAGCCACTGTGTCAGTGCATGTGACAGAATGTGACACAGTTTACAATTACAGGTGAAGAAGCTAAATCAGCCTTTTTGGATTGTTTGTCATGCCATTATGTACAGATCATCCAACTAATTATATGTTAAATGGAGAGCTGGGTTCCAAGTCAGACTCAGGCATGATTAGTGCCAGACCTGTTCGATTTAAATGTCAATTAAAGCTGCAGTGTGTAACTTTTGGTCATTTACCATTACTTGTATGCTGCGTCAAGCAAACCTTATAAGTCCTGACCGAGGGAGCATTTGTTTGTATACAGCACCCATGCAGGTTGCGGGTGGGAACGAGAAGCCTTTATCATGTCAAACTGCTGAACGAGTGAGTTTTTTGAGCAGGAGAATTAACATCTGAATCTTTTTTTGTGGGCACGTCTTTGTGTTTTCAGTCCTATTCCAACCTGTTTGTAGCCGTCTTGCTTTATTAGTGCAAGAGGTGGCCTCTGTCTGTCTGTCTTGACATAAAACTAATCACTTCGTTATCAGCCATTTAAGATATTATTAAGAAAAATAATATGAATGAAGACACTGATATGAGTGAAAAATCCAAATTCACAGATAAGGCTTTCGGTGTCAACATAGCAAACACTAGCCGACGCCTATAAAAGCACATGGTGTGAACAGTAACCACCAAGCTCCCAGCAGAACTAACAGGCTTCAGTTACCTCTGAGATTGAAGATTGAGTCTCTAAAACACACACACACACACCTTGAGCACACAGTTGCTGTTGACCAGGAGGTTGCCAGGTTTGATGTCTCTGTGTAGAATGCCAGCAGAATGAAGGTATTTCAGTCCTGGTGGTTGTCATGGTGGATGAGTAAGAGACGAAACAAGGGGAGATTACATCAGACATGACTTGTGCAACAAACAGGTTCAGTGATTTTACTGGTGATTACAGACATTAGACTACAGCTGTTATTAATGACTGCCACATGTTGAGGTCCAGAACAGTGCAGTCAGTGTGGTGTGTGTGTGTGTGCAAGTTCAGTTGATGGAACCGATGTTGGGTCTGTGGCTTCAAGGGATAATTCAAGTTTTTTGAAGTTTGGTTGATTGAGGAACGGACATAATCAGCATCTTACAACCAGCCGACAGTGATGTGCACATATCCTGTGTCTGAGAAAACACAGGCTGGCTGCCAAAGAGACACCAGGTAGGACGGATTTTACCAAATAAAATTCACACCAGCCGAAGTGTATATGAACTTAAGAATGTGTTTGCCACATTGTCTCTCCAACCAGTCAACCACACCAAAGTCCATAGAGAAAATCAAAGATTTGACATCACAGCACAGGGAGGTGTTTTAACTGAACACCTCCAGCTGGCGTTTTCCTGCTTTATTCTTACATTCCCTTGGTTCATTTTATCCATGTCTGTACAAGGTGAGCGACACAAGCAAAGTGTCAAGATATGGGGCATACAAAGCATAATCAGACCTGAGAATGTGTCAGTTACTTCATATAACTACATTCAATAATGTAAAATCCTTCATCTGTAAAGATCCTGAATTATCCCTATAAGAATAGGCTTGTTAAATACCAGTTGGTGCAACTGGCCCCAGGTGACATGGACCAGAAATATCTATTAGGTTTAAACAGGGTGAGAAAGCTTTTTTGACATTTACAACTCAGAACATATTTATTTAAAAGGTCGCCCTATATTTAACAACCACAATTTGTGCCGCCACCACAACTAAATTCACTTTTAAACACACATCTGACAAACAGCCAAAAGAAATGAAGGTTCAGTTCACAGTTTGAATCCTATTTTTTCTGCAGGGCTGAATATTACATGTAAAATTCACTCAATTTACAATTGTGTGCATGGTTCATTTCTTCACAAGTGGTCACGAGGAGACATTCATGACACATTAATGCGTCACACATTTGCTGACACCAGGTCTGGACAGGACATGGGTTGTAAAATACCACTTGATGGACTTCAGTAAATAAATAAATGGAACATAAATGGGGAAAAAAACATACCCCGTAGAATCTGATACAGAAAGACTTTGGCATGATCTGAGCTCAGAGGCTGCGGTGATACGATGATCTTATGGAGGTCACTTTGCATGAGTTCAGTCACCACGTAGCTGACCAACGGAAATTAAGGATAAACACATGGCAAAGCACACCAGCATCATGACAAAAACACAGGAAGGTAGAAGCACCGACAGAAGTGTGGGTGACTGTGACTCAGGAGGTAAAAGCAGCTGCCAACTCATCACAGGGCTGGCACGTCAATCCCAGGCTCCTCCAGTCCCTATATAGAGACGCCAAACCCCACACTGTCAATGATGATGCACTGACAACATCTAAACATGTGTGATAAGGTACCTGGACATAACAGCAACAGCACTAGCCTTGTCCGTGCAGTGCGTCCCTTACTCTGGCTCTAATCGCCAGCTTATTGGAAGCTTTTCAGCCAAATCAGCATAATAGATGGGCATCAGAGGCCAACAGCAATCAGTGAAAGAGTAATCACTGAGTGAATCACAGGACACAAAGGGGCAAACAAATGTAAATGTTACCCTGGTCACCTCTAGAAGACAACGTTTTAAAAAGAAAGGATTATGATAAATTACTACTGGAATGCTTTTTATCAAGCACTGATAAAGGATACATTTCCTCAAAGTAGTCGATGTGTGGAGGTTGTAGTATGTCCAGAGCAGAGAGAACCTGAGGAGGAAGGTAAAGCCATAGTCAGTGATTCTCCTTCATACTTTTCCTTGTGCCATGTGCAAGAATCATTCATGAAAGACTTCATTCACCTATTTTCTCCTATTTAAAATGTTCTTTCTGACATGAACATCCAGTCTTGTCATCATTCACGGTTACAAAGTTACTGTACTTGAAGTACAAAATTAACATATCTGTACTTTACTTTGTTATTTATATTTCTAGTAACTTTTACTTAACTAAATTTCCTCCAACTGTCTTTGTTGTTGTTTCTAGGCTTGATGAGGCATGGGGTTAAGTGGCTCAAGGTGGTCTGCTAAATGACATGTAATGTAATGTAATGTAATGATATGTCAAGGACACATAGACTCGCAGAGCCAGGAATTGAACCCACAACCTATCAGTTGAAAGACAACTCCCCCAACCACTGAGCTGCCATTGGTCTACCCGAGCTCCTCCTACTTGTAGTAGTGAGAACATTTCATATCAGAAAATCACTTTTGACACTTAAGTACAGAAAATGTCATATACTTTAAGACTTTTACTTTAGTAATATTATTATAAAAAATGACTTCCTTTTTAGGCACTTTATACAAGACTGGTAATGGAATGTAATACACGCATTGCAATTTTGAATAAATACATGAAGGAATCATTATTAGTGAGAATCATTTAAACAGAATACTTTACAGGTAGCAACGTAACCAGACAATACTCTTGCTCTCTCACAATAACCTGCTGTAAATGTGAAATTGTTTGTAGAGTTGAAACAATTACTCGATAACTAAATGAATCGTTAACTATTTTGACAATCGATTCATCGGTTTGAAGCTGTTTTCGTGATTAAAACAAGATTTCCGATTGTTTCAGCTTCTTAAATGTGAATATTTTCTCGCTTATTTGCTCCATATATCTCCACAGAAATCATTTCAACTGAATCAATTTGGTTTGTAGACAAAACAGGACATTCTAGAACGTCATCATTTCCAGGTTTGACAAACACCGATCAACGTTTTGACATTACTCAATTAATCAAGAAAATAATCGACAGTAATAAAATAAAAGTAATCGTTAGTTGCAGCTCTAATTGTTTGCCTGAATGTCATAATCAGAGTTCAGTATATGTTCATACATTGGCCTCATGTAAGATTTTCATTTTCTTATCTTAAAATGTTCTTTCATTTTGTCTGACAGTGGGTTTGTATGAACATGCCATTCAGCAAATGTGTCAACCTTCAGTAAAGTGTGGAAATAACGTGTATAAACACAAGGATAAGTTTGGTCATACGCGGCAGCTGGCCCTCTGGTGGACACACAAGAGAATACACATTTCAGTCACTTCTACATTGGCTTCAACTGCCAGCCCCAGAAACTACATTCATTTTAACATACAGTCTACGATTGTGTGTCTCATGTGAAAGGAAATGATCTGGACTAAGTGCAATGATGAGCAACATGATATATTCAGTGTCAGTGGGGAACCTTACACTTCACATGGACATGATGACAACTTCTTGAGTGTTTTTTTTGTGTGAGCGCTGCTGCCTCAGGCCTGTCTCACACTGGATGTGTGTGACGCACGCCTTGGTCTCAGTGCGTCTCTCTTATTTTATAATCTGGACAAACTGTTAAATGTTAACTAATGAGACCGTTCACGCTGCCCGCGTGAAATGAGTGGAGCCAAGCAGCTATTTTTGGGAATAGACCCATCACCTATTATTCACACCCACGTGAGTCACAGCAAAAATTGAAAATGATCTTTTATCACAGTTTCAGCATTTATATCTATATCACATGTCCTGTTCATGTTTCAAAGTAAAAGCACAGTGGCATTTCAGTTCCTTGATTCTCAGTCGTACCTTACACACAGACTTTCTCATCACATGTTTGAAAAGGAGTAGGCAGAAGTCTAAACTTATACGTACCTACATATCCTATTACACACAACTCAATTTATAGACCACTTTACCCACTTAAAAACAGATATTTACATATTTACAGTTTTGTGCCTCAACTTAAGAATACGGCTGGCTTTAAACGCGACCATTTCCATTCACCGTCCTGGATTAAACTGCTGTTCTAAAGTATTAAAAATGCAAGGAGTTAGCCATGATAGCTCAGTGGTAGGGTGCATTGTCTTTCAACTGGAAGGTTGTGGGTTCAATTCCTATATGTGTGAATGGGGATGAAAGAGCTTATAAATAACTTTACAAATGCAGACCACTTCCAACTCTTCTTCTTCTGATTAAAGTAGTAGTGAGTAAAAGTACAAGTTGCTAGAAATACAAATAAAGTACAGATACGTGAATGTTGTACTTAAGTATAGTAACAAAGTATTTGTACTCTGTTACATTACAACACTGCTGACTCTTTAGGTGACTACAGAGGGGTATCTAAAAGTATATTTTATTGATTTCAATGTTAAACTCTACGTAAAACATAGCGGCTGCTTTTGTCAGGTGAGCAGGAGACGTCTGAACACAAGACTCACAGCAGAGCAGCACTGCCGCCGTCACACACACACACACACACACACACACACATCCAGGGCTCAGGACTCACGGAACTTCACGTCACTTGAGAAGCGAGTGTACAGATGTGTTGGCAACACTGCCGCGTACTTACGTTCTCATGTTTGAAGAAACACAGCATCTTCAGCTCCCGAAACACCCTCTTGCAAGATACAAGGTTTTGGAAGACATTGGGCATCTTTTTGAGAGCAACTCGCTTTCCATCTCTCGGGTCTGTCACTGACCTAGATGAAGAGCACAGACATCAGAAGTCAGATAGAGATAGAGGGACTTTCACGTAGCGCTGGACTATCTATCTATGCCTACTAGATAGGCAGGATAGAATGTCAGGAAACAATATGTATGCCCTATGTCAGCTGCACATCAAGTGGATGGAGATGAATGAATGAAACAAAGATAAATATATAGTAGGGTAAGAGCTCAGTTCCACTTTTTCTGTGTCCGATACATAACCTTGCATTTCTTCTGATACAGACTTGTTTGTACCTCTTTTAGACACCTTGGCTGTCAATAAGATATTTGGGCTGTTGCATTTACGACCTACCTACAGTATAGACAACGGGCCATTTTTCTTTGTATTTTTTTATTTTTATGTAGGAGCTCTTTCACGTGTCTTTTTGTAGAGCTGTCCCTTTCATTTTACCTTGAGTGATTAACTGAACTTTCGAACAAAACAACTCACTAGTCTTTGAAGATACACAGTCTCTGTAATAGATTACTAGTGATGACAATGTCCATCAGATCAAGTCCGATCACCATGTGTTTTCTGTACTCAACCCATTTTAAATGGGTTGAGTAAATTATTTAAAGGCAGTCTTCTAACGACGGAGCAGCCAGTTATAACGACTTACGTATAAGTCGTTATAACTGTTACAGACAAAAAAGTAATATTTTCATGAAGTATTTTTCAACCTTAGTCTTAATAATCTGCGTTACCATACCCATATACATTGTCAAAGCATCAAATCTCTTCTGAGCTAACTTGTACGGTGTTTGCCCCTCTTGATATTATTTTCCATCCGTTCCCTTTTTCTGACATTTGAAGAACCAAACGATTACTCCATTGATCAAGAAAATAATTGGCAGATTAATCGACTATGGAAATAATCGTGAGTTGCAGCCCTAATCCCAAGCAATGAAGCTGCATATCAACTAAGTGCAGTTGAGCTCGCCACAGTAAGGTGTGGAGGGGGAAACCCCTATTTCTGCTCGTGGGTGGGTTAGACTGAATGGCAATAGTTTCATCAGGTATGTAAAGCATGGCATCATGCAAGTGTGACACAGTGACACACACCAATAAATTCAACAAAGAGGAACGTTTAAGCTCTCTGTCTGTCATACTGTATCTCTGGTGACCCATGAACAGCCTGCAGTATTTCTAGATCTGACCTTTAGGTGCTTGACCACCATAGGTATCCCAACAGAAGGATACAAAAGGTGGGATGGTAGTTATTTTGCTCCCCTTCACAACATTTGACAATCAAAATGCAGATTATTTTAGAGCTGCAACAATTGATTATTGTAATTACTAAATCATTCGTATTTTGAGTGTTTTCCTAAATTAAAAGGAGCTCTTTGAGAACATTTTCCAGTGTCTTTACTCCATATAACAAATACATAGTTAAAACTGATTAATTTTGGTTTGAGAACACTAAGGATGGGGGGGTCGAGTGACAATGAAATATCGCAATATTTTCTTTTTCTGCATGTCATTTTTTTTTACTAATGTTCCAAATAAACATTAAAGTTTCTGTGGCTTAGCATAAAGAAATATCAATTGACATTTTAATCCACTAAGTGTTGCTAAGTGGTCACTCTAACTAGAGCTGTTGTGTGAGAAAATCGCAAAATATGGTTTTACGTATGTACGTAGTACATCGCAATAATATCGCGCCGTGATTTAAATATCGTGATAATATCGCATGGTGGTGCATCTGGCGATTCCCACCCTTAGTGAACACAATAACTGGGATTATTTTGACAGTAAATGCGATTGCGATTAGAGCTGCAACTGACGATTATTTTATTTTCAAAATCTGTCATGAATATGTCAAATATTGTCTCGATTAATCAAGCAATCGCTTGGTCAATAAAATGTCAGAAAACGTTTTCATTGGAAACCATACATAAATACATGATTACTGTGTGATATTTATGCAGATAAATGATATTTTGACACACATTTTGGCTTTAACAAATATTGAGCCTCCTGCAAATAGAAAGTAGAAAATTGCAGTAGGCTGTATTGAAATGAACTCTAGAATTGTACTTCCAAAGAAAGCCCCTCTCCCCCTGAACATGAAAGAAACTTGTTGCAGCCATGATGTTACATGAAGGTTTTCATGCTCTTATGGCATGAACGACACAAGCACCATATCACTATCACATTTGTTTTGGTCCAACAGTCCAACACTTGGTAGTTGAGCATGAATTGGATGAAAATAAAAGAGTTTGACGAGGAAAATGTGACGATAATATTAGCCTTCGCTGGGCTTTGTCTGAGCAGCTCGTCTGGTGATTAGAGAGGGAACGGTAAAGTGTCAGAACGGCAGCACGAGAGCCGCGCGAAGAACACAGCAGGTGTAAGTAAGAGCATTTCAACTCCAAACACCAAAGCCCTTCGACTAAAACCTTCAGTGAACCTCTTCAAATTGGATCAGTGAAGAGACACAGATGGCAGAGCACTAAGCTCTGTCTCACACACGGAACCCAGCCGCTGCTATGCCATGGCATGGTTTATATGGATAAACTGAGGGTTTCCTTCTGTCAATTTCTAGCTTTTGTAATTGTTCCGTTTGTTTATAGGAATTTGCCCCAGTTTTTCCATTGTACTGTAAGTGTAAGTGACTGTAAATCATGAACGTTTATAATACAAAACCAGCTTTTCTGCCACGTTGAGTTACATTTTCAAAGCGCTGATTCCATCGTCATCCTCATCAACTACACTTGTGTCATACACAACACTCTGTTATCAATTTGTAGACTGTTGTGCTGGTATGTAATAGTTTGTTTGTGTTAATTGTGTTAGTGGTTATTCAGTTACTTGCTTATGCGTTCCGTTTCACAGTGATGACTTTCAGTTTTGTCGGAGTTTCTGAAAAAGTTATGAATGTAAGTAGGTTTTCACAGTAATTCCAGTAAAACACCTTATTGCATATTACGTTCACACTCTAGTTTTTATAGACAGTCTACTTAAAACAAACGAAGCAGGCAAAATGCCTGTTTCCTTAGAATGGTGTTATTAAGCAGTGACTCAGAGGAGGAGTAGCTTTTTACATTTGGTGCCCAGAGGAAGTGTAGAGGTGTCATTTTCTCTGAGATCAATTCATTTACATTCAACTGAAAGGTTATTATGGAAAACTGATCAATAATGACAAAACACCCTGCCTAGCGTACCTTTATTTGTGGTTTTAAACGTCTCTAGGGACCAATGACAGCAAACTTAAGATTTCACACATCTGAAGCTAAACATTCCGAGTCATTACGTATTATGGGTTTTATTACTGCAGCAAGACTTGTATTGAAAAACTGGAAGAACGCCACAACCCCAGAACTCATGACTGAAACTGCTTCTGTGAATATTCAATAGCGAGAGTGAATAATGTACCAGGGGGGACACATAAACATGTCAGGCATCATTTCTTGCTGTACCTCAGCGGCACAGTGCACTTAAGGACTGTGAGGGAATCTATTTCAGATATAAGAGGATCCAAATAATTTAACTTTCCTCCCATTCTGAGTCTGTATCTTTGATGGATGTCTGGGTAGTGTAAACAATGTATATATAAATGAGAAAATCAACAGAAAACTCAAACCACAAAAAAGTGAGTGATAATCAAGTGTTTTAGCACGATATACAAACATGTTATGACCATTTTATTAGGTCCAACTACTTTGTTAATACAAATATCAGTCAACTACAAGACAGGGACTCATTTGTGCATGTGGACATGGTCAAGATGACCCGCTGGAGTTCAAAACAAGCATCAGAATGAGGAGGAAAGGGGATTCAAGTGACTTTGAACATGGCATAGTTGTCGGAATCAGACAGCTGGTCTGAGTATTTCTGAAATGATCTACTTATCTACAGGGATTCTCATGCACAAACACCTCAACCAACAGTAAGTCAACCATCCAGTCACTATAGGAGAAGGAGACCATCTCTGAATGCACAACCGTGTTTAAAAATGCAAAAGCAAAACTAACTGCACATTTTGAAGTCTTGAGTTTTGCTATTTGACCCAGACGTTTGCAGACTTGCAACCAGGCTGAACATAATTTACAAAACTGACATCAGGTTAGGTTAGCAGGCAATTAAAGAAGACCAGACACTAACAGCGAAGACCACTATCTCCTCGGGAAAGTGTTTGCTGACATTATAAATCAAGTGAGAAGTAGAGGCTCATTTCGACTTCCATCGTCGCACTTCTTGGGCCTTCACTTTTAAAACCAAAAGACTGTCTATTTTTAGACAGTCTATGTTTGAACTGCGAAGCACATGGACTGCAGAAGCACAAAAACCCAAGTTATAAGTCACAATATACCTTAAGAAGTGAAGAAAATCATATAATTGCAATAGTTATTAACTCTGCCAAGAGGATTGTGTTTTCAGCTCCTTGTCTCTGTTTGTCTGAGTGCAGCGTAACTCAAAATGTGTGTGGGAATGTAGGTGATGGCCCAAAGAAAAACAATGGTGAGGTTCTTGGTGGGGATCTGGATATTGATCCAGGTTCAGGGATTTTTTTAAATGGAACTGTTAACCCTGTGGGATAGGGGAGTGCACTGACTCTGTGGGAAACTGATCAACCATGGTGGAAGTGCTTATTCTAGCTGATATTGAATTATTTCCTGGCACTAAAGCAGTGCACTTACCAGACAACACCAAACGCTCCGTAGCCAATGGGCCTGTCCGGCTCTATGTCCAGCTGCGGCTGCTGCAGGTGGTGTGTGTGTTGATGCTGCTGCTGCTGCTGCTGATGCTGCTGCTGCTGCTGCTGCTGCTGGTGGTGATGATGGTGATGATGGTGATGGGCTTTGACAGCAGCGGTGGCTTGAACCTGCACAGGAGCAGCAGCGGCCGCCGGCCCCGGGGCTTGTCCCGGGGCGGGGGAGGGAAAGTAGGGCTGCTGCTGGCCCGGGTTGAGCATCACTGCTGCGGCTGCAGCGGCGGCAGCAGCAGCCGTGGATGTGTGCTGCTGTTGCTGCTGGTCCGTGTGCACGGCGGCGATGGCGGCGGAGCCCGGATGCTGCTGCAGGTGATGCTGGCCTGCGTGGTGATGGTGGTGCATGTGTGGGGCTGGGAGGTGCTGAAGCTGGTGGTGATGCGGGTGTGGGTGATGGACAGCCACGGCCGAGGAGCCACCATTGTAAGCGGCCATCATTTTTGGAACATTTGCAGCCACTGTGCTGCAAAGAGCCATTCACTGATGCTCACACAGCCCCAGTCAGTGTCTGCTGCTGCTGCTGCTGCTGCTGGAAGTGATGCTAATGACTAAGCTCAACACTCAGAAAACTTGGAGACAACATAGTTACAGAAAACACTCGGGATGTCTATATGGTGCAGCTGCTGCTATTTCCTTGAAGAAGCCACTATATCATAACACCAACAAGAATGTGACTGCAGCGGCAATGACCAATAGATTATTGATCGATTACTAAATGAATTGCTAAACTATTTTGACAATCATGTGAGGAGATTTGTTTTTATGAAATAAAACCTAAAACTTTATCTCCATTTGAGGATGTTGTCATTTTGACGTTTGGGAGACACTGATCATCACTTTCTGACATGTTTGTGGCAAATTAGTTGCAGACCTTAAATGTGACCCACTTGCTTTGCCTAAAGATGATTATGATGATGATGAATCCTGATCCAAAACAAACTAAAATGACAACCTGCACCCCCTTCAGAAATGAAAGCCAGTTGCCCCTAAATGCTCCTCATGATACCGGAGGCGCCCTCCTCCTTCCTTCTGATAGAAGTGTGATGTGGGGCTTGTCACATGGGAGGAGGCAACATCTTTTTTGATATGGTCCAAGCTGGCACACACTACTGCTGCCGCCACCTCTAACACCTCCAACACCACCAGCTCCAGCAGCAATGGGGCTGGAAATCTCATCCAAAGTGAATTGTCCCTGTCAGTCAGCCGTGTGCTCTGTAAACAAGGCTAATCTCCGGGGCCGTAATTACCACTGCTGCTGCTGCTGATCCGCTGCAGAGTGAGGAGGTGTTTCCAGCCCAGGCCACAGTAGAGCAGGCAGAGGCGGGCACACAGGGAGGCCCAGGCCGCGGCAGGTCCACTGCGCTCACATATTACTCCAGCTGCGATCCTCCAGAACACAAACCAGCCATCACTGACACACAGAGGCGGCGAGAGAAGAGCTCACACACACGAAGGCTGACACACAACTTCTAATCCCCATGGACAGAGTCTGTGTCCTCCTGCAGATCACTTCCACGGGAGGAGGAAGAGACGGAACAAGAAGAAGAAGAAAGCAACAAAGTTAAATCCTTTCGATGCGGAATAATCTGTGCCAGGAGGACCAGAGGAGGAGGTGGTGATGGACCTGACAGCTCGGAGCTAGCAGAGAGAGAGAGAGAGAGGGAGAGAGAACGAGAGAGAGAGAGCCGTGCGCCGCATCAACACAGCCAGGCCTGCGGGGTTGAACTCACCACTGCGCGTCACTTTGTGTCCCACCACTTTCCCCCTGTCTGCTGCTAACGCTAATGCTAACGCCGCCGCCGCTGCCGCTGCTCCCTCCCCGATTCGATCAAACTATCGATCACAAGGCATCGATGAGCAGAGGATCCAACATGGTGAACAAATCGCGAGCTACTCGGAAGTGAGATTATGCGCGACGGACAGCCAATCAGCGCGCGCCCTGCGCTGACATCACGGTCGATCTGTGTGATTGTCACGGCGCGCGGCCAGTGTCGCTGCTGCTGCTGCTCCCTGTGCGCACGCACACGTTGTATTTGTCATTATTATAATCCAATACATGATGATCATTATGAGTACTTCATGTTATTATAATTTCTGGTACATTCTGTATTCACAACCATATATAGATTTATATGTATATATATAAATATGTATATACATATATATATATATACTGTACAGGTTCCTCCACAAACTGCATCTATTCTACTAATTATTTAATCTGTGATGGTAAATCCAGTGTTTACAGTTTATCTATTTATATGATTTCCTGAGATTAAATTATTTTTAGTCCAATTTGAAACTCCATCACACAGAATATATTACGTGGTCATTATGAGTATTTGCTAATTGTATTATAATTTCTGGTCAATTCTGTCTTCACAAGCACATAATTGCAGGTTTGCTTCTATTCTACTAATTCCTTAATCCAGAGGTCTCTCTGCATGCTCACATGCTGCCCCCCAGTTGATATCCTGTGGTCCTACACTTACTTTAAAGTTATAATGAAAACTGGCCTGTCAACAATATTTTCGTGATGATAATAATAATAATAGTAATAATAATAACAATACTACATTAGGTTACATTCATCACATTATTAAAATATTTTATTTTATACAAGCTTGTCTAGTGTTTAATTACAATTGCCTACATGTTATTATCGATAAGAAGAAAGACAATTTAGATTGTATTTTATTTCTAATTGTTTTTTATTTATAGATTCATTTTTGCATTATCATCATTGTGTTGTTTTTTTGTGAACTATATATCAAAACAAACACTTTTAATTTGCAATATCATGATGGATTATCAAGATACAATGTTAATGTAAAATCACTGAATAGTTCATTTTTCCCAAACTGTTTTTCAATTGACCGGCCCTTTTTTATTTTTATTTCAGTTATTTATTTATCTTTCTCTTATATTCTTTAATAACTGTAATCACTGATACATTTATTCTCATGCTTTCAGTGCTTCAATCTTGGACTTAATTTGTAGTGACCTCTAGTGACAAGACTGCAAATTGTAACAGAGAAATGCTGCCCATGCTCAGTCCTCACTTTCCTAAACACTTCAGGCAACGATACAGTGGACCGGCAGGTGTAGAAACATGGTCGTGTAAGATGGTGTCCTTTGTAAAGCAAGGCCCTTGCCTAAAGTACATATAACATACTAATTGTAAGGATACAAAAACCAAACATTTTCAATTATAAAGTGATAACAAACTTTCTTATGGGTAGTGTGTGGTGTAGTGTGGTCAGTTTGTCAGGTAAAAACAAAGACAATATATTTCAACACAACTAACAATGAAGTCTGACTGATCTACACCAACTGACTGTGTCTCTTTCTCTGTCTCTAAGCGTCATTCAGGAATACTGACATGTAAGATTTGTTTAAAGTGACAGTTGTAAAGTAAAGCCTGGTGGGCCAAATCTCAACTTCTCCTTGAGATTTGATGATGTTGTTGCTGAACATGTTTGAATCTTCAACCTCTATAGGTGTGAACAGGGCCGGCTCTTGGCATAGGCGATATAGGCGGTCGCCTAGAGCGCCATCTGTGTAAAAAAAAAAAATAAAAAATTTAAAACTACTATATAAAAATGATTTTCTATTTCTAGTCGCCCTCATTTGTGTGTTCTCTCTTGAAAAGAGCATCAACCGTGAAGTGTCTAGGCAGGTGTCATTTGATGATACCATAGATGCTTTTCCTGCAGGGAAGTCCAGACGTGTACAATTTTGGTTGAAGTGAAAGACACGCTGGAAAGAGTTACCTGACAGTTTGTTGTTGTTGTTCAAATGAAACTGTTGTGATTGTTCTTGTGGTTGCTGTAATTCAATACTTGAAAGTTGTGATTTTTTGCTGTTTGCTGTTGTTGTTCAAATTAAACATGTGTGATTGTTCATTTGGCTGGTGTAATTCGTGTGTGTGTGTGTGGGCACCGGAGAGCAATCTCGCCTAGGGCACAAAATTAGGTAGAGCCGGCCCTGGGTGTGAAGACAGTATACTGCTAAACAATATATTCAAAATTCAGGTATTGTCACAGCTTCACCTTAATGTACTCCATGCAATTGACCGAATCCACCTTAAATTTGGTCAGGGAGGCCTAAAGACCATAACCAAACTTCAATATGAGTCAAGTCAATTGTCCAGATATTCTGTATAGAAGTACAATGCCTATTGTAATATAGTAGTAGGAGCAGGAGTTGGAGCCCTGGAGATTGGGAGGTTTAATCATGTATACTGTGTATATAATATATAAATATAATATAATACAAATAATCTGTAACTTAAATGTATTGAAATATCAGATTAATCAATATTGAACCTTTTGGGTGCTTCATATTCCATTGAGCAATTTTTGTGCATGACAGGTGTAGTCAGTGTCAAATGTAAATTTAATTCCAAAGGCACCCAAGAGTGTTAGCTGAAGGCAGGTCCCAATTGGGCTTGACTCGTACAAATGTACTGTTTCAATTCCTCACTCACCAAGGCAAGGAAGAGTTGTGTAAATAATAAAGTTTTGCACATTTATTTCCACTTGCCATATATACAGGTTACATTTCCATTATTACTTCATTACTCCATAATTATATCCAAGCCTCTCTCGGATCAACAACACATAGTCCCTTGATGTTCCAGGTTGTGAATGGACGATTTATAGATTTAACAGTTACATAATGCTCCAAAAAAAAACAACACTTTTTACACCAACCCCAGACACGTCCCTACGGACACGTCCCAGATGCAAATTAGCACATTATTTAGAGAAAATCTACCTATATGGTACCTTTTATCTAATAACTTATAAGTATTTCCTCTTTACTCTCTTAATTAGGGCCAGTAATTTGGGTAAAATATTAAATTGAGATTTGCAATTGCAATATACAGTATGTATATATATATACACACATATATATATATATATATATAAAGTCATGCTTCAGTTCAGTATTTGCTGTGTATAAAACTAAATAAATGTATCTCAAATATGTTTTTTTAAACAATTGTCATTGTTATTATAACAATAATAATAATAACAATAATAATCGCAAGTTATTGTTATTATTATTATTATTATTAGTATTATTATTATTATTATTATTAATAGTGTTATTATTATTACCACTACTATTACTATGTTTTATTTTGGAGGGCTAGGCCGGAAATGTCCATGTTGTCTTGATAGTGGTTTCTCAGCAGCTCGCACACTGACTGCCACGTCGAGCTACGGAGGAAAAGCGGCGTTCTGACCGACTTGGTCCCGTGAGGAGACCGGGACGTCACCGTGAGAAGAGTCGAGGAGCTGTCTGAAACACTCTGACTCCATCTGTAAGACAACTTTCCATGCCTATGTCACTTCTTACTGACCCTTCAACAGTGGTAATGTCGGCGCTGTACTGTAGCTCACCTGCGTCTCTTAAAGTTAGTACGTGCTAACTAACGCAAAGATTCCACCGGATACACGAGCGTAACATCCACCAACTTGTTTAGCAGCGTAGTTTTGGACGAGAAAGTCCAGCCACGAGGCTGTTTAATAATGTCTGTCCAGTTTTGACTGGTCCCCCAGTAAAGTCAGCCACTGCCTTATTTGAGCGGGTGTTGGGTTACACACAGGCTGTCGTTCGGCAGCAGTAACAACTTAGCCTGTAAATTATCTTTATCATGGTTGAGCGGATTAAAGGAGCGGTCAGCAGTTTGTGGAAGTCAGGTCAGGTGGTGCATCACCCTCTTCCTGTGCAGCTAAGACCATAGTTTCACACCTAATCAAAATGGTTATGGTTTATGATATTATTGAGGTAATTGTAAAAAATAAAATGGCTGGAATGTCTGGTATACATTGCATGATTTTGGTCAGTTCCAGGCTGAAGGTAATTATAGCTGTTGTCATTTCTTTGGTAGTAAAAACTACTAAACAGTGGTCCCACCTTCATACCATGAAAGGTTCAAAGATGACTGTTATGGTTTTCTAACCAAATGTCCGAGAACACTTCCTGACAGTGTCAAACATATTGGTGACTTCATAAAGTTTTCAGCAATGTGCTAACATTACGAAATACAATTAACTTCCTGTGTGTTGGGGGAGGAGCTTTGACCAATGGACTGAGAAGAGGGGTTTAGGCTTCTATTGCTAATTGAGCTCTGGATGTTGACGTCACTCAACCTAGGTAACACCTCTGACACGCCTCCCTGGCAGGAAACAACACGGTTCATCTCACAGACGTATATAATCTATTTCCTCAGATAAATCAGGCAATATGTCAGAAAACTTGTGTCTTTGCCGGCTGTTTTCATCATAAAAGTGAAGATTGTAGGTCGCTTTTGTGCCACTGCAGTGACAACAATGCTATTTTTAGCTGGTACACTCAGGAGTGGATATCGTCCATTAGTTTTCCTCCAGGCTCTTGTAAACCTTCAGTAAGATGAATGGAAGCTAATCAAGAAGTTGAAAATGTCCGGATACTGCAGGTCTGTAAAAGTGTGTACAGATGACCACGCCCCTGTGCTGCTCCTCACTGCTCCTTAGTTTCACAATGATCTGACAGTATGTATTTAAACTTCTCAGGGCCCATGTACTTTGTAGCCACCACCACCACAATACTAAGGCCTGAGTTATTTTTTGGACAATGGACAAAATGTTGTTTTATGTTCCAGCTGCATGTGCAGTTTGATTAATGTAGCCCCTCTAGACTTTTCTCTGTCTCCTGTCACTTGAGCAGTCACACCCAGACACAATTACAAACACCACGACAGCAAACACATCTGTGCAGTCAGACTGGTTTAAAAGCATCAATTGGTCTTCACATTTGTGTATAGAGCGAGACAGAAGTGAGATGTGCCCACAAGTAGTCAAAGGAGAAACATCTGCGATTTATTCCCCATGATATAAAAATCAACATTTTATTGTCTTAATCACATATATATGACGTGAAATGCCAACTAAATGATCGTGTCCAATCTAATAATATTAAAAAAGAGCAGTTCATCCAGCATTCCTATTGGATTTTAGAGGTTGTTCTTGAATCTGCTTTGGGGAGATTTGATGACTGATATCCTACTTGGATATTACTGGGAGTACATTTATCTTCATCCAATTAAGTGCTGTATGATTCTTTTGATGCCCTGCCCCACCCCAATTTGACATACCATCCAGATACGTGAGCTCCATAATAGGGATGAGCCTGCGTTTCTCTAGCCTCTTCAGCAGCTCCCCAACAACACACATCAGGGGATGTGTTGGTGAAGCCCTGGCTCAGGTTTGTGTTTTAACTGAGAACACTACCTTTAGTTGGTAGGCGGAGTGTGAGCTGTGTCTGATGACTGTGTCAGCAAGATACACGTAGTGTGGCGTCATACTGGATGTACTGGTCTTGCTCTGCCTTCACCTTACTGTACTATATTACTCTGGTACCCCAAAGGAAGGGTGGCACAAATGGAATGTAGGGGCTGGTTATTTTGGTACTATTCCTCATGGAAACACAACAAAATACTGTACCAAATCGAACCGTTCCACTCAATGGAAACACGGCTTAAGGGAAGAGTTGCTTTGCAGCTGTTTTCATCATGGCTTGAAATCCAACTCATTGTGGTGTTTCTCTTTTGTCAGGTTTCTTTGAGCAAGCTGCTGCAGAGGCGTCATGAGGCAACTCAAAGGCAAACCCAAAAAAGAAACCTCCAAGGACAAAAAGGAGCGTAAGCAAGCCATGCAGGAGGCACGCCAGCAGGTGGCCACAATTGTCCTGCCCACACTGGCTGTGGTGGTGCTGCTCATCGTGCTCTTTGTTTATGTGGCCACCAGGCCTGATGCTATCGAGTAGACCCTGTTGATCTACTGAAGAGACATGGACTACTCGAGGACTTTGACAAATTGACAGCGGCTTCACCTAAAAGACCATGTGGCACTCTCTTAACGGGGCATTGGCCAGTGACAGCCCACCATTCGTCTTAATTAAAGCCTCCTCCAAAGAAGATGACCATTTTCATTAGTATCATCAGCAGACTCATGTGGATGTCTCACAATTATGCAATATGTGACTTACCAAAGGACTTGTGTTCAACTTGCCAAGTGTGTCCAGAAGTAAACAGTCCTCATCAGTTGTGTCGTGTCCTAGTGTGACTAGGTGCTGTTGTTGTACATACAGTATTTCAGGTCACTGCAACATGATCCTGGTGTCAGACTAAAAATATGAATAACGTGCATGGAGACAATGTTAGAAGAATCCAGTTTTTCCTGACGAGCTAGCTATTTGAATTCAACACTCAAGCATTTCATTGAATGTCACTGAAGAATCTGTCCATGCATCGTTTAGCTGCATTTCTTCTCATTGTATTTTGAAAAATGCCACTTCAGGGGGCTTTCATCGTCCTACTTGTGCTCACACAAAGTCCGCTGGCCGCTGAGATCTTATCTTTCCATACCCAGTGCTGTGTTAAGTATGTCAACCTTTGCCTATTGTTTCATGGAATGGGTTCGTACTGTTAGGGCTGGGTGATATGGCCAAAAACATTGCCGTAATAGAAATGTTCTATTTTCGAATCGATATTGAAAATTATCTTCACGTTTACTGCCAGATATTTTTTTCATGTGATTGTAATTTTGGACAAAAACGACAAAAGCTTCACACATTTGAGGTAAAATTTAAAGGCAAACACTATTAAGGAAAATGTATTTTTGCTACAATTTTACTACATAATTACCCAGCCCTATGCACACACCCTATGAACACCTGCAGTTCTTCATCCGTATTGTCACTGTTGCCTTAAATTATTGTAAACCATACCTTTGAGTCTTTCATGACATCTGTGCAGAAGTGCCTTACCAGATTTTCAGCTGTTAATTCAGTTCACTTTATTTTTTATTAAAAAACAATGGAAGTTTGGTTAATGTTTTAGAATTGTTAAATGTCCTCACATTCTTTTGATATAGTGTCAACAAAACTGTACCCCTCTGTATATAAATGAAATATATTTGTATAGCATATCACCACACTAATCTTGACAGCCACACAACAAACAGTGGTTCGTCTTCTTGCCCAAGAACACACTGACTAGAGGAGCTGAGGATCGAACCGCCAACTTCCTGGTAGATTGGACGACCCACTCTACCTCCTGACTTTGAATTTCTGTGTTTCTTCAGATTCATGTGTGCTGCAGTTTGCTCTGTGAAGAATGTGAATCAGTAGAAACCGATGGGTGTCAGAAGAAAACCGTGTCGCTGAAAAGTCCAACATGCAATAACTGAGGGACGCTGTCATTGCCGTGGTTGCATGTCAGACCAAAACAAATGTGAGGATGACATCTAATGCTTATGTCCTGCTGTATTAAAATAAAAACGTGCCCACTTTTACTCACTGGGGGAGTCACAGCTTTCAGACAACCCTAACCCCCAACAGTGAATCTAAAGTGGGAGTTTTCAAATGTTCTCGCCTTGTGAACACAGCAAACAAATCGCTCTTCATGGGACAATCTCAGGAAAAGGCTGCCCAACAGAAGTGACATACAGCAGCAGACGATACATTTTAGCAGGTGAACCTTTTGAAATGTGGTCAAAATCAGTTTTTCCCCATGGCCTGTATTTGAAAATGGACAGAATCTTCAGAGCTCAATATGAATTCCTGTTTTAAAGCCTCAAGATTTAGGTAGTAACGACCATCAACAACAGCAAAGTCACAGACCTCACTTGCATCCAGGCGCTGATGGATGATATCAACTGCCAGTTATATTTGTGTCCACTCATATCTATTTTCCTCTAAATGGAAACATGATTCATTACTCTTTACCCACATAGGAACATCATTTACAAAACTGACATCATGCCCTACAAACGAAAGAAAACCTGGGACTGAGACTGTTAATTCCTTGGGAAAAAGCTTATTGATGTTATAAATCAAGTGAGAAGTACATTCATTTTCTCCAGATATTACTTTACTTTCTCTTACTTTTTTGTAACCAGCAGAGTCGCCCCCTTGTGGCCATCTGCTATGTTCTCGGCTTCAAAACTTCATACAACTACATGTGAAAAGAACTGAACTATCTCTTTAATTTACTAATGAGGAAAAGTATCAGGCAATGAAACAAAAACCTAAAAAAAACAAAAACTCGGAAAATCATCCTGTAATTTATTATGATCCACAGACAAGTCAATGTGATTTGTAGCATTTACTGGTTAATAATTATTGATAATTGAAGTTTTCCTCGGTCTTCACTTTGTGTGGTTGGTTGTTTCCAACAGTGTGACACCTTGAGTGAAGTCTACAGCCTCTGACTTAACGATATAAACAATAAAAATCACTCGGAAATGAAAACATTACGATGATCCTGATCCGATTTGACGCATGCCATCCAAGCGCGAGGACAAGCGGCTGCAGTTGTCTCCGTTGGCGGCGGAAGTAAAGACCACTGCATTTCAAAATAAAACCAGAAACACGTAATCTCACACACCAAAGAAGATTATCACTGAGTTCAAATGTGTTAATGCACACTTTACTGCTGTAATAGCTTTAAAGGCAGGGCTTTGTATGATAATGTAAACTGTTGAAAAATATGATCTACCATTACAAACATTTGTTTGAGGGAATTGTGCTTGTAACCGGGGGGTTGCTGGTTCATTACTCATTACAATCCCCATTACTCTCTTACTGGTCTGTAGCCTGAATGAATGGGATGAATGGGATGGGTTGCATCAGGAAACTACCGAATCAAATATGTGGGTCATCCGCTGTGGCGACCTCTAATGAAGGAGAAGCTGAAAGCCAAAAAGGTTTGTGGACATGGGAAATATTAAAGAAGCAGCAGCAACAAATGAATACATACATGAAATCAATAAACAATGAAATATTATATATTTTAAAAAAGAGAAATTAAGGAAATTAAACAACACAAAGTACAAAGCAGTCATTCCTAAAGACTGGGTCACATAGATGGGATTTTATTTTTATTTTTTTATTGCCAAATAAATAATAATAATAAATAATTTTTCTTTTTTATGCTACACATTTGACAGGTGGCTGGTTTTGAAATAAAATAATGATTCAAAAATAATAGTAATGTTACAGAAAGTACAGTAAAAATAGAAACACTGATACTGTGCACAAATTCCTTGTAATCATGATTTATATCGTGAACTGTGTAGCATGTCATCCTTGTAACATTCAGCAGTGTTTATTGACAGAAGTTTGTTTGGATAAGCACATAAAATAATATTTTTTCATAGTCTTCAAATTACCATTTTCTATGTACTTTTGTCACAGGTCCCACTTTATGGAGTGTGCACCTCACTTTTTTGAAGTGGAAGCTTCAAATGCAAACAGGAAACAAGGCAATCAGAGATGGCAGACTTCACCCCATTCATGCAACAAGCCTCTGTCGGCCTCTGTTGGTCATATTGGCAAGTGCAAGTGTGGAAGCACAAACAGACAGACACACTGAGCCACTAAAAACAATACTCCACTCCCACTCTGTGGGGTTGGTTTCATGAGGATGAGCAGAGGTGTCCTCAGTTGGTTACAATCTCCAGCAGAGATCTCAAACTTGTGGCCGACGGGCCACATCCAGTTCTCCAGTTTATTTCCTGTGGCCCACAGGAAGTTATAATGAGTTATTTCTGTATGTTTTTTTAAGGCAAAGATTAATTTTATGTTATAAAAACATTTTTATATTTACATGTTGTTCAATATTGTTTTGAAATTCTGTGGAATATCATCAAAAATATTGATATTGCAATGTGTTTGATATCATTTTCATATTGCTCACCCTTACTGAACAGTTGCTTTTTCCCAAAAAGTTGGAATTTCTTGACTGACCCCGTCCTGACCAGACTCAATGCTCAGTGGCCTCCAGGTCATTTGAGTCTGACCCAGAAAGTAAAAAATATATTGAACAGCCACCAGGGGGCGATTCCTCTGGTTGCAAAAAGTCTATGGGAAAATTATAAGACTTCTCACTTGATTTACAGCATCAGTACACATTTTTCCTGAGGAGTTAATGGTCTCAATGTCTAGTTCTGGGGCTTCTTCAATAGCATATGATGTCCATTCTGTAAATTATGTTCACAATTAGAGAAGAATAAATAATAAAGTGAATGGACACCAGTGTGATTGACAGCTAGCATTGTCCAATGGATGAAGTATGGGAATTTTTAATTGTAAAATCTGACAAATCGCTACTTAATCTTACCACTAGATATCACTAATTCTTACATATGGATAAAGCGAAAGCGGTATTTATCGTCCTGATTAATCATTAATTTATATAATTATAATGTTGAATGAAAATATTACATTTGGAGCACATGCTTTGTGTTCATAGCTTTTCCGTTACAGGTACATAACATTTTTAAAGGCACAGAATGGGGGTTTGACTAAAAAGTAAAAAATACTAACTATTTTAATCTGTGAGGATTGTTTTTGAAGATTTTCCCAGGAAGCTGTGCAGCTCTGTCACCAGAGCCAGCTTGACTGTGGTGTCCAACACCGCCCACCAGTTTCTCTGAAGAAGACTTCCGGTGGTGTGTCATGGCGGTGGCATGGTGAATCTAACAGAAAAGGAAAAATACTCGGCCCTGTGCTCTTCTCCTGACTAGCCAGGGCACATTTTCATGCGGAAATAAGAGTGTCAGCTGCGGCCTCGCACCTTGGATTAGTCAGCGCTGCGCTGCGGTGTCCCTCCGCCCGGCCATGGCGGCTCATAAACCCGTGGAGTGGGTCCAGGCCGTGATTACTAGATTTGATGAGCAGGTAAGACTGGCACATTCAGGGGCTGGGTGTAGCTGCTGCTCAGCTCTCACTGGTCGCTGTTGACGATACATTGGCTCAGATACGGCCCTCGTTATTAAAAGGATTCAGGGGAGCGCTTGTTTTGCCGGCGGTAACAGCTCAAATATCTGTGTGCTGTTTGTCTCAGCTGCAGAACAGTGAGGAGCGCTTTTAGCTGTCGCTGCCTGCACCGTCAAATAACACACTTATCCCACATTTGATCCGGGCGTTGTAGGGACAGAGACGTCAGTTCATATAAACACACTGCACTGGTTCATGTTAGTAGGATTTAAACCTGCACACACACCTCTCTCTATTACACGGTGTCTCTCTGTGTATGTGTGTGTGTTTGTATATATATGTGTGTGTGTGTGTGTGTGTTCAATTCCGCAGCTGATGTCTCTTTCACGGCAGCTAGGAAGCTAACATTAGCAGGCCTAGCTGTCCAATGTAAACAAATAAGACGTGAGTTATTTGGCGTCATGGGAAGGTTAGTGAAGCGGCCACCCGGACACAGTCACAAGGGGTTCAGAAGGTCAGGGAGCCGGGGCCCGTTGTTGTGGCTCCAGGGCCAGAACCCCTGTTAGCATTTCTTAATGAAAGTAGCAGTGCTTGTGTGTGTGTGTGTGTGTTAGTGTGTGTTTGTTTGTTTTTTGCCACCTCTGTAGCACATTTTCATTTCTTAACTACAATATTTAGCAATAGCAGTAAGCATGGTCACAATGAGGTAGAACCTAATATCTGAAATGATGAAGTTTAAAGGTAAGATTCGAGTGGTTAAAGTTGGGCTTAAACATTACCTGGTTATGGTCAAGGTTGGGGACAAGGTTTTGGTTAAACTGTCCAAATGAATGGAGGCCAATACAGATTCCTAAAAGAATAGCTGTTAACGCTGTTAAAGGAAATTTGCTTGTATAAATAAACGTTGTCAGGACCAGTACTCCTCATGGAGTACCTAAGCCCATTTTTAATGAGTTAGAACCTAATTTGTGAGGCTAGGTTAAGTTAATGTTCGGGTTAGACCTTAACTGGTTATGGTTAGTTGTGGTCAAGGAATAAAGGTTTGGTTATTGGAATCAGTTTGGTGTCCTATAGCAAACCTGTGTCTTTCAAATCTATTAAGCCCATGCATATACTGTAGGTTTATTTATATACTGTATCATATCCTGTAGGTTTAGTCATATACTTTATGTTTAGTTATATATGGTTTCATATCCTGTAGGTTTAGTCATATACTATGTCATATACTGTATGTTTAGTCATATACTGTTTCATATCTTGTAGGTTTAGTCATATACTGTATCATATACTGTAGGTCTCTTGGTGAGCTTCAGACATGAGTTCAGATGATCTCATTTGGGAAAGAAAATGTTGTTCTTCCTGTTACTTTGTCATTTTCTTGACAGGTGACATTTCCCGTGATTTTTCTTTACTGCGCATACGTCCTGGATGGATTTATTTATGATAATTATCATATATCGACAGTGTCAGAACGTGTTCAGTGTTATTGCATTCATACTGTAGAGTTTCTGTTGCGTCGCAGTCAGGTATTGCTGTAAAAAGTGCTAGGTGCTCGCTCTTAATTAAGGATAAAGACACTGCATGTAAATTGAGTCAGAACAAGGTAGTAAATTAAAAACTTGATGATACTGCCCCCTTCTACCGTATTTTGTAACGTCCTGTCAGGTTTTGCGCATTCATTTCTATGTATTTTGTGTATTTGTTCTGTTCTCCTCACGTGATGTAATGAAGGTGTATTGTTGGTATGTTCCATTATTTTCTGCTAAGCGAGAAATCCATCTGGCAGTTTGTGGTGTTTGGTCAAAAGTCTTTGTTTCTGATGTAAGTTGTCACAGATCCTGGATTGTAGTCAGGGTTTAGCAGCTAATCTTGGATTATTGCAGTCAGAAGAAAGTGGCTTTAGTCGTTAAACCCACCTTTTGGTTATTGTTATCCAAGCCAAGTAATCCCTCATGAAAATGACCCAAACCAGTCTAGTTAAGATGGAACTGAGATGTTCATTCAACCCATCGCTCCCATAAATAAGTGATAAGTATTGTTTGTCTTTAAATGTGTTGTGTGATTGGACTTGTCTTTTCAACTGTAGAATAAACCAGTGATAAAGCAAAGTTTATTCAACGTGATTATTCGTCGAATATTTTAATTATCACGAGCCTGCACACGCACACACACACACACACACACCGGTGAGAGTGCACACACCTGCAGGCCAAAGATACACATAAATTGATTGACGATTATTAATCGGTTCTAGTGTTTTTTTTTAAAGAATTAAACCATGTTTTCAGATTGTTCAGCTTCTTAAATGTGGATATTTTCTGCTTTATTTTCTCCATATAACAAACAAATCATTAAAACATGTAAGACATGTGAGAACATCATCATTTCCAGGTTTGAGAAACACTGATCAAGATTTTTAAACCTTTTCTGACATTTTAAAGACCAAATAAGTACTCGATTAATCAAGAAAATAATCGACAGATTAACTGATAATCGTTAGTTGTAGCCCTTAGTAGAAAAGAACTGTGAGGAAAGTGTCACGTTAGCTGTTCCACATGTTTACTCTCTCTTTGGGGGAAAAAAAAATCAATACTCCAGCCAAGCCAACCCAATACACTTAAAATTATGTTTCTACATCACACATGATTTTAGCGGTGGGAAATTCTCCTGCAAACCACAACAAACTCAAACAAATTCAAAATTCCTTTTACGATGGACTCCCAGTCTACTGAATACTGTGGTGTTCTCAAGCAATAATATTTGATATAATATTTAATCTAAAGTTTATCTCAATTTATGTCACAATTTTTAGTTTGTACTGAGCCTCTGAGAAACAGTAGTCAATTAACCCACACAAAATGGGGAACCACAACCAGTTTGGTTGGGGTCATCACTGTTCGTCTCACCCTGTTGGTGAGAACAGAAAGTTATATATTTCTTTATGAAATGGATTTGATAAAAATAGGCCTGCAACGGATGACTTTGTACATAATCAATCAATTGTTAAATAATCAAAAAAAGTTGATTTTTTTTCAAACCTGGAAATGATGATGTTCTCTAATGTCTTGTTTTGTCCAAAAAACCGTTCAGTTTTTATGATTTTTTTGTTATATGGAGCAAAGAAACCAGAACCACTGAAAAATCTTGTTTTAATTATGAAAAGAAATCATAATTAATATCATTGTTGTGTCCTTATATCATCGAATAATCGAGTAATAGGTTCAGCTCTAGATAAAAACAGTGAAGCAAGTGTCAAAAGTAGCCAAGTCAGGAACTGAACAGAACAAAGAGAATTATAGGTACAATCATAGGTCATTTTTGAAATATCTTAGTTGCTTTATTGGTACAGTGTCAGAAAAATAGTAACATTACCGCCTACTTTATTGACGTAGTCTTGACACAGACATTATGACGATCAGTGTCACGGCAGCAATGTGTTCTTTCACAGCTGACTTTGAAAGAGGTTAAAGGTGAAAATGAAACGTATGAAAGTTTAAACTCTGTAACAACACATTCATGTCATTTCACATGACTCACTTGGGGGAAAGGAATCAGTCGTGCAAATTTTATTGACACATTTTGACCTTAAAGGAGGAATGACGGACCTGGAATCAGGGTGAGCTTAGCAGGTTATGTTCTACATCTATTAGAGTCACTATTGGATCTGTGCTAACTTGTAGTAAAAGTTGTGGGTTTGGGACCTGTCATGTACTCACTGATATCAGTATTGGATACAGACTGTCCTACATTAAGGTGAAGCCACCAACTGGAAGGTCTTCGGTTAAGTTTAATAAACATATTACGGACATAAGAAAATGGCATGCATTGTGTTCACCACTTGTGACATGTTAAGAAATAACAGCAGACTATGTTGTTAGTATCAAACAATGTAGACACAGTGTAGAACTGACTGTGTTACACAAATCTATAATGGACACATCTTTTGAAGGCTTGGTCCAAACTTTGTTCTATGTGCAATTAGAGATTTGTAAAATAAACTAACGAGTGAAGTGTTTTGCACAACTCTTTATTGCAGTTATCATAAATGTATTCTTCAATTTTTGATTTACACTTTTTTTTTTTTGGTTTTACACTTTGTGTGTGTGTAATTGTTACGAAGTGCTTCATCAACATCTTCCTTTGTCCTTTCCCTCAGCTTCCCATCAAAGTTGGTCACCAGAACACTCACACCAAAGTCAGCACAGAGCACAACAAGGAATGTCTGATCAACATCTCCAAATACAAGTTCTCCCTCGTCATCAGTGGTCTCACTACAATCCTCAAAAATGTCAACAACATGGTGAGTGGGCTTCTTCCTCTTCTATCCCAAGTCTTTCGCATCAATTTGAGGTTCAATGTCTTGCCAAAGGACACACTCAGTGCGTTTGCATCTGCAGTTTAATTGAGCGTAGTCCAACTAATACAGGCAATCGGACAACTTCGGTCTGAGTATTCATGCGCAGGAGAAAATCCATTTAGTGTACGACTGACTCCGCCTCCATAGGAGGCACTGTATCTGTCTATAAGCTAGTGCATATTCAATCAGTTTTCTGTTGACGTTTATGGTTCTGAATGTTTCCAACCTGCTGTGCATGTTAATCGTGATACAACTTTGACCGAGCACGGCTCTTGTGGTTGCTGTGTTGTCCGAAGAAAGACACTGCCACCGTATGATTTCCAGCAACAGTACTGCAGCTTATATGTCGTCTCCTTCTACTTCCGTGTCAAAGACCGGGGAGGAAATGTTGGTGCACCGAATGTCAAGTCTGACTCCAGTCCAACTAAGAGTATACATGCAGGAGTAATCAGATTATGAATTGCATTATCCAGTTATGTTGGTCCGATTGAGACAAGCTTGATTTTAGTCGGACTAACGTGTTTACATGACATTAAAAAAACCAAATCCAACTAAAATCAATGAGTCATTGGGTCGCGACAGATCAGAACCTATTAGGAAGCCAATGCAAACTTCCAGGAAATGTGGATTATATCATAACTGTTGCAGTTCTGAACATTTTAAATCAGGGCATTAGCTGACATTGTCCGACATCGGCAACTCTTGATTTTGTTTGCAATACAATTGAATTGAAATGTTAAATCTGTTGATATTTAGTGGGTTATTTTTTTTTTTAAATAGGAAAACCTGAGTCCATGTCCAGAATCAACATTGACTGAGTGTGAATGAGTTCAGTTCGAAGTGATTGCAGATCTTCTCCAATGTTGAGTTACTGATGTTAAGACTGTAATTCTTTTCACAGCGGATATTTGGAGAAGCTTCTGAGAAGAACCTCTACCTCTCCCAGCTCATCATCCTAGACACACTGGAGAAGTGCCTGGCTGGGGTGAGTCTCACCCAGTCTGAAACCCATTTAACAATTGATCTGATCTCTTGAAGTTAGGAGTCGGTTGTTATGTCCCATCCTTTTGCCATCAGTGTAATCTAACCATTAAATTATTAAGTATCTATGCTGCTGTGTTTTTCCTCAACCAGACACTAATCTCTGGTAATGTACTTATCAGCCATCAATCACACTCTCCCAGTCCCTGGTAGGATCCCCAGATTTATTTTCAGGCATTTGGTAGTAGTTATTTCTAGTTTCCACATTACCAGATGGAAGCCAAGTAGCTGCCTGAGGTTGGTCTTACTGCCCTGCCTTTTCCCTGTTATGCCAAACAAGTGTTGCAGACTGTATTTGTGAGGAGAATCTATATATCTATATATCTATCTATGTATGTATGTGTGTATATATATATATATATATATTGTTAAAAATAACCGTCAGTATCATATTGGGCCTCATGCAAGAATCATTTGAGTGAACAGCTTTGTTCTTGAGTGGCGTGTACGTATGAATGATTTAGGAGAACCATTACACACCTGCATTCCTCGCCATCACTTTTAGTTTGTTGCACATTGATGGAGTACCTTCTCATTTCCAGTGTGATTCAGAGGTCTTTGTTCTGACTGTCTCCTCCTCATCTGCACTTTCCTCAGCAATCAAAGGACTGCTTGCGTCTGGATGAGACCATGCTGGTTAAACAGCTGCTGCCGGAGATCTGCCATTTCATCTATACGTACCGTGACGGCCACCAGCACGCCGCTGAGCTCCGAGCCTCAGCCTCAGCTGTCCTTTTCTCTCTGAGCTGCAACAACTTCAATGCCGTCTTCAGCCGCATCTCCACCAGGTAGCTCTTGCAGTAGGACTCAGAGCAACTTGTGGTTTTCTCTGCGAGAACATCATCCAAATCATATTTTTTTTCTCAAATCTGTGATGTCTTCTAGCAGTCGTGTCTACCTCTGAACAGACTAGAGCTGCAACTGCTGTTAACATAAATTACCTCAAATGCCAATGTTTACCTATGTTAACTGTGGACTCACGGGTACACGTCATTTTAAAAAACTTTGTCAATGGGGGAGAAAACCCTTGTCAGCCCTTGTTGTTAGGGCTGTGCTGTGTTTGATCTAAATGCATAAACTTGATTTGATTGGCTATGTCTGGTTTGTTCACAAACCAAAATGATTCACTTTTAATGATTTCTTTGTTATGTGGAGCAAAGAAACCAGAAAATGTTCACATTTAAGAAGCTGAAAAAAACCTCAAAAATCAGCTAATCAAATAAAAATAGTTGACAATTGATTTAGTAATCAATTAATAATCTAAATAACAGCTGCAACCCTACCACATATTCACAAATTACATTTTGCAATGAAGGGCACAATCGGGTGCGACACTCTGTGTATGTGTAATATGTGCTTGTGTGTGTGTGTGTGTTTGATCAGGCTCCAGGAGCTGACGGTGTGCTCGGAGGACAATGTGGATGTTCATGACATAGAGCTGATGCAGTACATCAACGTGGACTGCTCGAAGCTGAAGAGGCTGCTACAAGGTTTGTCCCTGATGTTCTTACATGTTTACACCAACAGGCTCAGAACTTTAGAAAGGAACCCAAACCAGGGGTCCAGAGGGGTTCCCACCTGTAACTGTTTTAAACCCCTGACACCATCCTTCAATTGCAAAGATGAGCTTGTGGAGCTGCAAAGAAAACTGGCTCATGAAAATGGCCCAAGCTCTAAAATGTGGCATGACAATTTGCATTGCGTTCCAGTCGAGTAGATGTCATATTGGAGCTAGATTTCAGTGCCCAGTCCATCTGTCCACATTACAATGCTGAATGTGGACAGATGTATTGATCGCATTACACAGTAGTAGCATGGCACGCCTCGACTCTACTTGTTTTTTTTTGTAATAGTACCTGGTACAGGTATTTTCGCATTTTCATATTTTCGGACATGGATACTATAGTATTCATAAACGACCCAAATCCCGATTGTTGTAGAATGAAATCTCATCCGTTAGATGTAAAAGGAATCTTGAAGTGATACATGTGTTTGCTGTCTTGTTTTTGCCCTAATGCTGTTTGTTTTCTTTCAGAAACTGTACTGAAGTTTCGAGCTCTCAAGAAGCCTGCTCAGTTAGCAGTCATCAACAGTTTAGAGAAGGTAACCGTTCTACCATCCCGACTCTCTTCCATTCATTTGAAGGCTCTATGGAGCTGTATGTTAGAATTGTAATTCATTCAGTCATAAAATTACCACGATATGTAATAAGAGATCAGGGAAGCACGTTAAACTGAAATATTAGTTTCACTGATAACAATTGTTTTTTTCACAACCTAGAAAATAATTTACATCCTGCTGTTAACGTTTATTTTGATTTAGTGGAAAAGAGCTTCAAGAGTAGCTCCTCATAGATCTAGGGGATCTATGAAGAGGGGATGTAGGGGGGACAGTGCTCTCCAATATTTTTTTAAACTGTAGTTGTATATAACCCCTTTAATCTCCTTGGACTTGAACTTGTTTTTGATCTGTAACTTTTTTGATAACTTTGACATGAGGATGATGTCCAGATTTAGTGATTTTCTTTCCAGAGCACAAATCAAAAACGATTTAGAATCTTTTTTTCAAGTTCATCTAACTTGACAGCTAAAGCTAACTTGGCTATGTTTCTAAGAAATACCACACCAGAGTTGACCTTTTTCAGCTCTAACATTCCTTTTCTTAAACACTTACAGCTATTTTTCTATCTCTAAGCCTCTATGTTATGTCTTACACTTACTCTTCTGCTTTTGTCTTTGTAGGCATTTTGGAACTGGGTGGAGAATTACCCGGATGAGTTCACCATGCTCTACCAGCGACCACAAGCGGATATGGCAGGTATAGCTGACACTGTCCGTCCATCCATCCAACATTTGAAACATATGAATAGGTTATAGAAGCAGCTGCTGTCTTTCTCCGAGTAGAACAGCATATGGGCTTCTTCGTGCCCATATGTTAATCTATTTGTAGACACCGCCACAATTTTAACACTGATCGTCACACACCTACACACCCCCAATGTTATGGCCCCCTTTACACCTGTCATTAGAATGCATTCTCTGTGATCACATAGCGATTGGATAGCATTGCACCTCTTCCATTTACACCTGGTATTAACGTGGATCTCTGGTGTCCACATCAAGATCCATTCACAGTCATCGGCCCTTACGTCGCCGCCCCCTCTTCTTCTGCAAAGACTTCCAGCGGCAGTCTACAGCGTCACGTCCTGTGCACGGCCATATTAACAACAGCAACAACCATGTTGGGTGCACATCAAATCGTGTTAGTGTATGGACAGTGGGCTCTGTGCAGTATTGTCGCCGCTTTGATGTTAGCTGCCACAGTCGACGCTAATGGAGCCACACAATGGATTTAATAGATGATGGTGCAGCCTTGAACGTGTATATATATATATATATATATATATATATATATATATATATATATATATATATATATATATATATATATATATGTATGTATATATATGTATGTATATACATATATGTGTGTGTATATACGTATACGTGTGTGTATCTATATATGTATATATATATGTATATATATATGTATATGTATATGTATATATATGTATGTATATATATATGCATATGTATATATATATATATATATATATATATATATGTATATATATGTATGTATATATATATGTATATATATGTATATGTGTGTATATATATATATATATATATATGTGTATATGTGTATATATATGTATATATATATATATGTATATATATGTATATGTGTGTATATATATATATATATATATATATATATATATGTGTATATATATATGTATATGTATATATATGTGTGTATATACATATATGTGTGTGTATATATGTATATACGTGTGTGTATCTATATATGTATACATATATGTGTGTGTGTATATATATATATATACATATGTATATATACATATGTATATGTATATGTATATATATATATATACATATATATATATATATATACATGTATATGTCTATATATATATATATATATATATATATATATATATATATATATATATATATATATATATATATATATATATATATATATATATATATAAATATGTGTATATGTATATACAGTATATGTATATACACCCCAAAGCGTGTTTTTACAGTTTGGTCTGGCCAGATATTTAACAATCTCTTTACAACCTCTACAAACTTGATTAAACTACTGCCATTATTTGTTCACATGTATGGTATGTTGAAGGGTTTAGAATACATAGTTGTCTTATAGGTCATTTTTTTATTAATGAGTTTCAGATTTGTACGACATTTGTAATAAAAATCATTTTTCAATGTTTCATGAGAAAGCCGCGAAGTTGGCTGTTACTAACTTGGAGTGTTTTTGTGTGTGTTCAGAAGCAGCAGAGAAGTTGTTTGATCTGGTGGACAGCTTTGCAGAGAGTGCCAAGAGGAAGGCAGCTGTGTGGCCCCTGCAGATCATCCTCCTCATCCTCTGTCCAGAAATCACACACACCATCTCTAAAGACACTGTGGAGGACAGCAAAGCTAACAAGGTGGGAGGAAAGAACTGACACACACACACGCACACATGTACCCAAAATCACATGCTTAACACAGGAGATTTACTGACTCCAGATGTGTTGTGTGTGCAGAAACTGTTTCTGGACAGTTTGAGGAAAGCTTTAGCCGGCCAGGGAGGCAGCAAGCAGCTGATGGAGAGTGCCGCGATTGCCTGTGTCAAACTGTGTAAAGCCTCTACCTACATCAACTGGGAGGATCACTCCACCATTTTCCTCCTGGTCCAGTCCATTGTCATGGATCTCAAGGTCTGACCTATCCCTTAAAATTAGATTTTTTATTCTTTTGTTGTTTTTTTAAATGTATTTGTTTACAGCAGCTACAAAAGTCATCAGTTCACTCTGCTCATATTTATAGATACATTCAGCTGTTTTGGACAATAAAACAAATATGAATACATACACTATACATTTTAGAAGTTAATTCATGTCATATTAATGTAATTTATAGGGTTGTTTCTTTATTTTGTCATTTTACGCTTTTGTTCCTCTATAAATAGTCTAGTCTGGTTAGCATTGGGTTTTTAGGCCAGTTACTTATCAATGTTTCAAAGCTTATAAAAAAAGTCAATAATACAGTTAAAATAGTTATAGTTCACACTTTTGTAATATATCCACCTGATATATGCTTTTGAATGACCCTGCTTTTGGATTGACCATGTCCCCCACCACCAGGCTCTGCTCTTCAACCCAGCCAAACCTTTCTGGAGGGGGACGGGCAGCCAGAACGCTGATGTGGAGCTCATGATGGACTGCTTCGTCTCCTGTTTCCGCATCAATCCTCACAACAACCAGCACTTTAAGGTGGAATTAAAAGAATGCAATGTTCTTTTAATGTTTGTTATCTTCTCCCATAGTTACCAGCATGGAGCAGATACTCGAGCAGCAGCTGAGTTTGAGTCATGAACATTTTTCTTCCTTTTTTTTCCCTCCTTGTAGGTCTGTTTGGCCTCCTCCTCCCCCTCCACCTTTCACTTTGTCCTCGTCAACTCATTGCACAGAATAATCACCAACGTAAGTGACCACAGCCTCTCCACATTATTGATAAGCTGACTTTTTTGATGTGTCTTTTGTCATTTCTCATCCTGTGTTGTCCTCTTATAGTCCCACCTTGACTGGTGGCCCAAGATTGATGCGGTGTACTGCTACTCTGGGGAGCTGCGCTTCATGTTCTCAGACACGCTCAATCGGGTGATTCAAGGCGCTGGCACCCACGCTCCACTACGCATGACACCGGTGAGTGGACAGCAACAAGATTAGTTATTACATGAATCTTTAAGTTTGCCACAGAGGGATATACAAGTTTTAACTCTTAAAGGATTGTTTGAATGTATAATATTTCAGCCATTTAAGTATAGTGAACACATCTTTTCCTTTTAACACATGAATAAGCCAGAAGTACCAAAAATCTTTGTATTCTCGTCACGTCACTTCTTAGATCTTGGTTAACTACATATTTTAAATTAACACAATATAAATGTGTTGGGTGTGCTGTTGCTGTAGCAAACACACCATAATGAAACCAGATGTTAGATGACTTCTCTCTCTTTAACTCACTTCAATGCAGTATTAGCCCTGCACTTGTTGGAACTGATTATTGCCATTTGAGTCTCTGGCTATCATTACAGCTGCTATCAGTGAAATACTGAAAGTAAAAAGATGAGTGAAATTAAACATGGATAAACTTACTAGAAAAGGCAATTGACTCCTATACAGGAGTGTCTTTCTGGTTTTTTTTGTTCACGCCCACAAAACCACTGTAAATCACCCACCTTAAAGTACAACAACAAGAAAACAGCTTGGGTCCCTCTGACACTTACACTTTTTTTTAATCTTTTACTTCAGTCCCCCTTTCAAACTCTGCAGCTTCTGAACCAGATGCATGAAATAAAGCAGTAGATGGTGGGTGTCATATTTGCATCACTGCTGAGCCAGAGCAGATGAAAACCTGCGTTTATTGCAGAGTCATTTGACCTGGGAGCGATTCAATTGTTTCTATTCCCTTTGTAGACAAAAAGCCAGATGTTTGTGTTGGATGTTTTTTTTAACCAATAAAGAATTCCATACACTGCTCTGCCACTACAGTTAAATCACCTATTTTATTGTTGTTTCACTTCTCCTCTGAAAGGCATCTTCATTTCCTGCTTGCTAGTAAAGAGACCTTCTAGAAGAAGAGTATTACTTATTGTACATATAAGTAATAGATTTAATATAACGGATAGTGCAGCTACCACTGTGATCTTTTCTTAGAGTTCATTAGACATTAGAGTTTGTAGAACTCTGATTGAGTGTGACTCACTTACCTGATACACCTTATGTTGTCCTTCTGCAGAGTCTGACATTCAAAGGGAAGATGACCACCAGCCTTAAATTCAAAGAGAAAACCACAGACCTGGACACTCGAAGTTACAAGTGCCTCCTCCTCGCTCTGGTCAAACTCATCCATGCAGACCCCAAACTCATGTTGCATGTGAGTCTGCACAATGATTATGTCGAGTCTTTTCCTTGATATCATGTACAATTTCTACGCTGACTACCTTTCTTACACATATGATCAGATGCAGCAGTTATTTCAGTGTTCATTTGTGTCACTTCATTGGTAAAACTGCAATGACGAAAAGCTAATTGAACTTGATTGTGTGTGTTTGTGTGTTTGTAATGTGTTAGAACCCAGTGAAGCAGGCTCCAGAGATGCAGAGCAGCACAGCAGAGCTCATCACTGGCCTGGTGCAGCTAGTGCCTCTAACCAACACCACACAACTCTCACAAGAAGCCATGGAGGTCAGAAACCAAACACAACACTAACACTGAGAGTGCTGCAAAAGGTTCACTTGAAAATTCAAGAAATAAAAAAAAAAAATGTATTTTCACTTAATATAATGGACATTAAGAGGATAATTGCACTCTTTTAATTGCATCTTAATGGTTATAATTCTGATTGCAGTTTCTGTACAGATAGACTTTATGACTGAATTACAAAAACAATGGTAAAAAATAAAGCAGTACAGGCTGAGATCTCCTGACTTATTTCAACACTTCCTGCAAATGTTGTGTATGAAAACCAGGAATGGAAGGAATTGAACAGCTGAAATACATTTTATTTAAGAATTTTTAAGTTCACGACGAAGATTCAGTAAACCTAATGGCACTAAGTAAGTGTACATTGCAAGTAGGAGGAAACAAAGCCATTATTTGTGTTCTAAAGTGTGTTCCAAGTAAACAGAGTATCACATTCCTGTTTGTTTGGAGGCATTTAGAGCTGTGGAAACTGATTTATGATCAGTTTTGTAAATATTTACAAAAATAAACTTAATGAGTGCACACATTGATCTGTTTGATTATCTTTGAAATTGAGGTAAATATGTGCGTACATTATTTATGTGATAGTTTTTGAATCGCGATTGTATGAGATACTGACACATAGTCAAAGTTGACTACCCTGTGCGAGAACCAGCATTAGACAGCATTAGAGTGTCCGCCTCTCTAAGACATTGAGCACTGACTATGTGTCAGTAAGCATATAACCACACTTTTTTTTTTAATTTAAAATTTGCACCTTCTACAAAGTGCATAAGTGTCTTGTTTGATGTAAAACGTTGTTTTGTTTGTGTCTCTTCTTCCTGGTTCTGTTTTCTAGGCTCTGTTGGTTCTTCACCAGCCAGAGACCATAGAGCTGTGGAATCCCGATGCCCCCATAGAGACGTTTTGGGACATCAGGTACTCGAGAGTCTTTTGTTTCTAGATAAATAAACAAAATAAACGGCAGTTAAGGAGGAGGGTGCCCACTGTGACAGGTTCAGATGACATGGGAGCTTTGCATCATCTTCAGGCTTCATTTCTTTTTAAAATATTTTGTATTTCAGTAACTTTTAAACTGATGTATTAAAAATTTAAGTAAGGCTGGGCTCTTCAACGGTTTGACTGTATTGGCGTATTTCCACCGGCTCTACTCGCCTCGCCTCACCATGCCACAGCACGGTACCGTTACCACTAGAATAGCACCTGGTACCAGGTACTACTTTTAGTACCTGCTCAGGCGAGGTTCCAAAAGTGTGCTGAGTAGGTACTATGCGATGATTGGTCAGACTGCCGGCCACTGACTGGCCAGAGTGCCGTTACAGGAAGAGACGTCCCACACACAAATCAAGTTGAACAGCGCTGAACTGTAGATCACTTAAAACTATTGAACAATCCTAAAAACCTGGGTTAACATCCAACAACTACCAGGGAAATCTCTATATTTAACAGAGGAATCTTTTAAAGATTTAGGGACAGCGCCGGCGATCGCGAGTGGCATCACAGACCACTGCCGCTGTAGTCTGTGGAGTAGGAGGCCCTACTCCGGAGACGTGTGGACAAAAATCAAGCCGAACAACGCCGAATTGTAGATCAGTTAAAACTACTTAACAATCCTAAAAACGTGGGTCACCGCAGTTTCACTCAGCCGTGCAGGGATGACTCCGCCCACGTCAAGTAGGTAGTGGAGATGCAACCTAATCGTGATGTGCCATGCCATGCTGAGGCGAGGCGAGGCGAGTAGAGCCGGTGGAAATACGGCAAATGGTGATGTCTGCATTTCTCAGTGCAACTTTGTTCCTGTTTATGTGCCCATCTTGACCTCCTCAATATGGGAACCTCTTTTAACTTAATCAGACTTGTACTGCTTCCTTCCAGCAGAGGGCGTTGTTTACATGTGTAGTGAGAGAGAAATGGCAGGAGCTCAGAGAACAATGTAGGATGTTTGTAATTATAGTCGAGAGTCATGTTTCCTTAAGCATTGATTTAAACTATGCGCTTTGTCTCTTTGTCATTCCATTTCATTCAACACGGTGTCAAAGTTGTTGTGGATTTCTGCGCTTTACAAAAAAGTTGGGGCTGTTGTTTATCATTGTGCTAAACCACCATTTGTTTTCTGTCAGCATTTGGGATCAGCTGACACCAGTTGTTGAAGTTATTAAAGGGAAATCTTTCCCTTGTTTGATAAATATACTAGAAGAACAAATTGGTGTTGTAATTACCTCCCCACCACACCTTGTTACAGTTGTGTGTGTTTGACAATTGCCACTTGCCAGGTGATATGTCATCTCCCATTGACTCTTGTATGCTTCTTTCTTCAGTTCACAGGTGCTTTTCCTTATCTGCCGTAAACTGATTGGCCAGCAGTTGGCTAATGGGACTGAAGTCCTGAAATGGCTAAGGGAGATCCTCATCTGCAGGAACAAGTTTCTGCTCAAAAACAAGGTGTGTGGACCTGTTCAAGCTGCTTTTCTGATTATAAACAGTGATCAGACAGACAACGTGTCATCGCAATCCCTGTTTTGGCCAATCTGCGCAGTCACCTGTGCACCGACTGAAGATTAGATGTGACCACTTTTTGTGAGAGGAGCAGCGACTAAACTCTATATCTTTTTCTCGATCGTTACAGGAGTGTGCCACTATGGGCGGTGGGATTCCCATTTGCCGACAGGCACAGACAAAGCTGGAGGTGAGTCTCTACATGTTCCTGTGGAGTCCAGACACTGAGGCGGTGCTGGTCGCCATGTCGTGTTTCCGCCACCTTTGTGAGGAGGCTGACATCCGTAGTGCTGCTGATGAGGTGCCTGTCCAGAACATGCTGCCCAACTACGCCACCTTCAGTGAACTTGCCTCTGTTAGCAACATGATGGGAACTGGTAAGTACTTGCCATTATCACAGCATTCGACCCAAGAGCTTATGCTTTCCCCCCCTTTGTTAGAACTAGATCAGAATAAAATGTTCACAACATCTCCAGTCATACAATTTTTTTTTACAGAAATGACATGGAAAATCAGCTAAAAAAAAAATTGCGATACAGAGATAGGAGGTTGTAAATAAGGTCTTTATAATATTCATATTGGTCTTTAAAAAAAAACTCTGCCTCGTCACAATTTGTAGTTCTATTTCTGTGCATTTGTACGTCACTGACACAGAGGCCGAGCATTGTGGAACCATAAATCAGGCTTAACGCCATAAAGACGGCACAGCATATTTATTCCTGGGAATATTGCATTTCTTAGTTTGGTTACTTGAATCATTAAGAAAATCTTATCACACTGTTCTTAATTTAACGGCTCAAACCTACTGCTACTCTAACCTCCAGGATGAGTCTCTATATAGAGTTTGATAATGAAGGTGTATTATAATATGAAAATTGAAACCTAGGCATTTCTTTTAATGATGAAAGCCTTTTCCTCCACAGGACGATCCACTTTGCAGAAGAGGGTGATGGCCTTATTGAGGAGAATAGAACACCCTACACCAGGAAACATTGAGGTAACGTTCTGTCCCACTTTTTACATTAAATGAGCTCTTTGTTTGTGCTTTTGAAGTGACTTTGGGTTTTTTGTCCTTCTCACCTCCAGGCCTGGGAGGACACATATGCTAAATGGGACCAAGTCACTAAACAGATTCTTAACTTTCCTAAAAACAAGGCTGATGATGGGCAGGTAAGAATGGCTCAAGTAGCTGGACAGTAGCTCACTTTGCTTGTCAGCATTAGCTTGATAGCTTTGATTGTTGTGGGTTAGCTTCAAATGGGATTTTGGCTTTAAAATGTTGGCTTAAACGTGTCATTTTGATTTAAAAACCAATAGTACAGTTTAATGCTGATAGAAAAAGAACACCGTCTATTTATATTGGTCCCTCATACGTTTGGCTTTGACTGCATTATTCTCTTTTCCTTTGTGATGCAGTTTTCACTGAAAATGCTGACTTGTTGTAAGGTGCCAAGGAACAGCATTATTCTGTTTCCAAATCAATGAAGAGAATAGCATTCACCTTGAATCTGTCATGTTTTTCACACAGGGGTTCTAAATTATTATGACAGAACACAACACCTGCTGTGTCTTTACAAAATTGTCTGTTGCCTTTTAAACTCTGAATGTCTCATTGTGGACATAGACTGTGTTGAATGATACTTTTTGTCGTATCATCTCACCGGCACTGTGCTGCTGCTGCTTGTATGTGTGTGTGTGTGTGTCCTCCCCCCCACAGCAGGAGTGGATCAACATGACTGGCTTCCTTTGCGCACTGGGCGGTGTGTGTCTCCAGCAGCGCAGCACCCCAGGCCCAGCCACCTACAGTCCACCAATGGGCCCCATGAGTGAGCGCAAACCCTCCATGATCTCCATGGGCCCCTGTGAGATGTCCAACGCCATGGCCTCCGCTTCATCCTGCTCCTCATCGGCCTCCAGCGAGACGCCTGTCAGCCGCTTCGTGGACCGGTTGTTGGCCCTGCTCGTGTGTGGCCACGACAGGGTTGGCCTCCACGTTCGCACAAACGTCAAAGACCTGCTGGGGCTGGAGCTCAGCCCCGCCCTTTACCCCATGCTCTTCAACAAGTTGAGAAACAGTATTGGAAAGTTCTTTGACACACAAGGACCGGTGAGTTTGTATTAATGTAACAAATATTCATACTCACAATACTAAGTGTAATCAGTGTGAGAAGTTTTTTTGTGCAAGCAGCATTAATAGAGTCCTTTTGTTGCTGTGTGCCTTACAGTTGGGGGGTGATAGGTTAGAATTCTCTTCTGCTATTTTCAGCCCATCAAATGTCAACTGACAATTTATTAGGTTCTGGCAACAGACTTTTTTTTTTCCAGACAAAAAAGAGAAGAGAGTCTTGTTTCATTTCACTGTTTCTATCTATGAAGACCAAGCAATGTTGTTTTTATCCAGATGACAGTGATACTGTTTTTGTGAGGGAGAACATGAGCTAATGGAGAATGGAAAGACTGACTGAAATGTTTTTTTTGTTGAATATGCAATTCTAATAGTACATATTCTCTGACGATGGCTCGGAATGAAGAAGCTGCTATATTTATTGTGATGGTTACTCACTTTCCTCAATGCTGCTATATGGAACTCTGGTTAATTAATTTTTGGAAATGCACTCATCGGTTCTCATCTTTCCAGGTTCCTATCAATGACACTAACACCCAGTTTGTGGAGCAGACCATAGCCATCATGAAGAACCTGTTAGATAACCACACAGAAGGGAGCTCCGAACACCTGGGACAGGCCAGCATCGAGACCATGATGCTCAACCTAGTCAGGTCAGGAACTTTACTGTGGACCAGGAAATGTCTGAATTGTCTTGATAGGTATTATATGGCTTCCCCGTGTGGGTCTTGTCCACATGAGGGAACCAGACATATTATGTGACTGCTAACCATCAGGGCGATCTTAAGTGACTGGATATTGTCAACCCGTTTAGCAGGAGCCAGAGCTTACGGCTGCAAAAGTTATAGCCTAATACAGCACTGAAGAGCAGGATTTGTGACTCAACTGATGATCCGAAAATGACAATGCCACTTTTAAACATAGTTGAGTAACTAGCAAGGAAACCTGACTTTCACTGTAGAGTGACATAAAAACTGACGTGTATCGCTGTGCTCCTTCCCTGCTTTCAGGTATGTACGTATCCTGGGTAACGTGGTCCACGCAATCCAGATCAAAACCAAACTGTGCCAACTGGTGGAGGTCATGATGGAGAGAAGAGATGACCTTTCTTTCTGCCAAGAGATGAAGTTCAGGTCAGTGACAGCAGCAGACCGTGATGGATTCATACTCTGGGATATTGTGATAAAAATTCAGCTCAGTGTGACAAGTGGTGACTATTATCTCACATCGGATACTAATTCATTCCACTGTAGGAACAAGATGGTTGAATACCTGACGGACTGGGTGATGGGAACTTCCAACCAAGCTGCTGATGATGACATCAAGTGCCTGACGAGGTAACGGTTCGAATCATGTGCTCAATTGTATTGTTGAGAACTTACTCCTTGCAAGTTTTTCACGTGTGTGCACTTCTGTGTGTGCAGAGACCTGGACCAGGCCAGTATGGAGGCAGTAGTGTCTCTCTTAGCTGGTCTTCCGCTGCAGCCAGAGGAGGGGGATGGAGTAGAACTGATGGAGGCCAAATCTCAGCTCTTCCTCAAGTAAGAACATACCTCCAAGTAATTCTGCTCATGGTTATGTGACATAAGGTTCCTCATTGTCCACATGAACTGGCCTTTTACTTTCCAGCCTTGAGGAACACAATTAAATATGTGTGAGCAATGTCATTTACTGACTCTATCATTCTATGAGGGAACCTACTGTCCTGTTTGCTATGACTGTAGACTGATAAGTAGTGCACTCACTGCAGGTCCAAAGTCATAACCATTAATCATAAAACAACATTTGAACATGTCATGAAATATATCAAAGAATTGCTTTCACTGATATTTATTTTATTTATTCAAACATGATCAAATAATATAAATGTACAGGCAGCAAAATTGAACGAAATAGAAATAACGGCAACATCTTTTGATTGAGAAAATAACCTTTCAAGTTTCACAAAAGTGTAGGATTACCATATTTTATTCCTATTTTCTTTGTAGCCGTTAACAGTAGTCAATTATCTGCATTTTGTGATTCAGTTATCTTTTGTTGTTTGCACAGGTACTTCACTCTGTTCATGAACCTGCTGAATGACTGCAGTGAGGTGGAGGATGAGGGCCAGGCAGTTGGGGGCCGAAAAAGAGGAATGTCTCGTCGCCTTGCATCGCTCCGCCACTGCACCGTCCTGGCCATGTCCAACCTGCTCAATGCTAATGTAGACAGCGGCCTCATGCACTCAATTGGTAAGTGATTGTGAGGAACCTTTTCCCATGTCTTGTTTCAATTCCTTTTTTTCTCTAATGCCTGTGTAAATTCCTTCCTTTTCAGGTCTGGGCTACCACAAGGACCTGCAGACTCGAGCCACCTTCATGGAGGTGCTGACCAAGATTCTGCAGCAGGGAACAGAGTTTGACACGCTGGCAGAGACTGTGTTGGCTGACCGCTTTGAGAGGCTGGTGGAACTGGTCACCATGATGGGAGACCAGGGAGAGCTGCCCATCGCGATGGCTCTGGCTAATGTGGTTCCTGGATCTCAGTGGGTGTGTGCCACCTGTTGATTTAGCATCAGTTCTAAATATTATATTGGTCGTAGGAATGTTACCTGACAGTGCATAGGATTTGTAATCAGACCTATGTACTGCGCAGTTGAAAGTCCTTTATCGCCATATCATAAAGGTGTTTTTTTTTGCTTTCCTTTTATTCCCAGGACGAGCTAGCTCGAGTCCTGGTGACGCTGTTTGACTCCCGTCACCTCCTCTACCAGCTGTTGTGGAACATGTTCTCTAAAGAGGTGGAGCTGGCCGACTCCATGCAAACACTCTTCAGAGGAAACAGCCTCGCCAGTAAAATAATGACCTTCTGTTTCAAGGTAGTGCAACACCTGACATTAAAATAACTTTGAAAGACAACGTTTATCAATAAATAAATCCCTAAACCCTCTTGTTGTATCTCGCAAGGTTTATGGTGCAGCATACCTGCAGAAGCTTCTCGAGCCTTTATTACGAGGGGTTATCACTACTCCTGAGCACATCAGCTTTGAGGTGGATCCCACCAGGTGAGTACCAACATCACTGCTCTGAGTTCTTTAATTCATGTTGTCAAATGTTATGTTGTAAGACGAGCACTTACTCTATTGAGGTAGTGCAACTCATGCAAGAGAAGCTAAAATTGATCAGGCAAAAGGTTCATAGATTTAGGAAATATTTACATTTTCAAACTATTGATACGTCCAGCCATATATTGTAAAGGGAATCTTGTTCACCTGTATAAAATCTGAGTAAACTTAACCAGGAGAAGGATGTAATTAAACAATTTATCATTAGTAGGGGAGTAGTAGGAGAGAGGGGAGACTAGGGGTTGTGTGTTTTTTGCAACCTGTTAAGATAATGACAAGTCTGTTTTAAGTTGGTATACAACATGTTTCATCAGCTTCATACAGGGCTACAGTGTGTTCTTTACCTCCTTTTGATATTTTCTTTGTAAGTGGTTTCACACGCATTATTTAATTTCTGCCACTAGGGGGTCACATTCAAAACAATAACAGAAAACCCAGTTGGATGATGCCAAGAAGCAGCGTGGGATCATGGGAATCCGTTATGTTGTCATGTTGTCTTGTTTGTTTAACCTGTACGTTTGCGCTTTAAGACGAGACAAACTAACTAGCTAGAAGTCTTTGATTCACAAGTGGCTAATTTGTCCTCAGAGTTGTATCCCTCCTGGCCCACATACAGCTTACAATTTATCCATTCTCAGCTGTTGTCTTTGGAACGTTATGACTGACAGGAGCTGCTTACTTTTCTCCCCAGGCTGGAACAGGGTGAGAACTTGGAGGAGAACCAGAGGAACCTACTACAGATCACAGAGCGGTTCTTCCAGGCCATCATTGGTTCCTCCAGCGAGTTCCCCCCACAGCTCCGCAGTGTTTGCCACTGTCTCTACCAGGTAGAGTCCCCACCTCATCCTTTATCGCACTCAAATATGGCCCAGACCCGCTCGCCTACACAGTCAAATCTGGGTCATTAATATTTAGGCCTTGTAAAGTGATGTTTGCCAAAAGCTTCACAGCCTGCATTTGTGTATCACCACGGGATAATTTGTGAACATCACTGCACAAGCTGGAAATGTTAATGAGCCTTCTTTGATTCTATTCACACCAGCCTCTGTCCTTTTATGTGCATTGTCACTCACACATTTCAAGGTCCTGCCTCTTTACTCATAAGGTCCCCTGCTTTTCCACTCACTGCTCGCTACATCACGCATACCAGTGCACAGCCGGGCTGAAAGATCAACTCTATATATTCTGCTGAAGTGATACCTGAAGGCTTTTTTTGTTGTTTTTTTTTAAGATGAGTGGTTTACAGTGCTCAACCTTTACAACCCAGAATATTAGAACAACTGAGGCCCCACAGGATTCTGAAAAGTTATAATGCCATTCAAACAGAGACGCTTGTTTTTCTAATTTTTGCCTTCATGAATAATTCATTGTTGACTGACCTCTGTTCAACTTAACCACTATATTTCACTGCCATCCTGCATTACTTTCACAGCCCACCAGGGGTCCGGCACTCACACTTTAGGCAATATTGACAATATGCAATCCAAGTATGGACAGCATGTAATTGTTAAATGCCCATCAGAAACTTATTTTTTTAGTAACTGAAATATATTCCGTTTACTGGAATCAAAGACTAGGTGCAGAGAAAATACTTAATTTTAGAAACTTTACTAAGAAAATCTTACGACTTCTTCCTCTAATTTTTCTCACACATTTTGGGCAAGTGCACATGCAAACACGCTTGCCCAAAATGTGTGAGAAAAACAGAAATGGGGCATGCATGATATGCAATTGACATACTATAAACAAAATTTGCAGGCTGTAAATTAGAATTTAAAATGTGTACTGTCTACCATTGTTAAACAAGTATTTCAATTTAACACATTTCCTTAATCTCTGGTTACACATCATGATCATTTTACGACTTGATACTCTAAATCTCCTACGTTAAGTGCAGACCCAACATGTTTTGTTACTTGTTACATCAAAATACAGTGTGTAAGGTGATGTCGGTAGGTATTCATGGTGGATTTTGTGCGATCAGAGCACAGTAGGACAACAGCCAACTGCTCTGTCTCAACAAACGTATCTCCTGATAATATTCCATGCACAACGCCTCATCTCCACTGAACCCCGAGTTTGCTGTTGCTTTTTACCTGAATGTCTGAGCAGCTTCACTTTGCTGCCGCTGCCACTGCCGCTGCTGTGCCCTCACACTTCTGTCTGCTCACACAAGCAACTCGGTGAATAAGATTTCTTCATACACACACGTAGAACACATGGTGTGTGTATTATTATCATTATTATTATTATTATTTATTTATTTATTTTCAGTAGTAATGTAGTGACATTTTTGGTTAAATCATTATCCATTTTTGATTTCTGCTTGCAAACTGTGTAGATTTACACACGCACACGCATTTGCACTCACTCACACGTGAATAGCCTGCTTAAGTAGAAACACGGCAGTGCATGCATGGACACGCTTAGAGTCCTCCGGAGAAAAGACAACACTCCTCTTACAGCAGTTTTAATTTTTTTCCTGTGTTTTCAAGATGTGAATGTGTTGAAATGTTGAGGTGTAAGAGTGCGTGTGTGTTTGTGTGTGTGTGTGTGTGTGTGTCACTGGTGCTGTGACCATGATTGTGCTCATCTCTGTTCTGTAGGCTACTTGCCACTCTCTACTGAATAAAGCAACAGTAAAAGAAAAAAAGGAAAACAAAAAAGCAGTAAGTTTGGAGAATCTATTTTCCCTCAGACACTTTACCCCTGAAGCAAAAAAGCCTTTTTTGCATCTCATTTAATTTTTTTTTTTTTCCTTCATTTCAAAATTATTTTTTAAATTTGGTGTTTCTCTGGAAATGTTTTATTTCTCTCCATATTCAGCCTTGTCTACAACCTTCTTTTAAATCACTCTACTAATACTGGCACCATGTAACGTCAATTAACAGTTCCCAGTGAACGGAGGCATTCTCTTCTCTTTTCTCTCTCTGGACTTTTGTTTGCACATAAGGAGACATTTTCTTCAGAACATTTCATCACGCCCCTTCATTTTATTTGACTCATTTCAATCGATCGGCACCCACCGCCCAAAACACTCACAGACATACTTCAGTATTAAAGACATGAATGGTGTTGAAATATTCTGATCATCAAGCCTCCCTCTGTCATGGGTTGGATTCTTCAGCTGTATTCTTCTTCCATAATTAAAGACAAATGTCTTTAATGATTTGGGAACGTGGTTGATGACGGTCACGTTTCTTTACTCCCTCAGATTCTTCTCTCTCTCTCTCTCTCTTTCTCTCTCTCTCTCTCCATACATACTGTATACACATATGCATGCCGCATAAACACACATAGATACACAGTATATGTGTATACAGTGTCATTGCGTGTGTGTTTATAGTATATGTGCTCTATACCTTTCATGTGTGTATACATTTTGGTGGATATTCATGTTTATTAGGGTTGTGAATTTTGTGGATTTTACATGAAAGTTGAAAGAGTTAATAATAGTTCACTGTTGAAGATTTATAACATTAACACATTGTCTTGGTTAGCGGCACATTACGTGGCGTTAATGTAAAGTTATCACATAAGATGGTAATAAAACAATGAAACTCTGACACAGGTGTTTGTTGGGCACACAGAAAATAACCTGGCTAATGTGGGGAAAAGTGGGAAAAATTTGCTTCTTACCAGTTTATACTGCGGTTTATAAAGTGGAGAGTTTGTTGCTGTGGGAGTTTTTTTTACTTCTTCTTCCTCTACTTTTTTACCTCTGTTTCCATGATGTTAGATGCTCCACAAGCAGTAGCATCATGGCTGTAGCCGTTGATGGTATCCTTGCTATTTTGCAAGCGTGTGGATAGATTTGTAGCCACCGCCACAGTATTAACAGTGATCAACACATGATTCATTTGTTCAAGGTAAAATCTCATCACCTAGTATTAACTAATACATTGACAATGGTCACAACTGAGCAGTCAGAGCGGTTAAAAACATCATTAGGTCATACATCATATATCTATTGAAGTTCTCAGCCATTCAGATAATTGTAATCTTCATGAGTTACCTTTCACCTCCCATCCAAGAAGCATTCTTCAGCTCTGGACAGTTGCCTTATAGCCAAATCCTGAAAATAACGCTTCATACAGCATGATACGGCTATGTTAACAATTCTAGTCATGCAAAACCAACAGTGCTGCGCTTTGGGCTGCAAGAGTAAGCAAAGATGACACTTTTACACAGGAATACACTGACCACAGTGTCTCATCCAGGACACTTACAGGAGCACCACCAACTTGTGGATGGTGGATTCAACAGTTGAATGTACTACTCATAATGATGTATATGGACATAGGGTGAACTATGTGCATTTACCCCCATGTGAACCACACAATCCCGCTTTGGCTTAAAGCAGCATGTGATATGTGGGTTGGGATGTTTCTGTGACGTCACTTCTACAGCTCATCCTCTGCTTCACACATTAACCCAGCTCTATTTCTTCCATCTGTCAGATGCCTTGTTTTTTTTTGTCGTCAGGAGTTCCATGTTTCATTATTCGGGAGCAGAGAGGGAGTTGCTGGGGTCCTTGTCTTGTTCTTGTTTTTCCTTCTCATCTATTTCTTGGGTTGTTACTTGAGTTGGACCTTGTCTCACTCCTGTTACAGCCCAAAATGAACTGGGATTTTCACTCTGTGTGTCTCCCTCCACTGTGCCTCTTCCTGAGCCCAACATCTTCACCTCACTCCTCTCTTACACATGTTGATAAATGGATATTTGTCTCTTCACCATTCCCCCTATGCTGTTAAATGAAATCAATTTCCAATATTTTCTTTCCCTCTGCTCAAACATTTCTCCTCTTTTTATTTATTCTACATTTCTTTTTTCGTTTCCCCTGCTCCCTTCATCCTACTTCATGCAGGTGGTGAGTCAGCGCTTCCCACAGAACAGCATTGGTGCAGTTGGCAGCGCCATGTTCCTGCGTTTTGTCAACCCAGCAATTGTGTCACCATATGAGGCAGGCATCTTGGACAAGAAGCCCTTGCCCAGGATAGAACGTGGTCTTAAACTCATGTCTAAGGTAAGACTGGTGAATATAATGGCTTTATGATTCAGCTGACTAAAGGAAAACACAAATGGATTTAGTTGTAGTTTATGACACTTAAGCCCTTTTTCTCAGTGTTGTGTGCTGGGAAACAACACTGAAATATCAACCAGGAATTCTTGCCCCAAAGGCAGAACCTTAGGATTGTCAGTTTTTGTGTCCTTGTAAGACTCCTTTTGAAGGATGTACAATAGTATGTTGAGAGTGAGGTTCCCTCCAAACTGTGTTACAACTGTGCTACTTCTCAACTGTTCACAATGTTCACAGTTTGTCTTTGTTATTAACCCTTAGTTACACGGCACGGATCTGTGCTGCACGTGCATGGTAAATTGCAATGATAGGCAACTCCTTATATGGACATCCTGGTGGGTGTGTTTATAGGTCACATATTAAGGCTTTAAAAATCATCTCATGTGTTGAGTCAGTTATGATTCATTTTATATCGCATTTTTAGTGGTGATGTAATGTAGCAATAGTTGTCTATAAGTCACGAAATAGAACATTTTTGTGTTTTCAAATTTCACGAATTCAATCCGATTGTAAACATTTTGAGTAGTTTTTGCTCAAGTGTGTTCGTATAGTTACATATATATAGATTGCCTCGGTTATGCTGAAAAAAGTATATAAGACACTCCATATTGCACATTCTTATAGTCTCTGTATATACTTTACATTTTAACATAGTGATGGAAAAAAACAGCCAAAATGCTCTGTGTTCTAAGGGTTAAATGCTATTTAAAAAAGTTGGATTTAGCATCAACCACAGTCAATTCCATACTAAGGGAATTCCTACAAACTTGGATTAAAATACTTATAATTTGTGGCCTCCTACACTGGGTACACACTCAACCACCGTAAAACCACTAACCTCTCCTCTTCCACTTGAGCTGTAAACAACGCTTGGACTAAACATTGAGACAGGAAATGTGATTATGACCGTGGTATTTACAAAGCAAGACGATTCAAATCTTTCTGAACTACAACAGTATATAGGATGTGGCTATGGGTGAAGTTGTGTATTGCAGCCTAACAAATCTGGTGGTACAATGTAAGAGGATGAAAGAGGACCCACACTGGTTTAATATGTTAAGTACTCGTTCCACACTAACAAATTTACAACAGCTTTTAATAAAATGTTAATAAATGAAAACATTATTTAGATTTTCTGGTGGCAGATATTTCCCCTCAATTGTACATACTGGACCTCTGAAGTAGCTGATCCCAATTTTCTTCAGACATACTTGGAATGTTTTCCGTATTCCTCTCAGAGTAAAAGTACTCTTTTCACTTTTGAAGCAAGGCTTTTATTGTGAAATGTTTGTAGGACCAGAAGTTACACTGCTTCATCAGGCCTTGAATTATAGTTGAGCCCATAGGCATATGAAAATTGTTATTTATGGCCAAAGTCAAATCCTATATATATGTGGCTCAGTAGCAGCTGTGCAAACATATCCATGCTTTGCTAATGGTGCTGTACATCTGCCCTCCATTATAACTCAGTTTGGAATACCACTGACATACTTAATGGGAACACGTAGGCATATATACAAATAAACATCCATCAGCTGACACAAGCTAGTTGTAGTGGAGGTAGAGAATGGCTTACATCGGTAGTGAGGATTCTTTTTAACATTCACTTTTTTGTCCTTCAGATTCTACAGAGCATTGCAAACCATGTTTTGTTTACAAAAGAAGAACACATGAGGCCTTTTAATGACTTTGTGAAAAGCAACTTTGATTCAGCGAGGAGGTAAGAAATTGCCAATTAACGTCATAACAACTAATCAGTTGTGCACATATTTCATGTCACTTTGGTTTTAATCACGGCTTCAAAGATATGAACACATGACTCTGTTGACCCAGTGCTAATATGCTTGATTCCTAAGTAGGTTTTTGATTAGCTGTGACAAAGCATGCACCGCACAGGAAGGGGACAGTTATAAAGGACTTTATGGCTTTAGGTAAAATATGTCCTCTTGTCTCCTTACTCCAAGGTTTTTCTTGGACATAGCATCTGACTCCCCACCCAGTGACACCGTAAACCACAGTCTGTCTTTCATAAGTGACGGTAACGTGCTAGCCCTCCACCGGCTGCTGTGGAACAACCAAGAGAGGATTGGCCAGTATCTCTCCAGTAACAGGTCAGGGGTTGTGACTTAATCACCACATAAGACAAAGTGATTTCTGTTGTAAGATCCCAGTGGTTAACTTGAATACCTCAGCCATCTATGTCATGACTTGTGGTTTTCAATTTCAGGGACCACAAGGCTGTAGGTCGGCGACCTTTTGACAAGATGGCAACTCTACTGGCTTACCTTGGACCTCCTGAACACAAACCTGTGGCAGACACTCATTGGTCTAGTCTTAATCTGACAAGCTCCAAGTTTGAAGAGTTCATGACCAGGTAGGTTCCCTGCCAGCCTTTAATATTATGTCTCCATATTCCTTAAGTTACCATAAGTTTTCTTCATGTGCTTATAAAAATGTATACATTGAAAATCAATATCAACAGAAAGTAAGATCATAAAGATGCCACCAGTGACATCATTTCATTGCAATATCAAAGAGGTAAGGCACTTCTGTTAGCTGTTCTGCATACAGGTCCCTTTAATGGAAAATCTCTACTCCAGTACTGGCAACAACTGGCTATGTTGCAAAGAAACCTAAAAAATGAAAGAATCTAAAAGATGGTTGGACAATGCAACAAAACATCCCCAAAATTAGTATTATAAAATCAAACTTGACAATGAACTGCTTTTCAAGCAACCCTCCCACTGCAGCTTTGAGAACTGGGTGCAGCCCTGCTCTGAAATACATATTTACCAACTCAATTGGTAATATTTGTCTAATTCTATTGAGACATTTTCTCACTGGGATGTTTGAATGTATAGGTAATATTGTCATGCTTCACTGACAACAACATTTGAGTCACAAATCCTGTTTGGTAAATAAATGTCTAAATGGTTTGTTCTTCAGACACCAGGTCCATGAGAAGGAGGAGTTCAAAGCCCTAAAGACCCTGAACATCTTCTATCAAGCAGGAACCTCTAAGACTGGAAACCCAGTGTTCTACTACGTGGCACGCAGGTAAGACTTAAATGACTTCATGTTGCTGTGTGATGTTTTTGAGATGCATAACAGTACATTTATCATATCATTTGTCATACCTCGTATGTGGCTAAAAGAGTCAAAAGCCCTGTAATTGCTTACTTGCTTTTTAGAGGTGAAAGAAATCTGAAGTTCATAATGATGTTCAAACACACTGACTAGTGAGGGGCAAAGCAGTTGTTGTTTTTGGTATACAGAATCATTACAATCAGTTAATTAAAAATGATGAGAGCAAGTTACCAAAAAAAGCACCAGATACCAGGTACTATCCCTAATGGAAAAGCAAAAAACGAGTAGAGTCGAGCTGAGCCATGCCGTGCTATAACTGTGTAATGGAAAAGTGCCATTACAATCAGCTTTGAAATTTTGTACAGTATAATGAAGATAGCTCAGACTATTTGTTCTTTTATAATCACCAGTCTTTTGCTGTGCTGCTACCATTGCTAATTAGCTGTCACCTGCACTCTCCACACAGGTTTGACGCCTATTCATTAATGTCTTTAATGAATAGTTTCAAGAAGCTGCTAAAACACACATGCATCTGAAGCAATTTGCAGTTTTATTCTTTATATTTTAGTCTTTATTGTTATTTTCTGTCTGTCCATTCTATTTATAGTTGTATTCTGCCTTTATGGTATAGCTTCTTGTGACTCTTGTCCCATTAAGAGGTGCTTTTTATATAATAATCAGTCATTTTGAACATGAGCATTATTTATCATAAATGTTAACAGCTGTCAATGGTTTAGAATAAAATAAATGATACAAGTTGATTAAATGAAAGGGATTGTAGTGCCTCAGCTGTTCTCTCCAAAACCCTTCATCGTGCACTTTAACCAAGGAATGAGCCACACAGGCTCCTCATTTTCAGTTTACTAAAACTTTTACCCAATATCCATCTGTTGTGTTTTCAAGTCACAACTTGAAATAGGATGCTTTGAAGTTTCGGTGATGTATTTATAAAAAGAAATGCTGTGCAGTTCTCTTCCTCTTTTCTGTTTCGTGCTGAATACTTTAAAAGGTTTGACGTGCAGCCACAGACCAATCCACACCTTTAATCCTTTTCACATCATGTCTAGTATAATAACTGGAACACAGCATGTATTGTGAGACCATTTTCGATTTTAACCGTTTAATTGCATTGCAATAAAAGTAAAATCACAGCACCAACATTCTGATTAAGAAACACAGATGCAGTCCATTAAATAAGCAAACTTTTGTGAACTATATTTTTTTCTTTTGCTCAAAGTCAGATGGGTGTTTTTTTTCTCTTTTCAATATGATTGGCTTTTTTGTGCTTTGTTTTTTCTTAGAATTTATTTTGTTGCATACTATGTTACATCGTCAGGGAGAAATTGCATCGTACTGCTGTAGTTCAAAGAGTTTCTGTTAATCTACCTTGAACAGGAACAACTATAACTACTTGCTTTGTTACCCCCACTAAATAGTAACATTAAGCCATGTGAACAGTGGAATGGTAGATAATGTATATTGAGAATCTGGTGTTAAATAGTCCAGCACAAGCATCAGGATTATGAGGAAAGCATAGAGCACATCAGTCTCTCAGTTTGAAAGGACAGAAGTTAAGGGTTGGCATTGATAGTAGCACATTTTTTTTTCTGCCATGTTTCTTTACAGTTTCTTTGTGTTCAGAAATTCAAGACATTGTAAACAGTTATAGTGATCAACTCGATTGTAGTGACAGAAGAGAGTAACAGTCATAGGTAAAATGGAGATGCAGTGTGGAATCTATGAAATAATCCATTGTATAGCATCTTTTGAGTCCTGTTGGTGTGCTTCACAAGAAGTTGAATGCAGCAGTCACTACTAGAATAGTCAGAGTAGCACACTGCTGAAGCTCATCAAAGATACCATGACCTTTACTCTGTGTGTTAGCTTTTTCGGGCTTCTTGGCCGAAGACAGTGGGCTCGCTGTTGTGCTTGTGTGTGTGGAGAAACTGTCAATATGTGTGGATGTCCAGGCAAACACCATAGATTTGTTCCCTTTTCTTGTTTCCTGATATATTCCTGTCTCAAAAAGGGCAGCTTTGTCTTGTAAGCTGGATGTGACCTCTGCAGTCCTTGCAGGCGATTGACCGTCACGCCCCACACTTCTACTGTCCACCCAGAGTGGTGGCTCTGTGAACATTGCAGAATGCCACTCCCTCCCCGGTGTTGCCAAAAGGGTTTGCCCACAAATGGGTCTTGTATAACAGGGACAGCCAAAGATGGTTGCACGGGTTGTCTCAGCCCATTTCAGTAGCCTCGTTATGTTTTCTTCCTCTTCACAAGCCCAGGGGTTGTCTCCGAGAGTCATCACCTCCAGGCCTGTCAGCTTGTCAAATACTCCTTCAAACAACCAGGAGAAGCGATTAGCATGCAAGTAGAAGTACGCCAGCCTGGGCAGCCGGTCCAGTGATCCAGGCAAGATCTGCACCAGATAGTTATGGGACAAATCAATACTCTTGAGGTTGTGTGGCATATTTGTGGGCACAGTCCAAAACCTGTTGTGACTGAGATTGAGAGCCTGGAGATTGGACAGTGTGTTGTTGATGAAGACCACTCTCTCCAGTTCGTTGTAGGACAGATCCAGTACTTTCAGGTTCCAGTGGTATGCGGTGTCATTTTTGTCTAGAGAACGTATGGGGTTCCCTGTCACTCTCAAGTCCCATAGAGACCGTGGCAAAGCAGGGGGTAGGTTCTCCAGGCGGTTGTATGACAGGTCCAGGGTTCGTAAGTGCACATAGTAGCTGAGCTGGCTGTCCGCACCCTGCAAACTTTCAGAGGAATGTCAAAATGAAAAAGCACATCAATATATGGATACAGTCAGCAAACAATTGTTGTTCTGACACATGATGTTTATTCAGAGAGCTCCTACAACAACAGCCACTGTGGCCACAAATGAGTCTTAATGGGCATTCGCACCGAATGTGAAGCAAATCTTCACATCGCATTACTCGCTTGAGTGAGGTCACAAGTAGGGATGGGCATTTCAAGCAAAAATGCTATTCGACGGCTTTATTCGTCAAATATTTTAATGCTCTTAACTACAGTGCATGAGGGCTAGTGAAAGCAATGCAGGGTTCACAGCATGTTGAGCTAAAAAGAGCTGCTTCAAATTTTGTCACTTCTGCAAACACACATGCAGTCCTCTCAGACAAAATGCTTGCTGCTACCTTGTGATAATAAATGCTTCACAAACTAGCTAGTCATTGGAGGAGAGCCTTTTTTTGTCCATTGTTTTTTTGAATTTGGATTATGAAGTCACATTAAATGATCAACTTTTTGTATCCAAACAAATAGTCAAATATTCATGCCCATCCCTAATCAAAATATAATTTTTTGTTTACTCATGTTACTCAAGTGACTAAACCCATCCCACAAACACTCACCTTGGGTTAATGCTTGAGTGATGTTCATGGTAAGTGCGACCAATAGCTTGAATCAAGTAACACACACATATTTTAACAATTTAGCAGGTAGGCTAACTTCCTCCTTAAATTTCTTTGCTTTTTTTTCCTCAAGCATTGCGACAACAAAATGTTGTCTAACATTTCTGAGTCAATGTGGGGGAACTTAGGAGAACAAGTTTCACTCATCTTTGCTTTGACTTTATACACCAGACATTCACAACATGAAAACCATCAAGGAAAAGAGATGCCACTGTTTTTCCGCCATTTTAAGAGATCCCAATACTGTCTCATGGTTTGCATTTATAATTTTGCATTTTATAATCTTAAGAGTGGAGATGTTTGAATCTTTCTAATCCTAATCTTGTTAAGAAATAATTGAATATTGTATTATTATTATTATTATTGTTACTATTATTACAACATTTTGTTACCAGTTACATTTACAGAACTTAGTAAAAGTCTGGAAGCAGGCCTGATAACATGATCGTGCAGCTGCTTACCTGTTAAAAGAGAGATTGAGAAACCAGATATTGTGCTGCAGACCCGGTGGTAGCTTGTCTAGCCCTCTCGACGAGCAGTCCACTACGCGGTGTCCCCGGCTGCACGAGCACACAGAGGGGCAGATGGAAAGCACCCAGTCTCCCAGTAGCCCACACAGTAGCAGAAGGAAGAGCACAGAGGCAGAGCTGGCAGGCATGATCAGGAAACTAGAGGTTGAGAGAAGTTTGTATGATGCATTTTTTAGGGACGCCAGTAATTTAGGTTGCCCCATTTTCTACTCCATGTCCCAATTTAATAATTTTGTGTGAACTGGGCTTCTCTGCTTGTCAGTTTAACCCTGCAGCACCTTTCACCGTCATTCTCATAGCCTAGCCAGCTTAAATACAACTAAAACACTTTTTTACAATTTATGATTCAGTGATACAATATTTCTGTCCTGCTTAATGGTCAGATAGAAAATTATTACTTTCAAAGAAATCAATTCCTTTATATATATATGTAAGCTGCCAGCAGTGTTGAATGGGCCCTCGCATTCCTGTTCATGTCAGAGATGCAGGTTGGATGTGGGCAATGATGATCGTTGCATGAGGTATTCTCCCGGCTGTAAGTGGATTGTGGTGTAATCATGTCACAATATTGGCATGTAGCCAGGGACCTGTGAAATCTTAGGAAGCTCCAGCAGTACGCTTTTGAGCTATTGCATATTCCTGTACTGTCTCATGATGTTTTATGAGAAGGGCCGTGGCACCCTGTGAGCTTTTTTGTAGCTCTTGGTCAGTAAATGAGTCGACAAATTTTCATATTTTTGGTGAAATGTGCACTTTGGAGCTATTTCACCACACTCAATCCTGAAGCCCTTGTAATTTAAAAAAAAAAAACAGCTCTGACACAAGTTTGGAGCTTCAGAGAATGTGTATCAAGTAAGTAAATAAAATGACAACTAAGACAAATTACTTTCCAAAACTTCATTTCCGAGAACCAGTTTTTCATGCTTATGTTCAAATACATATTCTTCATAAAGTAAGTGATTTTCACAGTGTGCTAGGGCACAGTCTAGCTTTGGTTTGATATCTAGTTTTGTTGCTTAAACAACTAATAATGATCCTGCTGACAAATTCTCAGTTTAGCATCATACATACTGAATGAACTAAACATTCAGTCTTGCAGTAATCGAGGGTGATCTTTATTTACGTTATCGATTAATCTATTTTTTGATTCATACAATATCAGAAAATGGTGAAATTGATACAAAACATTGAACTCATGACATTCTGAATTGTCTGCTCCACAAATCAAAAAATCAAAGGTATTAACCTCACATTGTCACTTTTAAGCAGCTGAAATTCTAGAGTTATTTTTTATCATGACATGGTTATCAAAATTGCCATCATTTGTCGATAAATGGAATTTTGCCTCCCTTGTTGTCATTAGTGGTTGACTGATGGCCATTTTTGACTTCTTTCATTTGGCTTCATGTTAAACCAGGGCACAGTTATCTGGTTATTTTGACACCTGAATGCATTTGCAGCCATGCTTATCAAATGACTTGAAACTCTGCCAGTTGGACTGGAGTTCACATTGCTGCAGTGAGACCATTAATTTGAAATTAAAAGATAGTTTCCTGAACTGCAGATACTCTGATCTAAAGATTACATGGAGTATGTTAAAGTACATTACAGGACATTTTTGGAGAATTCTTCTTGCTTTTTTATTTTGATTTGATTGTTGCAGTGGGTGCTCTGCTGTCCTTGTCCCTAAAATGACCAACCTCCTCTCTTTGAATGCTGTATTATCACTTCTATCTGCATAATGTCAGAGCTCATCATGAGCCAGCACTGCATAACACTGTAGTTTACAACATTACCAGGATTCTTACTGCCCTGCCCATCAGGCTAATGTCGGTCGAAAACATTTTCCCTTCTCTTTCCATTTGTAGTCGCTCACCTCATCATGTCATCGCTCCGTTTCGTCTTTCGTCTCCACCTTCAGCTGTTTTTTCTTCAGTGTCTGTGTTCTCTGTGTTATCCAAAGATGATGGTGTCACACTCTCACATGCTGCCGGCTCATGCGGGCGCTTGTCCTGCCTGCTCACCGCTCTGCAGGCTGCCGATGCAGCTAGAGGTCCAGGTTAGGAGAAGGAGAGACACTAAGGGGGGGAGGGAGAGAAATGCAGCAGCGAGCCAGCACAGTCTGCTGCTGCTGCTGTTGCTGCTGCTACTGATGAGGCAAGCAGGAGCGAGAAAAATCTGTGTGTTTGTGTGTCCTGTGCAAAGACAACAGCGTGATTTGCAGCAGCAGCTCCTGTTCTCGCTCTCTCTTCATGCACATGCATTCTTTTACACAAGTTCTCTGCCGCCACAACAGATTTCTCTCCGTCAGTTTCCCTGCCATCGAAACATTTAACGCGGTTTAAGTATTTTTGCGGAGGACCCGATCTCTGAATGCAGCAGACACTGTAATGACTGAGAGAAGTATCTCCTCTGACTTTGCTAAAAAACATGTTTCTAACCACCTTGCCAATTTTGAGGGATTAAAAAAAGTCACTCAGTTTCAAATCATCATCAGTCAATCATTGTCCGCTCTGAGACACTGGGGTCGTGTCTGCTTGACTTGTCTGAACACACACACATTTCTGCTTTAGTGGGGGACCAAAGCAGCTTAACGTTGCCGTTTGTTAGTGTTTGTACAGAATATAAATGTAAACGACGCGTAGAGAGAAGTACAATTTTTTTGGTCACAGTTTAATAACATGAGTTGCTTTAGCTACAGTCCTCGCTGTCTCGCCCTATTTCTTTATCAGTGTTACCTGCAGCCTCACAGCAGCAGTCTGTTCTTACTACTTTACTCATCATTTCATCATTTATGGATTTCAAATAATGAAGCAGAAGAAGAAGAGCCAGGGAAGACACATTTTCAGTACAAAAACATCTCGGCTTGCGAGCAAACCAAAGTCATTAGAGTAGTAGTAGGTGCTGTTAGAATAATAATAATATCAACGACAAAAACACTGCAGCTGCAAACAGAAATGTCATTAGAAATTATATTTGACATGGTTTTTGAGTAGTTATTTTATTTGGCTAGGTTACCAGTAGTGGAGGGAGTTGGCAGAGACCCAATGATACGATATTATCATGATATTGCAGTATGCTGGGTATTGCGACATCTTTTTGTTGCGTGATAAATAGGGAATTATTATCATCAATTGCAAATCATGGCCACAAAGAAAACAAAAAAACAAAAAGAATTTCAACCAATAAAATAAAAGATTCAGTCCATTCATCTCCCTCCAGACATTTGATTTTAACTTTTAACGTCTCCATCGTGTTTATTTTCGCCTTTGGCCAAAAACAGCTCTGGGAACACTTGGCAACATCTTGTGGACTGAAACATCGATTGATGTTTTTATTCTAATACACAAAAAGGTTAATATTTGTAGCGTCAGTTAAAAATGTATGTATTAAAAATCATACATATTGGTGTCTCAGAAGCGAGGCCCCTAGCTACTAGGTGTTTTAAATCTTTTGTACAGTCAGTTGGGTCAGATTTGAGTCCCATTCTCTTACTGCAGATCCTGGACTTGTTTGTCTGTCTATAAGTAGCGTAACTCACAGAGTTATCAATGGATTTTAATGAAAGAAGGAAGAAATTGTTTGATTATGGGTGTGATCTGAAGATGGTCTTAGTGTATTGACACTGTGGGAAAGTGAGTGGCCTTGACAGAACATTGTGTTCTCAGAGTGCTTTCTCTAGTTTAAGATATTTTTCTAAGGCACAAGCAGAGAGACGTTCTAACAGTTTTGAAGATTTCCAGTAGAAAGACACTTGTAGTCAGTAGCAGGTGCAGCTGGGAGCTGAAAACTGCTGAGCTCATGGACAGTGGCACACGAGTGTTTGTGTGTGCGTCTGACAACCATGTAGCCAGCGATTTCTTTTATTATGATGCTGGTTTTCACACCATCATACCGAGAGAGAAAACACTTTCGTAAGCAGATGGTTGGCTTCCAATTGAAAGCATTGACAAAAATAGTTATAATAATGAGCCAAAATTCTGAACTTTATTTACACAACACCAAGAAATTAACACTTACTCTAACATTAACATGAAAAAACTGAACAGTGAATAGGAAAAAACAATAAAAGGAGAAAAATATGATGAGCTGCATTATAAACATTTCTTGAACTGCTTGTCTAATTTGAAGGTGGATTATGTTTTTGATAGGATGATATGTGACTATGTCACAGTAAAAAGCACTCACAATAGCACTGAATGGGGAAAAAAATGTAGTGGTGTGTGCTTGTGTGTGCGTGTGTGTCTGTGTGTGTGTGTGTCTGTGTCTGTGTCTGTGTGTGTCTGTGTGTGTGTGTGTGTGAAGATCCAAGGACCCAAAGAACATAATCGAAAAATTCCTAATGTGTGAAAATAAACCAGCGCTGAAAACCGTTCGCTAGCTCTCGTCATGTACAGAAAAACACTTCCTTTTCTCTACACCGCATTTCCTTCTGCTTTTGCATCAGCTCCAAGATGAATGCAGCAGTACCCCTTTGCCCCATACAGTTATATTGTCTGCAGCAGAAGCAGCAGCAGTGTGGAGGGCAGACATCATTTAAATTGACACTCTGGTGATAAATGAAATCCTGCAAGGGTGTGGTGTGAGAATCTGTTCAATGTTTGATGTGTTGCGACACTGTTGCCTTGCTGACAAGTGACAGCTATAAGGTGCAAGCAAGTTGATATACAGTGAAGGTAGCACTAATACTGACATGTGCATCACATGATTGCTCCCTTGAAAAGTCAAGACAATACAAATTGACACGGTCCACATTCGAAAAACTTTTGCCATCCCACTTTTCTGCAAACCATGGAAATGTTGATTTTGTATGTTCTGTTTATTAGCTGCTGTTTAACATTTGTTGTTTGAGGCAATATTTATCAGTCAGACTTACAGATGTCTGCCAAGCAGCTAAATATGAGGTTTAGACCAAACGCTGTGTATGAAAGGTTGCTATGTTGTGTAACTATACTGGCCTTCACACACCTAAAAGGATGTCTTCGTTTGCACTGTAAGTTTCTGTAAACACACACTCTGGCTGACTTGTCTGCTGTAGAAACATGGTGGCACAAGATGGCAGCCTCCAGGAAGCAAGCACCTTGCCTAAAGTACATATAAAAGGTTCTCCACAAAAACTTTGTAAGCAGTTATACACTTGTGCAAAGATACCTACGTTTATCATCACCCTCCTTTCCGAATGTCTACCAAAAACCTCACAAGAGGTTAAAACCTATTATCTCAGTGATGCACGTCTGTCAATATGTAAATCATTAACGTCACTTTGTTTCAGTAACGTGAACTCACAAGCATCTATGGAAAGCTATAAGTGCAACATTTGATCCAGGAGACTGTGTTGCTGATATTAAGTGGTTATCAAACCTGGCTGTTTGTTTGAGAAGAGGGCACTGGGACAGTCTCTGCTACATCTTCTGTGCTTTTTATTTCCAGAACTGAAGGTGCAGCAGTCTCTTTACTTTCTTTTACTTCACACCCATCCACCTGGTGAAAGGATGTATCCCCTTGGTGCTTATCTCCAAATGTTCCTGGTGTCATGTCCTCTAACTCCTGCTGTGTTTGCGTGAACATGGAGAGCCTTTTAGACAGCCTCTGAGGCAGGAAGCTGCTCATAAAAATGTGGTTAGTTGACCTCAGCTCTACGTTGCCAGTGTCCACTCCATCCTGTAGAAATGGTGTTGGCCCAGCCCAGTCTGTAGTTGTCATCTGATGCTTCTGATCACGATGCTTCTTTATGAAGATGACCAGGAATCCTACCATCATCAGTACCAGGGCTCCACCTATGATGCCTGCCACTGCGTTGGTGTGGTTTGTCCCCTTACTGGACTTTGTTGTTGTACTTTTCTTTGTGCTGAGGATGTGTATAATTGATATCTTTGTTGCAGCAGGTGACGGTCTGTATGAACTTGAAGGCTTTATAGGGTCACCATCTGTGACTGCACTTGTGGCTAGAGTAGAGGTGAGCTGTGTAGATCCATGGGTATTTTCCTCGCCCTTGATTGTGCTTCCCGTGCTCTGGCTTTGGGTGAAGCTGCTTGATGCTGGTGGTATTGTAGTTGAGGTTGGGTTGCTGGCTCTATTGGTTACAACAGTTACAGTTGTTGATTTTGGGACTTGAAATTGCCCGTCTGTTGTGGACATTACCTCAGTTGGTGAGGATTTTAACTGAGACCATGTGGAATTTGTTGGGTTTGCTGTTTGGGTTTGGGCCATTTTCAGGAGAGGTTTACTCCGTACCTCTGTTGGAACTGTAATGGATGGTGTGATAATGAGCACATTCGAACTGGATGTCTCCTGTGTTGTTGCACGGCTCGTCTCAAACTGATTTGCAGTTACATTGCCAGTCGTCACATCAGTGAAATTGTGATGCGGAGTTGTCAGGGCACCCCCTGCTGTCACTGGCAGCAGCCAAATAAAAAAAAGATTGAAGGAATGGATGGTCATTTTTCTTCTTCTGGTTCTTGATGGTTGCAGTCTCTTTCCTGCTAGAAGTGAACAGAACTGAAGAAGTTACTAAGGAAGTACCACAGTATATAAACTGAAGCAGTAAGAAAAGGGAGTGTTGTGAAATACAACTTTGTGTTGTCATCTTTTCAAAATTCAACTGAACATCAGACCTGTTTCAATCCGTGCTCTATAGTTTCATCTGACTTACATTCACCTCCTCTGTTCTGTAGTTATATTTTACCATATTGACATAATATCAAACTGAAGGAGGGCTGAAGTTAAGAGCTTACATCTTTGAATCAACATCATCATTGTTATTTCCCAGTCACACATGGCTCTAAATGTTGATTTAGCTGTCATTGTCAGTTCAGTTTAGCTGTCATTCATCAGTTCATCAGAAATGCACAAATGTTCCTCCATGTTGTGTTTTTTACACACTTGCCTCTGTTTTAGCTCCATTGTCAACCCATAGCTCTTTGGTTATTGCACAGATGAAATCACATTCACACAATTCAAATGTACTCACCAATAATTTTACGCTGACGGCCTCTGTAAACGTACTTGCTGTGTCTCACAGTGGAAAAGTTTTAGAAACACTCTTGGCAGTCCGGCAAAATGTCACTGAAATAAAAGCAGGAACTAACTAACCCATGAAGGGCTGCTCTCTTCTGAAATTTCAAGTGCACCAAACTTGCCTCACAGGAAGCGTGATGTGACTGTGACTCATGAGTTAGAGCAGGTCATTTCCTAATCATAAGGAGTTAGATCCCCAGCTGAGTGCACCCACAAATAGCTCTTAGTGTGAATGATGTATTGGTGATAGAAAAGTGCTATGTTGTATGCATACAGTTTATACGTTCACTGTATCAATATGTGTAAATAGATTAACAGGACTGACTGAACAGTATTATAGTATAAGAAACCCAGCCGTTCCTATAGTTAGCAAACGCTATTCACTTAGTAGTGAACTTACGGTGTTCACTACTAAGTGTAGTGAACACCGTAAGTTCACTTTTACAGTAAGCAAGCGTTAAATAGAGGAAATGAACTGTTTCGTGTTTATTGATTGCAATCTAAGGGCTGGGCCATGTGACTAACATTTTTGATCATTTTATTCACTGGTTTTAATTTCTTTATGGACTGAAAACAACACTTTTTAGATAGAGAAACAACTCACACATATTCAATTCAGTATATAAATAAATTCGGGTGTTCTCTAGGGTGTGACTCCGCCTATCGCCCCATGTCAGCTGAGATTGGCACAGCTCCCCCCCGTGACCCTCATGGGGGTGGGGATTCTCTGGCACATAATGGACAAATGCAAAATTGGGGCAAAACAGTTTCTATCTATTTACATTCTAACAACTTTAGAACTTCACCGTTTTGTATATTATATTATAACACTATGACACAACTATTGACTCAATGCAAAAATCAATTTATTTAAAAACAGACATTTAAAAAGACTTGTAAGACTTTTTTTGTGTACAGTCATGAACTGTAGAATTACAAAGCCAGGATCAGCGGAGACTTGGTAATGAAAGGACTGTTAACAGACATTGCACCAGACTCTTTCTACCATAACACGTGGCTGTAGAAGCACATTAAGTTGCAGGAGTTACATAAATCCTTGGGTCCAATTAATAGTTCTGTTAAACACAAAAATTGAGCCTAAAGCAGTCTCACAGAAATTATTCAGCGTTCATCAAGTGGGTAAATATGTAGCTTGTAATTTTTAGATTAAAAAAAAAAAAGATATGTTAAATTAACTGACATGAGTAATGTACACTTTCATTATGGTTGAGGTTGGCCAAGAGAAATAGTTTGATACATTTGATGCAAACTACAATTATGCTGTAAAGTAACACATTTTTCAACACTGTTAGAACCATACACAGAATACTGTATATATACACATTGCTGGGACATATAAACCCCAATTGTCTTATAATACTGTCTCATAGTTCCTTAATTAAAAGCAGTAGGTTTTGTTGAAATGTTTTCTTCCTATTCTCGAAGTATGGTGTCCAAAAATATATCTATAGTTTTGGTACTGTACCACAGCTATTGTAGCATTGGTCTTCCAAATGTGAAACATTATATTTTTGTTTTAGAAGAAGTTTGTATGTTTGAAATAAATTGTGAATGTAATTTGAATGAACAGAATATGCCAATTTAAACTTAGTGTATGAGCTGAACTGAGGGGCAGGTGTGTTTCTGAAGTGACTTTATCACACAACAAGAGGCATGTCCTCCAGATCCCTGGAAACTTCAAGACAGTAGTCCCTGGAGCTCGGCATCTGACTGGCCTTCTCTTCTGGGTGGAAATCCATTGCTGTGGCCCCTTCTTCGAACCCTGTCCTAGCCTCCTCCTTAACCTCTTCTGTTTTAGCTTGTCTCTCCTGCTCCGTCTTGTTATCTGAGGTCACCTCCTCAAGAATGACGCTGGTGTCACATGGCCCAACTACCCCTCCGGCATCTGGCTGGTCTGTGTCCCAGTAGCTCGCACTGCTCACCAAGTTCATGTTGGACCGGGAGATTCGGGGCGCATAAACTCGATTCTGAAGGTGACAGACCTGGCATGCCAGTACCATGACTGCAACAAGGAGGCAGACAATCAGCCCTCCAGCTGAACCTATTGCAATCAGACCCATCTCAGTGTCAATCAGGCAGTCGGCACGAGTGCCATTGGTGTCTGTATCGGGAAAGTCTATGTGCTCAGTAGAAGTGTGACTGGACTCCATGGTAGAGGGTGAACTACCACCGAGATCTATTTCATATGTGGTCATCTGCATGGTTGTAAGGACTTGGTCTGCATCAGTAGGGCAGAACTGGAGCTGGTTGAGTAGCAGAAACAGGCATAGAGAAGTTGTTGTCCCTGCCATTGTGTCCTGGAAACAAGACAGTTTAACAAAGAGAAAAAAATCCAAGTCATGGATTTATTAGTGCTGTATAATTTACAGTTATACAACTCTAAAACAAACAACAACCCTGACTAACTCTCTTCTGTGGTTAAGAGTTCACTGCTGGTGCTGGATTGACCTGTATGCAGAGCACCTACTTCCTCTCCGAACTGCCCTGCTATTGGTCAAAGTCTGTCATGACTTGTCAGATTTTCAGAGGGCTGTGAACAGTGCCTATATGAGGTCCATAAATATCTCTCTCTCTCTCTCAGATCACTTGATTTACATTATGCTAACAGGGTATTTTGTACTTATTGAATAACATAGTCTAAAAAGAAATCCTACCAACTGTATCTTTAATACCACATACAAATACAATTATACAAATTTATATGCAATATGAATGGGTTTTACTTATTTGTTTGTCTGATGATCTCTTATTTATTATACTTACTAGAAGGAGTCTTATGGTATTTGTCCTGGTTTAGAGTTGGGGTGAATCAGCTGCTGTGGACACGTTTTGTCCCCTCTTTCTTTTACAGGTCTGGTTTAGCTGTAATAGGAAACAGATAAAAAGAAAATTGGTTTCTCAGAAATCGAAATGTGTGCAATTTGCAATTTTGGGCTAGCTTCATTTATTGCAGAAGCTTGAATTTGACTTTGTTATTTTTCTGCTATCTCTAGGTTCAAAACAGGACAGATCAACGGTGACCTGCTCATTTATCACGTCCTCCTTACCCTCAAACCATACTATGCCAAGCCCTACGAGATAGTTGTTGACTTGACCCATGTCGGGCCCAGCAATCGTTTCAAGACCGACTTCCTGTCCAAGTGGTTTGTGGTCTTTCCTGGCTTTGCCTATGAGAATGTAGCGGCCGTTTATGTCTACAATTGCAACACATGGGTGAGAGAGTACACCAAATACCACGAGCGGCTTCTGACAGGCCTGAAGGGCAGCAAGAGACTCCAGTTTATCGACTCTCCAACTAAGATGGCTGAGCATATCGAACCTGACCAGCAGAAGCTGCCTGCCGCCACGCTGACCCTAGAGGAAGATCTCAAAGTGTTCCACAATGCCCTGAAGCTGGCCCATAAAGACACCAAGGTCTCGATAAAGGTAAGGGCACAACCCTAGAAGCTGTACTAGAAAGCACTCAATACCTGGACTGTGTCCTAAGTGTCATATGAAACTAATATTTGTTAGATTCTGTTCCTTAAACTGCCACATTCTCTTGTCGATCAGGTGGGCTCAACAGCAGTTCAGGTGACCTCAGCCGAGCGCACCCGTGTCCTCGGACAGCCAGTTTTCCTCAATGATGTCTACTATGCCTCAGAGATAGAGGAGATTTGCCTCGTGGATGAGAGCCAGTTTACCCTCACCATGGCCAATCAGGGCACACCACTCACATTCATGCACCAGGAGTGTGACGCCATCGTCCAGTCCATCATCCATATTCGGACACGCTGGGAGCTGTCTCAGCCCGACTCTATCCCACAGCACACCAAGATCCGTCCAAAAGACGTTCCAGGGACTCTGCTCAACATTGCTTTGCTCAACCTTGGCAGCTCTGACCCCAGTCTCAGGTCAGTCATGTGGGGCATGTAGAAGTATTCTAACAACTAGCCTCACCAACTTTAATTAAGTGGTAAACAAGTAGCTATTGCTGAAGAAAGAATGGATTTGATTGAGCAGCCATGTTTTTTTTCTTCACTCAATTCTATGGCTTGTCTCTCTTATAATCTTATAATCTTAGGTTATGTACTTAATATCAGCATATGTTGGTATCAGGCTCTCAAATTTCCTCTGTTTGGGGCAATACATGTTTAAGTTCCTCATGTACTTTGATAATGCATATACGCAGGTTGAGTTAGATCATTCTAAATGTTCCAAAGTATGTGAATCTGTACTGAACGCGAGAGGTGTAATGGTTTTTGTATTGATGCCTTTCCGTACAAGTTCATATGATCTAAATTAATTTTGGTTAACACAACAAAAAAAAAGGGACGTTTGTTACAAATTAACATACAAACCAAACAGGATCCAACACACCAAACCTGTGTATTGAATGGAATTGCACCATTATGTGCACCATTACACTGCCACTGGACATGTGATTTAGAATTTGTCTGGCTCACATTTCTTTCATGACATACTGGAAAGCCCTGAACTTAAATTAGATTTTTTTTCGATTAGAGATGCTTTTTCTCTCTACCCATTTTTATTTAGAGTACAGTAATAGTAAAACTTGAAAACACTTGGTGCTCTATTCTGGCCAGACACCAGACATTTGACTTGTTTTTCCCCCACATCCAGGTCTGCAGCTTACAACCTGTTGTGTGCTTTGACCTGCACCTTCAACCTTAAAATAGAGGGCCAGCTCCTGGAGACATCAGGTCTCTGCATCCCAGCCAACAACACTCTCTTCATAGTCTCCATCAGCAAGACTCTGGCTGCCAATGAGCCCCACCTGACACTGGAGTTCCTGGAGGAATGCATCTCGGGCTTCAGCAAGTCCAGTAAGTCCTTTCAAAAAAGCTGCACATACACATATACATGCTCTTACCTATAAACTGTCACTTTATAATATATGGGTGCATCTCTAATTGTTTTCAAAATTGTTGGAATTCATTTCTAATCTGACAAAATCACCATAACATGAACTGTTTCTTGAACTGAACTAAACCTAACATGTCATTTGTGTTCATGTGTAAAATGTAAATGTTAAATGGTTAAAGATCGTTCTTTATTGTAGTTTGTCATTGGTAATAAGACATTTATGCCTCTTCTTGAGGTTTCTTACATTTTTTCCCAACTGAGTTTTTGGTTTCACTGAGCTGAGGCTCTAGGAATAGAGGAAACAATGTCATATACTCATTGTAAAGCCCACCAAGGTAAATTGTGATTTCTAAATTTGGGCTGTACCATTTTGATTTGAAAATCTCTAGTCTCGGCATTGACCCAACACTGACCTTGGCTGTATCATGGGCTATTTAGATAACCAGGAGTTGTGCTAAGTCCCTGTGTTGGCTATTTGCAGGTATTGAGCTGAAGCATCTCTGCCTCGAGTACATGACGCCTTGGCTGCTCAACCTAGTCCGCTTCTGTAAGCACAACGACGATGCCAAGCGTCAGCGTGTTACCGCGATTTTGGACAAACTCATCACCATGACCATCAATGAAAAGCAGATGTATCCGTCTATCCAAGCCAAAATCTGGGGCAGCCTGGGCCAGGTGAGCACTTTTTACCAACAGTTAACTGTTAACATTTGCCGTGGATTTGGCCTCTGACTTTGTGGCTGTGTCTTCAGATAACAGACCTGTTGGATGTAGTGTTGGACAGCTTTATTAAGACCAGCGCTACAGGAGGCCTAGGCTCCATCAAAGCGGAGGTCATGGCTGACACTGCAGTGGCTCTGGCTTCAGGGAATGTCAAACTCGTCTCCAGCAAGGTGAGACTGTCCTAGATTTACAATTTCAATGGGTAAATATCTCCATCAGCTACCCAGTGTACTGATGTTACTTTCATATAAATAAAATCCAAATGTCAAATTCGACAACATTCATACATATCACAAATAGGGAGAATAGATTTTGTTTAATGCCATAAAAAAAAAAAACCAGATAAGGTGAGAAGTAAATAGAGAAAACGTACTCACAGAAGAAATGAATCCAACGCTGTAAATGTCTCCAGACTGCAGAATCCAAAGAGAAAACCTCATTCACTCACTATCCATCATCTGCGTGCTTGGGATCTGAATTCAGCCTGCTACTTTAGAAAAACAAACACAACATAGACATTGAGGCACAAAAGAAAAGCCAGGCCCTTGCTCCTATTATGGCCACTGAATAGTGGCTATTGTGAAGATTGTTGGCTGAGAAAGGACAGTCAGTGTTTATGGTGAAGTGCTGCTGCTCTTTTCACTGATTTAGTCCAGTTTTTAAGTGTTGTTCTGTTTTGAAGGATGTCAGATAAATTAGTTCACATGTCTGATGGAACATTTATGAGTGTTTACGTCGGTATTATCAACAAGGTTACCCTGTCATGTCATGGCAGGACAGCCCACCGGGCACAAAGCACCATTGTCTGTGGCTCTTGAACTCTGTGTCACCCAAGGGTTGAATAAATGCTAATCGTCTAAGGTAGTGAATTTGTCGTATAAGACGCATGCACAGTGTTCAATGAGGGATCCTCACTGTGGAATGATGATAAATCTCACTTATTTAATAATTATGATAAATTTTTATCTGTTTTGGGCTTTTAACAAATGCTCCAAGACATTTTACATCATTTAAAACAAGCAATAAAAGCAGTAAAATACACATACAAAACATTAAATAGACATACAAATTATTTACAACAGCACATTAAAAGCAGCTATGGTGGGTTTTTAAATTGAGTTGGTGCAGCCTTGAATGTGTTAGGGGAGTGAGTTCCAGTTTATCAGTGACATCCTTTAATTAATGATAGATTTTTTTTTTTTTGCCATGCATAGAAAAGATCCCCATCTTACACAAGCTTACAAGACACCATTATACAGACGAGTAAGCCAGAGTAGAATGTAAATAACATACTATTAAATAAAATGACACATTTTTCATGTTATACACACATTAACAGCCAATTCTCCATTCTGTCTGTTATCATCAGTATCAAGGTGTTCATAATTGATGATAATAAGAACAATACAGAAACAAGTGTGAATCATTCTCAATTTCACCGAATCACACATAATTGCCATAGCGTATTTTCTTCCTGAACATCTTCACAGCTACCAGCTTCTTGGATTAAAGTGGTTGAAATTGACTACTAGCATTATTATTATTAATATTTTCATGTAATTACGACATAGTTAAAGTGTGACACTGTAACACTCTAGTCCAGGGGTGTCAAACATACGGCCCGGGGGCCAGAACCGGCCCGCCAGAGGGTCCAATCCGGCCCACAGGATGAAATTGTCAAAATTTCACGCTATGATTACAATCTAAACGTAAGGTCAAATGCAATATTTTTCAATTCCAGATGGCTGTGACTAAATGTTTATGCCTTTATAGATGATGCGTAAATAGTAAATTTAGGCATGATATTGTTGAAATTGCACTTATAAATTTAATGTTTTGTAAAAATATCCCTCATTAAATGTAAAACAAAGGAGAAAAAACAAAGCACTTCTTGTGGGTCATAGGTTATTATGCTATTATTTTACTATTTTTACTGGTCCGGCCCACTTAAGATCAAATTGTGCTGTTTGTGGCCCCTGAACAAAAATTAGTTCGACACCCCTGCTCTAGTCAGACAGTTTCATTTGTTTTAGTTGTCATGGGGTTTATTGATTTCCATCAGCCGACGTCATACAGAGAATGAAGAAGTGAATCTTTGTTCCCGCTGTTAAACGTTGTGTTCTTTGTGACAGGTCATTGGTCGTATGTGCAAGATCATAGACAAGACCTGCCTGTCGCCAACACCTACACTGGAGCAGCACCTCATGTGGGATGATATAGCCATCTTGGCACGCTACATGCTCATGCTGTCCTTCAATAACTCGCTGGACGTTGCTGCCCACCTGCCCTATCTGTTCCATGTGGTGACCCTGCTGGTAGCCACTGGGCCGCTGTCACTCAGGGCGTCCACCCACGGTTTGGTTATCAACATCATCCACTCCCTCTGCACCTGCTCTCAGCTCAACTTCAGTGGTGAGGACTGACATTAGCTCCTTGTTTAGGCTGGCAGCAGTTTGCATCAGACTCGTGTCCTGTCTAAATTAATACATATGTATTTGTGTTGAATGAATTCCAGAGGAGACAAAGCAGGTCCTGAGGCTGAGCCTGACCGAGTTTTCCCTACCAAAGTTTTACCTGCTGTTTGGCATCAGCAAAGTCAAGTCGGCTGCGGTCATCGCCTTCCGGTCCAGCTACAGAGACCGCTCTTTTTCACCGGGCTCCTACGAGAGGGAGACATTTGCCCTGTCCTCCCTGGAAACTGTCACTGAGGCCTTACTGGAGATCATGGAGGTCAGCAGACAAAGTCTAGACATAACTTCCAATAAAGCATTTATTTTACCCCATGTATGCAAGTTGGGTAGTACTACTGGGAGGTCTGGGAGGTTTTCAGCTACATTTCAGCTAAATTCAGCATCATATATTCAGCTAACTGCAATATGTAAACCCTCTCTACCTAGAACTGGTCACTGGTTATTTTAACCACTTAACTAATGGCTCACCCAATAAAAGCTATGCCCACCTAAGTTTAAGCATTCTGGAGAATATGTTTGCCCTTTTACAACTGGAAACTGAAGTTTGGGACACTTTGTAAATGTTTTATTCCCTACAACATAGTCAGTAGAGAATATCAGTGTTTTTATATCACTACTTATCGAACAGCAAGATAAGATTGTGAACATATTTTAGAGAAAGCGTACACATTAGCTTGCATATATATTATTAGCCAAGCCTTTTGAAAATTGCCCAGAAGCATTTTTATTCCTGGTGTCCCAGCTGGCAGCCATGTGTTGATTAAAAGCATATCTAATGCTGGTTCTACTTGCAAGGGGGGCGTGCACAGTTTTATGATTTTAACCATGTGTCAGCTTCTAATGCAACCACTCATCAAAAAGCTTTTTAGGGTCCTAGTTTACTGTAATTTACATGTGGTTGACCACAAAAGTGAGAACATGTACAAATTTGATAGAAGTTCACACTTCTGCTCCACACTTTGTTTACTAAAGGTTTTTCCAAATATCTCAGTTTTTTATTTTCAGTTTGTTTGCTCTGTCCCTCAGGCTTGTATGAGAGACATCCCAGCCTGCAAGTGGTTGGACCAGTGGACGGAGCTTGCACAGAAGTAGGATCTTCATACATTCTGTTTTAATCCGTGCTAAGTTTACACCATGACTTACGCAGTTTGGTTCATATTTGTCTGTGTGTTTGGATTTCAGGTTTGCATTCCAGTATAATCCGTCTCTCCAGCCCAGAGCGCTGGTGGTGTTTGGTTGTATCAGTAAGAGAGTAAGCCATGGTCAGATCAAGCAGATCATCAGAATCCTCAGCAAGGCGAGCCCTTTGCTCAGCATAGACCGCGTAAGAGTCCACATTCACCATGTTCTTGTCAATTCAAACTACTCGATCCTCCACCAGGTGGAGTCCTTTTTTTTTCCATCTACTCTTTCTTTTTTTTCTTTCTGGTGGACTGGCATTGATTTCCCATTCACTGATGTCCCCATGTCACCATCACAGGGCCTGGAGAGCTGTCTGAAGGGACCTGACAATTACAACAGCCAAGTATTAATAGAAGCTACAGTCATTGCTTTGACCAAGCTACAGCCTCTGCTCAGCAAGGTAAACCAAGCGCTCGTAGCAGCACTCCTTACTTTTATAACTACTGTATTTAAAGCAATCTGTCTTTTCTTGTTTCTTAAAGTAGAGTGGTTATTTTAGGTAAAAGGGAGATGCTGTATTGTTCAGTTTTGTCCAATTTAGAACTGAAATCTGAAGTCTCACACATGAAAGAGTGAGTTTAGTCAGTTGAATCTGTGAATCTTGTCTCGTCTGATGGTTTTTGTTGTCCTGATGACTTGTGAAAATCAGAAGGAGCTGGGTTTGGTATCTATATTGATTCCCTACCTTCTATAGCACCTACATGATATGCACGAGGTGTACACTGTAAATGTTAGACTGAGGGTCAAATGATTAATTGGTTATTTCAAATAGAACAGACAAATGTATACATGATAGTGACATTTCCAAAGGGTTTGATTACATTTTTCCACATTAAATGACAGCAGAGTGTCCCTGAGCCCTGGCTTCAACTGAAATGCTGCTCATTCTCTTTGAGTAGGGGTGACATCAGCTGTTGTGAATCCATTGCATTACTTTGCTTGCCTTTTGTATCGTTAAAGTTGAGTAACTTTCCAATGAGCCCTCTCTGTATTTAATCTGCAGGAGTCCCCCATGCACAAAGCTCTGTTCTGGGTGGCAGTAGCTGTGCTGCAGCTGGATGAAGTCAACCTGTATTCTGCTGGAACTGCCCTTTTAGAGCAGAACCTTCACACTTTGGACACAATGCGTATCTTTAACGACAAGGTAAAAAAAAAAACACCTGACACTAACCCCAGAAAGTCTCCTGTAATTACCTTTTTTTTCTCATTTTGTTGCCATGTAAACTAAAAGCCACTACACTTGTCATTATACAGTTGATGCAGTGAATCTTTGCGTTGTCATGGCCCAGGATACTTTTTCACACACTGTTTCTTCTGACTTCTTTCTCCAGTGTCCAGAAGAAGTGTTCATGGAGATCAGACGTCCTTTGGAGTGGCATTGTAAACAGATGGATCATTTCGTGGGCCTAAATTTTAGTGCCAATTTCAATTTTGCACTGGTGGGCCACCTGCTCAAAGGTACAGTTTTGAAAGGCAAAATGTTTACTGCATACAATGTGATTCATGTTAGTTCACTGGTTTAACATACATGGTTCACACCAGTCACTAGAGCTGTGCAGTAATTGTAATCACGGTGCAAATTTTCTTGAGCAATAAAACAAAAGTTCACTTGATATGTTTGTGCATTGTCCAAACACGTTAAGATATAACATATTATCACTAGAAAATATTTCACCTCAGGTATGTTTCTATATTTAATAATTGTTTGTTTGTTTTACACCATTACATTGAAGCTGCTGTCGATTTAATACAGTAACTGTAGAAGTAACTTTTATAGTACCCCAACACTAACAGCCAGAACTCCACAAAAAGACTGTCCTTTCTGCTTTTTGTCGCTAAATAAATGCCCTCCTCCACCAAACATGTTCATGCAGTGATGTAGGAATGTAATGTAATTGAAAGGAATGAAGCAAAATGTTATCCACACGATGGCCTCGCTGACCGCAGCCTTGAGTATTAGCACTGTGTCTGCTTGTGCAGTCTCTTGTTTACCTGTGACTGACTGTCCTTTTGCTTCCACACGCGTCTCCAGGCTACAGACATCCATCACCCACCACGGTAGCACGGACAGTGAGAATCCTGCATACGCTGTTGGCGCTCATCAGCAAACATCTCAAATGTGACAAGTTTGAGGTCAACACACAGAGTGTGGCCTATCTGGCTGGTATGTAAAAGACTTATTGTAATATTGTAAAAGAATCCTTCATCCATTCCAAAAGTCTATCATATTTCTTTCATCATAGCAGGATAGCATTAAGACTTAAATAGTGGTATGCCATATTTTACTATGTATCGGAGAATGTGGAAGCTTTGAATTAGTATTTACCAGCACTTAAATGTCTCGGTGCATCCAGTCTCCTGGAGAGCAAGGGCTGGATTTTAAAATGTATTTTTTGGTATTTGATGTTTATTTGAATGATCCCATATTAACCAATTTTATTATGTATTCCTTTTGAAGCTGAGCTCCTCTACTTAGGGCAGTGCCAAACCTAAAGACAAATGTTTGGTTTCATTTTAGATTTAAATATTATCAAGACAGAAGAGTTGGATAAGTGGGTTCTCTGAAAATCTCATATCCAAGAAAATTTGTATCATCACTAAAATATCCCTTACAGAATCAATATTGAATTGTATCTCAAATCAATTCAAAGCATGGTGAACTGGAATCAAATTGATTAAGGAAACCGGTAGCAACACTCAGCCCTGGACAGGGCCTTTACTTAAAAGCTTCAAGTAAATTTGTGAACAGTTAGCTGTTCTTGGTTATAGTGTTGTGGTTGGTTTGGATCTGCTGTACTGTTATAGTTCATCACCACATCCTTCTTGTGTGACGCAGCATTGCTCACTGTATCTGAAGAGGTCCGGAGTCGCTGCAGTCTAAAACACAGGAAGTCACTTCTGATCTCTGACCTGTCCATGGACCCAGTCCCAATGGAGACCTACACCAGTCATATCACTGATCCCAGCTGCAGGTGAGCAACTAAGGCAGAGGAAAATAAAGGGTGACTTCAAATAGAGACACATGAACACAATGATGAGCTTCTTTTTCAGTAGTTTCCTACTTTTCTTAACTTATATTTTACGTGACTTCAGTAGGGCACGAGGTACAAGTTTAACACAGCTACTCACAGTTTTTTTCCCCCTACTTTTTCTTCTTCCTGGTCTTTGTGAAGCTAAAAACCTACATTAACAAACTTTAAAACACCTATATTGGTGCCCTGCTGCAAAAAACTCCTGGTTAGGGTTAGCATTTTTATGATTTTATGTACTTCCAGATCTGCAAATAGTAACACATTAATATGCAAACCTTAGATGGTGAACGTGGTAAACGGATGTAAACCATATACCTTTTTAGCATTAGCACGTTAGCATTATTGTGTTGAGCTGAAAATTGCCACCTCACACAGCTGCTAGCATGTCTGTAGAATATGAATGGGGTCAACGTCATCTTAAATGGACCAAGATATGTTTAAGTCGTGCATCTTCCAGCATTACATTTTAAGTCAGTCATGGTGACAACTGACAAAAGATTCTGACAAAAGCTGTGCGTCTTTGTGTGCTTACCAAAGTAAGAATGAAAAGTAGTCAGAATGTGTTGTAGGTTGGGAGTTTCACATTGTCCGTTCATGTTCCACTCAGAACTCTCCGAGAGACTCAGCCGTGGACATCGCCGCAGGTGTCGGAGCGCTACCTTTCAGCCCACTACCCCACAGTGGGACAGATCAGCCCACGAACACGAAAGTCCATGAGCCTTGACATGGGTCAGCCATCACAGGCCAACACCAAGAAACTTCTGGGTAGGATTCATTCTGTAGCTCTGTACTTTCCTAAAGAGGAGTGTCCATAAAAAAAGGATGCACAATGCTCTGGATTGTGAATGTATTTGTTGTTTTTTGTGTGTTGACCAGGCACCAGGAAGAGCTTTGATCATCTCATATCAGACTCTAAAGCACCAAAGAGACCTGAGATGGAGTCAGGGATGACCACCCCTCCTAAGATGAGGCGTGTGGCTGAAAACGACTATGAAATAGGTGAGTGTTAAATCCTGGCATGTCGTGATGTGGAGATGGTGGATATATTTAATAAAATGCGTCAATGTTGTAATTGCAGAGACGCAAAGAATTGGAAACTCTCACCTTCGTAAAGTCTCCGTATCAGAATCAAACGTCCTGCTGGACGAGGAGGTGCTGACTGACCCAAAGATCCAGGCTCTACTGCTCACTGTGCTGGTGAGGAAAAGCAACAACCTTAATGACATCAGATGCTACTTTTCATTTCTTAGTCACTGAGTCTGTATTTGAACGCACTGTTGATCTGCTTTTTCCAGGCAACCCAGGTCAAATACACAACAGATGACTTTGACCAGCGGATTCTATACGAGTACTTAGCAGAAGCTAGTGTCGTCTTCCCAAAGGTTTTTCCAGTTGTGTAAGTACCCAACGAACAGCTCCTGTCCGCACCTACGTTGTTTTCACCTGTATTCCCCTGGAAGGTAAACAGTGGGCAAAACCTAACACACATGACCAAATCACACATCGTAACTCACAGATGTAGATGCTGCTACAACAGCAGAAAACCACATTAGTCACTTAATTATGTATTATATGGACTAAAAGAAGTGTCCAGTGAGTGTAAAGTGATCGGTCACGTCTCATCCTCAGCCACAACCTGTTGGACTCAAAGATCAACACGGTGCTGTCCATGTGCCAAGACACCAATCTCCTAAACCCCGTCCACGGCATCGTCCAGAGTGTGGTGTACCATGAAGAATCACCCCCCCAGTACCAGCCATCCTACTTACAAAGTAAGACACACCAACACGAATCACCTTAAAACTGCGACAGTGATATCTGCATTTTATTTTATTTTATTCACACATTCCTCTGATTTCACAGGCTTTGGCTTCAATGGACTTTGGAGGTTTGCTGGACCCTTCTCGAAGGTATGAATGATTCTTTCCTTTATGTATTTCCTCTCAGAAACACTGGAACAATTCAATTTACCAAGTTATTGCATCTCAGTTCTGCAACCAGCCAGCCTTCATACCACAGCACTTGGCCAGGGTGGAGTCGCCCTTCGAAAGTAATAACGTGATGGATGCATCATTGAATGTTATCAGGGCCCAAGGACTGAATAGTGACAGTATTGATCCTGTTAAATTTCATCTTGATACATTTTTAGGGCCTAATCTTGCTGAGAAGCTCTTAGCACCTACAGTTTGTCCAGTACAGTCTGGCAAAAGATTCTCTATCCTGTGGGTCTCAGACATGGGAGTGAGGTGATGGAAGTTTGATTTCCTCTTTGATTTCTTCTCTTTACATTTCACATTCACTTTTACTTTCAATATTCATGAAGTTTAAGTAGGCACGTCTATTAAGACAAGACTTTTTACCAGCTTCTCAAATTCACACCCTAAACCCATCATGGAATCCACCATTTTGATGTCATATAAATGCTTAGGGTCATTTTTTTGCAATAATATGCCTCACATTTTGAATCTTGGTCTGAGCACATCAAGTTCTGTCACAATGCCATCTAGTGGCAATAAGAAATAGCTGATTTTACATTCCGTTGCCCTCCTTCAAGCAGCTTTCTTATATTCATCCATCCGGGCGGGAGCTATGCCAATCTCAGCTGACATAGGGTGATAGGCGGGGTCCACCCTGGACAGGTCGCCAGTCCATCACGGGGCCACAGAGACGAACAACCATCCACTCTCACACCTACGGTCAATTTAGAGTGTCCAATTTACCTAATCCCCAAATCTGCCCACACACATGTGGAGAACATGCAAACTCCTTGCAGAAAAGCCCTTGTTCTGCATCAATTATTTAATTTGGCCAGAAAAGCCTTAAGATCTTATGTATTATGAGTATTATGTGGGCAACTCCTTTAATCAGTGTGTAAATCAAATATGTATGTGGGAGCAATTACCATTTAGAGCCCTATAAATTATTAGTAGGACTTCAAAGTGAATTCTGTATTCTACCAGCAGCCAGTGAAGTGTTTTGACTAGACTGAAGTGTTGTGTTCTCCTTTGCCCTGTAAGCTCTCTGGCTGCTGCATTTTGAATGAATTGAAGTCTTCCCATCGTCTTTTTAGGAAGTTCTGAAAAATGATCCTGTAGTTCAGATGAAAGTGTGGAACAGTTTTTCAGTGTCAGACTGGGAATGAAATGTCCTAAAAATGATCGTGACCCATCTAAGAGCACTGAACCCACTGAATTTATAATCTGGCAGTTTGAACACAGTTTCCAGCAGCAGTGTTGACACCGTCTTCTCTGCTATCCTTTTAGCAAACACAGATACCAGACTACGCCGAGTTGATCGTCAAGTTTCTGGAGGCGCTGATTGACAGCTACCTGCCCACAGCTGATGAGGAGCGAGGGGAGGAGCAGCTGAGGACGCCCACCTCACCCTACCCACCCACCAGTCAGAGCCAGCTCAGCATTACTGCCAACCTCAACCTGTCCAACTCCATGACCTCACTGGCCACCTCGCAGCATACACCAGGTCTCTCTCACACACACACACCCACACAGGTTTGCGCAGCTATTCTTCTTAAGGCACTGAGTTGACTCCCATTGATTTTAACACTTAAGAAAGCATTATCCCTAACTTAAACCATAACCTGTTAACGCCTAACTCTAACCTTAACCTTAACCTAACCACAATTGAAATCTTAAGTCTAAACTTCAACCAGAGGTTCTGCCTCAACCGGACCAGGTTTGTTCTCCATGAGGACTTCTGGTCCTGATAAAGTCAGTGTTTATTACCGAAATAAGTACATACGCAAACAAACCGATCCACGTCTGACTCTGTGCCTGGCATAAATGGAGGGATCACGTCGAGTCACTGATGCTGCTGGTTTTTTTTTTTATTTATTGTTTTTAAATTTATTTTATTTTATTATTATTTTCCTGCTTTGCCTTGGAAACTACGGTAACTCTCCCAGGGACATGTCCTGGGCCGGCCCACATTGTGAACCCGGGAGAGTTACCGTAGTTACCAAGGCAAGACGCAGGCGTCGCAAAGCAAAATCAAAAAAATAACGGCCGTCCAACACAGTGCTCAGCTGCAGACACAACGCAATGGAGAGATGACGTGACGATTGATTGGCCCAGTAGCTTGTGGCTCAATGGCTCTATGACAGGCTACAGAGGCCCAGGAGTCCCACCCGCACACCCCCCTAGCCCCCCTCATCTAATCATCTTGAGTAGCAGGCTCTGATAGAGAGACAGAGCGAGAGACACAGAGAAAAAAAATGGAGATTACAAGTAAAAAACTAAATGGTAGCGCTGAGAGAAAAGATAAGAAAATCTGTAGTGGCACAGGCTGCCAAAAGTAAAAAAAAAATGACAGCGATGTTTGCTGCAGGGGCCGGCATGGCGGGGACCAGCAGCACCGACGCGGCTGCTTTAGCTAGCCCCCCCCACAGGAGCAGGCGTCGAGTTACTCTGGCCTCCCGACACTAGTGCAGGAGGAGAGTGAGGAGGAGAGAGATAAAATAGACTCCCCACCATGTGAAGGAGGTGGTGATACTGTGGTAAGTAAGCTGGTGTTGCCTTCCAGCATGGTGTGAATAAGCATTAACTCAAATTAATGGTTCACAACATTTATAACTGTCCATGAGCTTCACTTGACATAAGAAATAGCGCACTGTGCATGGTCTGGTGTGTTACAACGATCTAGTTATCTAAAGTATTGGAAAACAATAACCATATTCATATACTATTGTATTAAGCCCTGTTTTATACTTTCATCTCATATGCTTTCACACAAAATTGCAGATCTACACACTTACAATTCACATCTTGCTATGCGATGTGTTTTGAGTATCTAGATCTGCTATTTTCACAGTGTTTGATCATTTCAACCTATAATGAAATCTCCCAAATCAGGTCACTGGAGTTAAAGTGTTTAAAGTGTCAACATGCACCATTTCTAGTGCCCACAATCCAATTTGGTTCATGAAGGACATTGATCTAACAACTTGAATAATATATGCTATATATGTATGCTTTACATAATTTTTTCAGTCAGTTTTTATGGTTTATTGTCTTTCAACAGTTTCACATTATACACAGTAGTTAGAATTAAGAACAAACACTGATTCACTACCGTTACAATAAAACATCTGCATATAATATGCAGATATATTGTCAGTAGGTACATTATGTTGAGCTGTACTGTCTGTTCTAAAATAAAATTCTTAGGGTTTGTCCGTTTTTCAGATCATTATACTATTGTTTTCCATACTTTAGTCAACTAGCCAAAGTTCTGATTGCATGCAGACTAATTCTTTTGCATGTAATCTTGTTCAAACATAACCTATTCCACACTATTCCTCTACTTTTCATGTCCAGATTTGTGATAGGCAGCAGGCAGCTGTGTGATAGTGAGTGATAAATAAACACTCGAATCTTAAATCCTTTCTCTAGTATTCTTCTTAAGAGCAGGTACAGTAAGCAACACACTGTATAGTTATCATTTATTTATTCAAGGCTCCAGAATATAAAGGGATATTGCTCAGTATAGTGGTGTTATTGAGGGCTTGTGTGTTTGTATCTATGGGGCGTGTTGGTACAGTATCTATGCACAGATTACAGTGGGCCAGTCTGGATCAACAAGTCCAGGGCCAAATTTTTGTCCCAGTCCACCCCTGGCTGATTGTGAATAGATGTCTCGTCTTTCAGGGAGAACAAAATAAGGATATCATGTCAGTGGAGCCACGGTGCAGAAGTAAAATTATATTAAAGCACTTAAGTGGATAAAATACTGATGTGAAGGTTCTTCTCTTTTCTGTCCAATGTAAGTAAAATTAACCACAATGACACATGTAAGTAAAATTGACCACAATGACACATGACAGAAATAACATTGCTAGGCTACTTATGAATATTTTTAGATCCTACGGGAAACAGCATTTTCCCGTAGAATTTCACTTCCTCTGTGACTAGACTTAGTTCAAGTGAAGGGTTGACTCATACGCATGTGACACACCAAAAATAAACTGGCAGTCAGGGTTAGGAATAATTTGAAATGTATTCATTCGAGTTTTGATTCTGCTAATTCAGGATTCTTATTTTAAATTGTGATATGGTTCGAAATGCTGTCAAAATCTTTAATTTGACCTCAATCCTGATTAGACTTTGTGTGGTTTTAACCCGTGTGACATAAAATTAACATCTGCGGTATTTGTGTCTTTGCATTGATGCATGGTAGAGAATGAGAGCCATATCCAGCTTTTTAACTTGGTGTCGTCCTTCACTGTGGTCCTCCAGGTGTGGACAAGGAGAATGTTCAGCTGTCCCCCAGCTCCGCTCTGTCCAGCGGGGGTCGCACTCGCCACGGTTCAGCCAGTCAGGTCCAGAAGCAGCGGAGTGCCAGCAGCTTCAAGAGACCCAGCATCAAGAAAATAGTGTGATCAGCCGGAGAACACTGTCCCATCCACACCGCGGACCCCCTCCACCACCTCCAGGCTGCCAGGCCTCATGCCGCACTCAACTTGGTTAACATTTCCTCCGCCTTCAGGCCTGTTGCTTTGGCCAAAGACGAAGTCCCTCTGTGTTCTGGATCGAGGAGAAATATTTCCCACCTGAATTCTGTGCTTCTTGGGATTTTTTTTCTTTTTCTTTTTCCTTCAAATCTTTAATTTGAGCCAACCCATGGTGGAGAAGGTGAATAGTTAGTGAGTAGTTTCTCTTTACGTCCGGAGTCGGTGTCAGAGCTCCTCCATCACATGTGAAACTACACTAAAACACTATTGGGAATAACTCTGGATGTGAAAGTTGAGTTGATGACATGGACTGCTCACACATCCCTTGGACTTCCTCATGACTCAACCCTCCTTATCAGTGAGATGGACCAAATAACAGCAGCACGAGCAGCGGTGGTGGATTATCTGTGAGACGGGACCTTTACTCTACTCCCCTCTCCCAGTCTTGTACATATTTTACATATACAGATAATGTATAACCCGTCCTTAGTGCTTATTTGGATGTTGACGTTTTCTCCATGGTGTGCCTTTGTCAGGGTTTTTCAGTGTGTACAATTTGTAAAGTAAAAGTCAAACCTTGATGAGGACAAAGAACAGGTACTAATTATGGAGGCGAGCCGTCCATATCACCACAAGGTCACACAAGCTGCGTCATGACTGGCCTCCAATGATCGTCAAATATACAATCATCCATATACCCTGTTGCCTGAAAGTATTTATCCTGTACAGCTAGATAGTGCTACACCAATTTTCTTCTTTTTTAACACTTTTAAAGTGTCATGAAGGTTTCAAAACACTAGGGGAAACACAACAGTGTAAATAGCTCCAAGCTTCTTCTTCTTTTTTTTGTTTGTTTTGTTTTGTGCGATTGCTTTTACTCCGCCGTTTTTGTTGGTTCTAAGTAGTATAAACTGTATGTTCAGCAGCATAACATTTTTAATTTGTTTACACAGTGAAAAGGAAATTACGGATTAGGCAACAATCCTTAACTCTTGTGTCAACCACCAGTTTTGTTTCTTTTATTTTTGTTTTTGTAGGGGGCAACATGTCACTATGTCAGTTTTGTGGAATATGATGCCAACTCCAAGTTGCCTTTTAACATAGAAATTTCGTTTTTACGACCTTTTACCTCCAGTGACCATGTGAAGAGAAAAGGGGCAGTGGATAGTATGACGTTTGATCCCACCTCCATCTTTCTGAGCTTTTTCCTGAGCGTTCCTGTCCTGTGGGCTCTTGAAAAATGAAAAATCCACCCTTAAAGAAGCTGACTTTTTGTTATGGCCATGTATCCTTGGGCATTTAACTGTAGCTGAGACGGTTTCGATAAAAGTGTTTTGTTATTTACCAACGTCAGCCAGTTTGACTCTCTCCCAGTCAACGTCGTGAGTGGTTTGGGTCACAATACCACTCATGACATGTGGTGTTCAGCTCTGGGAAAGAACACTGTCACTTCAGTCAAAGGCGTTCTCACTCAATCAGGAATTACCTGTCAATACTTTAAAGCTGCAGTGTGTAAGAAGCGACACCTCCTGGTGAGACTGCAGATTGCAACAAACAAAGTGTGTCAGGGAAATACGGTGGCCTTCACATACCGGAAAGGATGTCTTCGTACAGTTGTCCGTCAGTTCTCTCCACTCTCCCCCACACACTCCCTCTGCTTTCTTCTCCTTCATTGATTCATTTGTCAGAAAATATGCAGGCTCCAGCCCTGAACGGCTCCGCCCACATTGACACATTTCGTACAACTCACTTTTTTTTCAGGTTGCTTTAATTTATTTACTGCAGTTTTACGTTATTCTGTTTATTCATTCAAAGAATATGTCCAGGGAGACAGGTGTACGTCCTACTAAGAATTAATGGAGAACAGCTAATGATATAGTCGATGTGGATGTTGGAGGTTGTGAACTTTGGATCGAGACGGTCAGTGTTTCCTTAGAACTGTGTGTGTCTGCCGTGGGCAGTACTGTGCAGTAGAACAATACAAAACCGATGAAGTTACAGTGGAGACGTGTTGAGTGTTAGACGTCTTAGGAAGAACCGTTTTCCATCAAAGAGTATTTTTATTTCGTACGCTGCTGGTGTCGCAACTCAGTCACAAGTATAATTGTTTACAGTTGTGACTCATTGGGGTTTTATGTGGAAAGCATTTCTGACCATCTGTTCTTTTAGTGGCATCTAGAGTCAAAAACACACTGATGAGCCACAAACTTAAAACCACTTACCTGTTTTATGAATTAGTCGATCGTTGTACAGTATTTAACGGAGAACGCTCGAACGAATCCATGACTATCAAGAGTTTGTATGTCTTTGTGATGAATCACATGATCGATTTGGAAGTTTTGCTGAAATAACAATGTTAACTTAGAGAGCGGACGGACACTGGTACTGCTGTACAGTGGTCACACTGACACATCGTCATAGATTGGCTTCTTTACTTGAACGTGTCCACAGTGAGACTTGTGCATCACTTGCACCCTACGTCCATACTCCAGTCTGGGTTGCTTTGTTTAAACTCTTCTATCCTGCCTTATCATCTATGCATGGCATGAGTTAGGTATTGTTGCACAACTCTGAACTTTTGTGTGTTTTTTTTTTTTTTATGTCTCAGAGAAGCAGCTCCGGGCATCTGCTGCTCAGATGCTCACATGTTTTGTGTGTCCACGCTTTTCGTCTTAAATCATCAGTATCAGTCGATGAATGCCATTGAAAGGGACATTTAACGAGACAGAATCAGAAACCGTATTCTGTTGTTCAGCTCTGAAGGATGGCGTTAAGGGAAATGCGAGTTTAAAGCTGTAGTGCGTAGTTTTTAAATGGAATCGTTACATTACATTCTTCACACAATGCTAATCCGCTCCACACGTCACTCTCGCTGTTTTTGATTCTATGGCAGTGTTTAGATCTGGTGTCACTTGGGGACATTCCCATGCTGCACACAGGAAGTCATTGGTTAATGTCAAGACAATTAACAAGAGGCAACACAGCGCTAGTAAAGTGAGATGTGTTGGGAGTTTGACTTAAAACGCAGAGAAGTGCCAATGAAATTCTACCGGTTTCAAAAACCCCAGTCATTCAGCAGTTTGACAGGATAAATATTTTTTTGACCCACTCATCCCTGTATTGCAGGTGTACACACACAAATGCACCCTCAGTCAGGTTTGATGAGGTTCATGGGTTTTTTTTTCAAATGTTTCATCATTTCGGTTTATACGACAGAAGTTACGCACTGCAGCTTTAATACTAAAACCAAATGAACTCACAGGTTCTTCTTTTCTGAAACGGATCCAGCAGACGTTTTGTCATCATCCTCCATCTCTAAAAGTTGTCACTGAGAGATGAGTTTTAAAAGTGAATCGCGACCCAAACACATAATAATGTTTTCTTCCACTGGTGAAACATCGGAGCGTTTCTTCAAACGATTGATATTGAACACATGTTTTTGACTCTTTAACACAGATGCGCTGGACCACACTGACCAGCTGATGTGTCACTCAAAGAACCATCCGCCCCCTGCACATGTAAATAAGCCGAACCCTCAAGTCACACATAGTTTCATTATCTGTACTCTGTCAAAGACACACGTTCTAACACACACGGGGTGTTTGTTTGCAGCAGTTGTGGAAGGTACAGAGTTTCTCATGAAGGACGTGTTAGGGCTGTCGAAGGCGTAAAGCTATAAATCCCACACAAACATCTCGTCGTGCGACTCCATCCGTCGTCTTCTCTGCACTTTCAGCTGTCTGTCCTTGAAGCTACACTCCTTGATTTCCTTTAAAGAAGTGTCCATGACGTCTGAATAACACAATCAGTGAGTGTACCTTTAACCAAACACAGTCAGGAACAATCTGAAGGCAAGCTTTATTCCAGCACCATGTTAGCAGTTGCCATTTTGTTTTGCAGGTTTTATTTGAACTTGTGCGTGTGAATGGAAATATTAAGGATCACGTATCCATAACCTCTTAAAGAAGTGGTTGACTTGCACTAATTTAAAAACAGTCATAGGTTTGTAAAGATGAAAAACCTCAAAGTGTGGCATGTTTTATTTGATGTTATGCAAAATCTAATGTCTTTAGAGTATAAGTATTAGAAGTTTTGTTTTTAATGCAGTATGTGTGACAATTGTAAATACTTTGTGTACAATTTGAGATGGTATATTTACTACACTGTATATACATGTGATATTGTATCATTTTGTTTTTGTAAAGCAGTTAGTTTCTGTATAATAATATACAAATTGAACTATTCCAGTGTTAGTAATAAAATGTTTTGCTCTCCACAATGTTTGAATCTGTGTGGTTCTCCAACACCTTGAAATAAAACCCTACACTGTTTTTATCTATTTTTATGAAAGTTATGTTGGAAGGTGTTTTTTTTCTATTTCAAATATCAGATTGGATCAGTGATGTAAATGCTGTTTTTCCTGCCATACGGTTTCCACTCTGGGACTATAACCTTTATAGTTTTTACATATTTTTCCAGCCTTTCACTTTTAGAGCTATTTTCCTCTGAAACACATTTAGACTTGTTATACCAGTAATAACTTTTTTTCCCACTCAACTTTGGTCCAAGTATGTAGATAAAAACAAACATTCCTAACCTGTAGAGGGCAGCATGACGCTTTGAAGTGTGCAGTCTGCCGGAAAACTATAAGAAGAAGAAGACGAACGATGCCGGAGAGTTGTTGACAACCGCCGTCCGTCATTGCTGCAGTAAGTAGTAACAGCAAAACCACGCCGTTCAGTGTACTATGTGTTGGAAGCCACGCTGAGGTTCAGACGCTGAACTCGTGTCAGTTAATAACTGCATTTATTTAACGCCATATTTCTTTCCACACAGTGGAGTTTAGCTAGCTAATTACGTAGCTAATGTAACCGGGCGTCCACCAAAGGACACACACACACACACAAAGGTAAGGACATTATCATCCGGTTTCCTAAATAAAACACTGAGAGCAACGGGTGGACGTTTAAAAGCACATTTTTCAATTGAAAAAAAAATTAAACTCCTCTCCGCTGTTTCAGAGACCTAATAACTGTATAAATAACTTTGAGCAACTGTTTAAGATAGTTCTCTAAAGGCTCTGAATAAGAATGAAAATTGATATCTACTAGTGTACAGGATATCAGACATTTTTACTGTACAATTTTAGAGAAAATTAAAGTTTAATACAACCTTTTTTTCCAAGTTCTGACTAATTTTAGAGAATTTCAAATGTATTACTTTAATTAATTCAAAAGGAAATGTTCCACACTGGCACTTTTTTAAAGATGACTTCAATTATGGTAACTAATGAAAGTGAATTGACTGAGCAATACGTTTTCATTTACAAGTCATTTAATTTTTGACACTGACTAATGAAATGTGACCGTTGCATTAGTACGTGGCTTATCAGCAGTGTCAGATTCTTCATTCGGGGCATGTTTCTCTCTGAGAGCCCCGGCCTCAATGTCCTTACAAATCAGCCAGATGCATTGGATCGCAGGCCGTAAAAGCCTTTGTACGAAGGGTGTTAAAATTCAGCGTCAGAAAGTTTGACAACAGAGAAATGTGTGTCAGGTGTTGGTGAGGTTGTATTTTATTGCAGTTGAATATCCCTGACCTAACGTTTTCCATCCAAGTGTGTCAGGAAAACTATAACCTTCAGTTAACATCAAAACTCAAAAAAATGCTTAGTGTGTCCATTGTGAGCTCAAAAAGGTGGCCTCCATAGAGCTGAGCTGTTTCCTTATATAAATGTAAAAGGCTCATTCTAGGGTAATGGAAAAAACAACAATTTACACAATCGGGTGATTGTATTCACAGAAATAAGCATCATTTATATTGTCTCCTTTTTAAAATAGCTTCACCTAAATTTTACACCTGGACCTTTAAACAAAAATGTAAAGCTTTCTGCTTTTGCTCCTAATTCATATACAATTGAAGAACGCTGCGAAACAAATGCAAATAAAGACGATAAGATTCATAATAAAATGATATATACAGTAGACGGTGAGCCGATATATTAACCATTCATTATTATGTTGTTTTTGCACTTTTTTAAACATTTTCCTGTGGAGGAGGAAAGAATGTCAACTGCAGGTGGAGCTGTCTTGATCCAGACACCAGTGCAGCTCTATCGATACCTGCGCAGATGTTGCAGGCAGTTGCCGACCGCAGCCATGCAGCAGCACTACAAACATGCCATCATACAGGTAAGGTCCGTCATGAGTGCAACAAGCACTGGATCAAATAGCTAGTTTAACTATTCAAAACGATATTGGTGAAAAACATTTTTGCACAAATTTGCCCGGAAAATCACAGATAAATAACCAAATTAATAAGGGCTGAGTTCCATTTAGCTTCCTCACACTGTCCTGATCATCGCAAATGTTATCAGTAACACCTGTGCCTTTTTTCTGCAAAAATGAACTTTATTCTTTATTTTAAAGTCTTTATACACTTATACAAACATACTTATTTGACCTTTAAACCTGTTTTGCTCATTCAAGTTGAGCTTTTCACAGTGGACCCTATTTTTCTGAACTTTCTTTAAAAAAAGAGGAACTCTCTAATGCTTTACTTTTTTGTTTTAAGGGATACAACAGTCACTCGGATGAAGACGACCCCGAGCGAATACAAATGATAATTCAAAGAGCTTTAGTGGACGCCGAATGGATTCTTGATAAAGTAAGGATGAATGTAATTTTAATATTAATAAACCAAAAAAAACAAAACACTATTACATTTTTACCTCTCACTTTCATTACAGTACACAAAAAAATAAGTGAGACTCATCAGAATCAAGTGTATCTACTGTCCTGCCTATGGACACTCCACCATCTGGACTGTAGCTGGAGCTCTAACCACTGACCTTTGAATCCTGAATCCAATAAATTATTGAAGTGTATATATTTAACCTATGGCTGACATTATTATTTTTTTTTTAATAAAGTAAGTTTCAATGACAGCAGCTCAGTTGTCTTGTTTGTATGATAAATCTACCACACAGGAATACAGACAGCCTTTAAAACACAAGTTGATCTGTTTATAATAAGGTTAGAAGGGGTAGTGAGTTTGTGCTGTATTTAAAAGTTGGCATATCAACCCAGCAAACAAGTAACATTGACCACAACTTCAAATCTTTACATTTTATATGAAAACATAATCTTCCAAAGGGCACTGCTCAAAGACGAGTCACTGTTTGTGTTTTCTAGTTTGTATAAGACGGGATAAGACCAGAAAGACCAGAGAGAGTGGGATCAACTGAGCATCAATATCAAGTGTTTTTATTGAAACAATACATAACAGCACAATGTAAAAATTTGCTCCCCTGCCTGTCGGGCATCTTTACGGCAAAACATGTACATTTTCTTGTGCGACAATATTTATTCAAGTATAACCGTTTGTCATGTGATTAATAAATGAAAAGACAATACATACAACGGAAAGAAAAAGAAAAAAGGAGTCTGTACCCTTCATGTTTTGTGACCTGATTTGTTTTACCAGAATAAGGAAATAAAAACAACACAGAGAATCAAATGAGAATATTCGGTCTTTTAGAACCAGGACACATTTACAAATGCATGCACATGCAGTATTTTGATTCATATAAAAAGTAATAAAACTAGATATCCAGGGTCATTTTTAAGTATAAATATTATAAATAATATTGTTTTGTATAAAATGCTCCATCTTTAGTGTTGGTCTAAGATGTTGAGATATTAAATGTGAACAAAACAATTCAAGTTTACAACACTGTAAATCCTCAAACCTGCTGACCCGGGGACGTGGACGACTACAGTCCAGCCAAGTTCACACAACACCACTTTGAGAGCGACAGGATTCTGTACATGAGTCTACTCATCACCTGTTCATATAAACACACATCAGAAGTGACACAGGGAACGATGCACAGAACCAGGCTTAATAGTGCATTGCAGTTGTACATGGAGGTCATCCGTTTCAGTTGGAATGCTGACAAAAGTTGCGTTTTTAAGCCACCAACTTGTTGAATCGAAAGTAAATAAAAGTGGGAAGTTTAAAAAAGAAATGTTGGTGTGTAATTTAACATGAGGCCTGTTTTCTAGAACTGACATTTTGTTGTGTTACTCTCTATTGACCAAAAGAGCGAGCACAGTGAATTGTAAAGCTACGTGAAAACCAGTACTTAACTTTTACCCACATGGAACAGGAGTTCCGGGAGCCCTGCATTACAGCGCCACATGCAGGTCTGGCATTTACGATAGCATTTGGAGTCAGGTTTTGTGTGTATGAGGACAGTTCTTAAAACAATTGTGTGTTTGTGGACATCCTTTTAAGAACTGACTTAGGTTGGCTGCTAATTGTAGACTTTGTCAATGACCAGAAAATCCGGTTGTAAATCATGTTGTGTGAAATAGGCTGTAAACGGCAACAGAAAAAGTATATAAATAGAATATGTAGGTGTTCTGTTGTAGGTGGAGCTTTAGACGGATGCAGCAGAGCAGTTCTCTGATGTAGGTTTCATCCAGAGAAATGAGAGGACAGGCACTGCGGATATACACATCTTCTGCTGTCTCAGTCACATCATTATTTCTGCAGAATAAACTGGTCGATGAACTCGTTCTGCTCTGACTCCACCTTGGACAGCGCTTCATACTCGATGCGATATCTGAGTAAAAACAGACAGCCCATAATGGACAAGTGACCCACAGGAAATGTGAAGACAGAAAATCTTTTCTGATGACAAATAACTAATAGTTCAAGAGATTGACAGTGTCCTGAGTATGTATTGTGTTTAAAGGTAGAAAAGAATGTAGCCAGACGACATCAAAGTGTGTTTTTGTGATGGATCAGAGGATAGTGCTTGTATTCATCGTGCAAAGAAGTCGATGTGATGAACTGGTTCATGTTTTGAAAGACTGCCTGTGTTAACACTCTACTGTATTTCTGGGACTCAGTGTTGTTGCTGTTGTTGACACACACACAAACAGTTTACCTTTCAAGTTGCATCTTTTTCTCTGCAATGAGAGCCTGAAGCTGTTGCTGTTGAGCCTCCCTCTGCTTCGCCACTGACTTCAGCAGGTTTCTGGCTCCTATTGCCTGAGGGATAAGAACACATGAGTTATACTCTCGCTCTGGTGAGCAAACAGAGATCTGGGTGGCTTTTATGTTACCCAGCGGTAGATTCATTTTGTAGCAAAAAAAAAATAAAGCTTGGCATCCATAATATTGACAAAACAATTATCATGAGAACACTGAAAGAAGGTGGACAATAAATCACCAAAGCTAAACATTTTTGGTATATCTTATCTTTGGTGATAAACAGACCATTTAATGATCTGTTTTTGTCCTTCATAACTTTCCAACTACAAGACAAAGAAGGCAAACAACTAAACACAGCTTTACAATTTAGGTACAGCAAGCAAACAAAAGTTCCTCTGTTCCAAGCTTACTTTGATCTTTTCAGTCTCCGCTTCTTTCGCCAGCTCATCAACCAGCTCAATGAGGCCGCCTACTATCTTCTGAAACTGGCCAATTTCTGCAACAAATAAGAAATTAATTCAGCTGTTGATATTGGGTGGGGGAAACAGATGAAGCCAACAACAAAATCTTCAGTGCTTACTGTCCACAAATTCTTTACACTCCTCCTTGAGCTCCGAAGTCTTCTGGCTGACATCAGGCTCCAGCACTCGTAGCTTATTGAGTTCATCAAAATAAAAGCCAGCCTCTGATAACGGGTCTTTAGCCATGGCCACAGGCCCTATTACAGAAGATCCAAGAACAATGGGTAAGACATTTACATTTGTACGTTAGACTTTATAAAACCACTTATAAGGTGTTGACTCAGCAGTCACAAACACTTCACTAGTACTAGTCCATGTGGGCCTTAGACTCTAAGGCTTAGAGCATCATTATGGGTAACTTTCAGGCTCTGAGGGCATCCTTTTTTATAATTAGACCATAGATTTGCAGTATATAGTGCGCTACAATATGCTTTAAACAAAGAGAGACTCGCTCCATCAGTGCAGGAACCACATGTTCGTGGCACTGCATTTGCTTGAATGTATACCATTCGACGCTGACCACAAATATCATCATCACCTGACAGTCGATCTGTTATATGTCCAAGATATATCATTGATGACAACAGGTTGACATACACTCTTCGGGTTATTACTGTGTTTGTTCTGCACCGAAACACACGAGCAAATGTATTGTATATTACTGCCTACTTGGCAATAATACAGATGTTTAATTCTGTAGAGACTCACAGATAGCACAGCAACACCTGGTGACTATGATCCAGCTATCACACAGTTATAAGACATGTATGGTAAACACTGACCTCTGTCCCATGACGAGCATATGGTAAGACGAGCGAACCGGTGCGTGTAAATGTTAGCATTAACATGGGGTTGTTGTTGTTTTAAAGAGATTACCGAGCTATTAGTAGTAGTGTACATCTGTTCCTGTTAATAACAGTAAGCTCACGAAAACGTGAAATTTCGCCTGAGTGTTTCCACTCACCGAGCCATGTTAATGACAGCTTCAGCTATGTTAAAACGATAGCTACTTTTCGTTAGCCGGTTCAATAAAGCCACTCGGGCGCCTACAAACACACAGTACCCACGCCGAGCTTACCACCCTCACATTCAAACAAAAAATAAACATTAAATGTGTGTCTTACCACTTTACCCTGTCACCACTGCCTGTGTTGTGTGACTATGTGGCACCACAGTAACTAACAGTAACGCAACAGAGCAGCTCCCCCTCCCCTCCGTGTTTAGGTTTTAATGGCGGCTGATACGTGCATTACCGCCACCTACTGGAATGGAGTGTATATCATCCATGCTGTATATGCTCTGTGCATATGTATATATATATATATATATATATATATATATATATATATATATATATATATATATATATATATACATATACATATATATGTACAATAAAATAAAATAAACAGTAATTTAAAAAATATTTTATTGGAAAAAACCTGCGACATTACAGAATAATATTTATTTCTGCTTTTTTCTGCAAAGGGTGAGGGTTTTAACCCTTTAAATCCAATCCAATCTTTAAAAGTCAGTTTGATTACATTTAAAGGGTTACAATCCTGTTAATTATCCTTACAAAAGCAGAACAAATTTAATGTGTACTATTTTTGCATCAGTTTTTGGAGGACATTTTTGTCCTTTTTGGAGGACAGGGTCGTCACAGAGTAGTAGTACATCTTAAATCTTAAATGCATCAAAGCCAATATATGTATATGTATATACATATATATATATATATATATATATATATATATATATATATATAGAACATCATGTAATAAAACTGGCACTTACAGTGTTAAAATCCTCAAAATTATTGAATGTTTGAGAGTTTAAGAAATATTAATCTGTAATTTTTGGAAGAGAACATTCTTGCAATAAATTAAACAGATGCCTGAGGGTTAAAATAACAAGTGACTACCAGTTTAGGTATAACCTTGTTTAGATGAACTGATAAGAGGAAGAATTGTTCTCGACCTTATTGAGCCCCGCCTGCAATACCTCAAAGATCCACCAGTTGGCCACACTCCGTGGAACACTGCTATGTAGATGTGGGTGGGTTAAGCAACTGCCAGCGCGCATTACTGCCTGTGGGGGGCAGCAGAGTACTCAATGAGCCGTACATTAGAAGGAAGAAGAAGATAAAGAGGAGAGAAGTTTTAATGAATTCTTTTTATATAACTCTTCTTGTAACGGTTGTGGATTATCTGTCATGAGGCTTTAAGGAGATGTTCATGTTGACTTCAACAAGAGCAGACAACTATGAGCGCTCGGTAAGTAAATGTCGAAGGTCGGTAAAGTGACGCCCCGCAGTTTAAATTACATTAACGTAGAGGCAGAACATTGTCATTTCTGTTCAGTCGAATAGACGCAACTGTATTTTAAACATTCTGTTACTACTAATAACGAATTATACTTTTATTCATTTCAAAATCCGCACTTAACTACACTTGTAAGTATCTTTGGCTGTTTTGTGGTCCCGCTTTCACATCGAAAATTGGTCCACTCTTCACAACTTCATGATCTGACATCAGCAAAATAAGTGAATGTAGCATCACCACAGTAATATACTGTTGTGGTGAAGAATGTATAGATGAGAGTATTGACGACACAGAGTGGTCACAAGTCTGTAGTGACGAAATTAGCTAAATACAAAGTTTAGCCTTTAGGAGCAGGAAATGAACTATTAATGAGGCACGTTTTTAAGTTCGGTCTGTAACATTTCTGTCACTCAGTAACTTTTTACTTTCTAAGTAGGCTAACATCAGGGTTTTTTGAAAACCAGTTTTTGCATTTAGCTGGGTGATTTATAAATACGTTCTTCAATAAATATGGTCTTGTGTCATATCAAGTAAAACATAACCACTGCCATTATAATACAATATTTAAAAATGTATATCCATAATTGGTGATCTATAACACATGTCATTGGTCCACATTTACTGGACCTGTAGTGCCATAAAAGTTAGAAATTCATCATCAAACACTCACATTGTTGCTGATTTATCACTTATAGGTCCAGGTCCATAGAGTATAGGACAGAGGTCTTAAACTCATGGCCCGCAGGCCACTTGGCCCCCCAGTTCATTAGTCATGCGGCCCTCCACTAACCTTGGAGCTATAAAAAAATAATGGCCCTTGACCTCCTTCCCAAGTGTTCTGTTGTTATCAGTTGGCATGAACAAACAGTGAACAATATTCTTATAATTATAACACATTTATCACATTATTAAATGTATGTATTACATTCAACATGGGGCCACACGGTGAAAAGTGGTTAGCACTCTCGCCTTGCAGCGAGAAGACCAAGGTTCGAGCCCCGGTTGGAACGAGGGCCTTTCTGCATAGAGTTTGCTTGTTCTCCCCATGTGTGCGTGGGTTCTCTCCGGGTTCTCCGGCTTCCTCCCACTGTCCAAAAACATGCAATGTGGGGATTAGGTAAATTGGACATCTAAATTGACCGTAGGAGTGAGTGTGAGAGTGAATGGTTGTTTGTCTCTATCTGTGATGGACAAATGGCGAACTGTCCAGGGTGTACCCCGCCTATCGCCCGATGTAGCTGAGATTGGCACAGCAACCCCCGCGACCCTCTGGTGGACGATAAAGCGGTAGATGATGACTGACTGACATTCAACATGAAATTATTATGGTCTAGTTTTTGATTTGTCAAATTGTCTACATGTTATCAAATTGTCTACATGTTATTATTTCTGTAATTTTTTTTGTGTTTTTTTGTGAACTGTATATATCATTCCATATCAAAACAAAACTTTTATTTTGAAATGGTGTGCAGAATTATTATGAACAGTACTTTTTCTCCCAAACGTTTGGCCATCTTTTATATTGGCGGCCCTCTCCTGACCAGAATAGGAGTTTTTCTGGTCTTGCTGACTGCAGGACCTTATGGACCTCATGTCTGGTCCAAACCAACATTGACCTTTTCTGTATAATTTATAGCAAAGTTTTCTGCTCCATTCCAGGATTTCAAGTGTTGTCTGGAATGATCTGTGGCTGTGATAAGTTGTGGTGGCCTCATCAGTAGCTGTCACCACGGCGGGGGACCTTCGAACCTCCGTCTGCAGGGTGATCATCTTCCTCCAAAAGGACATGTCTGGAGACAGCTGCCTGCCCCAGCATCACGCCCAGTCCGACTCCACCTCCCCAACCACTTCTCTGGTCTCCCCCAAAACCAAAACTTGCAGTTATCGAGGAGCAGTTGGCCTGGGCAACAAGTATGTCCGGATTAATGTTGGTGGGACCCTGTTTTACACCACACTACAAATACTGACAAGGCAGGACTCCATTCTGAAAGCTATGTTCAGTGGAAAGAAGGAAGTGTTCACTGATAAAGAGGGTGAGTCATCTGTGAACGTCAGACACAAGCTGACTGTTCTGTATGCATCATGACTATAATTCATACTATAATCAAAAGTTTAATACTTTTACTTAAAATAAGATTTCCAATCAATTAATACAAAACTGTGATACTGATGTTTAGAGAGTAATGGTGGTAGACATAAGACTTGTTTAAGACCCCATACAGACCTGCTATTCTGACCTTTTGAGATCTGACTGCATAGAATTAAGTTGTGTGGTGTCCTGGATGTGTTTCCTATGACCATTTGTGAAATACACCTAAACCTGATTTCTGACCACAATGGCCAAATTATGTTTTTAACCAGTCTCGATTGTTTGTTTGAGTCAGTGTGAGTTTCAGGTAAAGAGAGGGATAAGTGTACGGTGATGTATGCAGCTGAAAAGACATTATATTGAGTGGTGTTTATATTGTGGTAGTGGCTCCAAATAAAACTTCCAGGTCACTGTGACTCTGCAGCAGGTCAGAGGACATCAATGGTTAATGTGTCCTGATGTCAGACATCAAGAGCTGAAACAATTACACAATTTGTCTATTATTAATTGTTTACTAAATGAATCGTCAACTATTTTGTTAATCGATTAATCGTTTGAAGCTTTTTTTATGATTAAAAGAAGATTTCTGATTGTTTCAGCTTCCTCAATGTGAATATTTTCTTCATTTCTTTGCTCCATATTACAAAGAAATCATTAAAAGTGAATCATTTTGATTTGCGGACAAAGCAAGACATTTTAGAACCTCATTATTTCCAGGTTTGCCGAACACTGATTAACATTTTTTTAACGTTTTCTGACATTTTATGGACTAAACAATTACTCCATTAATCAAAAAATAATCGACAGATTATGATACGGTACGATATGATGCGATATGATATGATATGATATGATATGATATACCTTTATTGTCCCACAGAGGGGAAATTCCCAGTATTACAGCAGCAAAGAGATAGTCACACAGCAAGAGAAAGTCACACAAATGATATAAACGTTTGCACAGCCAACAAGGAACAGCAACAACAGGTGCACGGTGGAGCATAGAATTGTCACAGTGGATGAAAAATTGAATAGTGATCACAGTGGTGATTGGGTCTGCTGGGAGCACTGCTGGTTGTTGTAAAGTCTTACAGCAGCAGGAAGGAAGGACCTTTGATATCTCTCCTTCACACACTTGGGGTGAAGGAGCCTGTCACTGAAGGAGCTGCTGAGTGCTGTGACAGTGACCTGCAGGGAGTGGGAGTCATTCTCCATCAGCGATGTTAGCTTTGCTGTCATCCTCCGCTCTGCCACCACCTGCACTGAGTCCAGGGGGCAGCCCAGCACACAGCTGACCTTCCTACTCAGTTTGTCCAGTCTCGTCCTGTCAGCAGTGGAGATGCTGCTGCTCCAGCAGACCACCCCAGAGAAGATGGCTGATGCTACTACAGAGTCAAAGAAGGTCCTCAGGAGTGCTCCTTGCACTCTAAAGGACCTTAGTCTCCTTAGCAGAGTCTGCTCTGGCCTTTCTTGTAAAGTGTGGCCGTGTTGTGAGAGCAGTCCAATTTTTTGTTCGGGTGAACACCCAGGTACTTGAGTCCACGCTCTCAATGTCCAGTCCCTGGATGTTCAGCGGTGTCAGTCCCTGTCCTGCGGAAATCCACCACCAGCTCCTTGGTTTTCCCAGCGTTGAGTTGGAGGTGATTCCACTGGCCCCAGTCCACAAAGTCCTGGATCAGTTCTCTGTATTCCCTGTCATCGACATCCGCGGGGGAGTTGTGTTTGAGGTCAGCCGTGTACAAGATGAACACGAAGCAGATGTGGAACTCTTCCCATCTTCAGGCTCAGGTTGAAGACATGCTCCACAATCCCGCACAGCTGATCTGCACAGGACCTGAGGAGCCTGGAGCTGATGCCGTCTGGACCCGTTATTGATTATGAAAATAATCATTTGTTGCAGCTCTAATGAAATGTTGTTACATCTCACACGTGTCCCACATGTCCTCCACATGCTTAGTGCAGCATTAACCCATGTACATTCAGGTCAGAGAGGATGTTGGATGTGGATGTGAAGGCTGTGGATGTGTCTATTTTTTTCTATATTTCTACCTCGGTCATGACTGAAAGTCTTCATATTTAACAAAAAATGGCAGACACGTGTTTTGAGAAATAGATTTTTTTGAGTCAAATGAAAACTCTGCAGTAGTGTCTTGAAAAAGGGGATGGTCACATTCCATTCTTAACATGATCTTTTTCTGTTTAGGTTGGATCCTGATCGACCGCAGTGGGAAACACTTTGGCAGCATCCTGTCCTACCTACGTGACGGCACAGTCTCCTTACCCAAGGGCTGTCATGCTGTCAAGGAGCTGCTCTCTGAGGCAAAGTATTATCTCATTGAGGGTCTGGTGGAGCTCTGTCAAAACACCCTGCAGGTCAGTTACACCCACACTTACAGTAAGTTTTCTCCACAATATCCACACCTGCAGACAGTAGTGTATGTTTTCTCGTCACACAAACATATGAGGGTCTGCATGAGTGCAAACCTGAGCCCACATTTTATTCCATGACATAAATGTTGATGATTAAAAATATTTGCATCTAAATCTCTTGTGAAGTTCCCTGAAAGAGTGTTTTTTTAAAAAGAAAAATATAAAGTACAGGAGAGCTGTGATCTTTTTTATTTAATTAGTACTTTTCTGATAATGTGAGAATCAATATTAATGTGTGCTATACTATCATATACATGTGCTTTTCTTAAAATGCTCTAATTAGGAAGGATACCTTTAACTGTCAGTGTATGTTGATTTATGATTGACAGGGCAATAAAGAGCAGCCGCTGTGTGTTATACCTGTGCTGACCTCCAGGAAGGAAGAAGAAAAGCTAATCCAGACATCAACCAAGGTAAATATGATAAAATCGTGATAAAAAAGTGAATCTGAAAAAAGTTCCCTAAATTAGAGCCTCGTTAGGTCCTACTTTGAAATCAGACAAGCTAATTTCAAAATGCTGCTGTGGTTAATCTATTCTATTTGTTCTCGATAATTAAACAAATAAGTAAAATATTATATATATATTGCCACAAAAAATTAGCAGTGGAGTAAGTGTGCAAACTTTACCTCCTTTTGCAAATTTAGAACAGATACAAATCATTTTACCTTTATTTAGACTAGGGCTGCAACTAACTTTTTTATAACACATTCTCAATTAATTATTAATTGTTCGATCCATGAAATGTTGGAACTCACAATATATTATAATATGAATCTGAAATCACTGATGTTTTCATTTAATGATTTTAACAGACTATCAAATAAGTCCCTGATTCATTTAGTTGTCGATCACTAATCAGTTTCATTGTTGCAGCCCTCAGTGAAGTGCGTTATAGAAGCCTCTTTGGCATCGGACACAGCTTCAAGCCTCAGTTAAGTCTCTCCAAGTGTTGCACACTTGCAGTTTATCCCTTTATTGCAGTGAGAGCCTCCTCAGTTCTGCTGTAAGCTGAAATCAGCAAGTCTGTCCTCAGATGATTATTTGGGTTTAAGTCTGGGTTTTGTCGGGCCATTCTAGGACAGTCACAGATGTGTCCTGAAGCAGCGCAGCAGTGCTGTCTCGAGTATGCTGCAGAATATTGAGCTGTCTCCCCAGTGTCAAACCATATGCACTCTGACATTCTGTTAGTGTGACTGATTGGATCTTGGTCACTGCCAATTTCTAGACACATCCCATGGCTAATTAAAGCAAAGAGTGTCTTCCTTTCTATAGTTTTTAGTGCTACAGCAGAGAATAATGTTTTAAATGACTTTTAAAAATGTCAGAAAGTAAGTGCAGGTTCAGGTACATCCCTTTTTTGCTTTGTTATGGTTGTATAAATGTATATGTTCAATGAGATCCTGATCATTTATCGTTTGTTCTTTAATAGCCAGTGGTGAAGTTGTTGTACAACAGAAGCAACAACAAGTACTCTTACACCAGGTGAGAAAGCCACAGCTTCCCTCCGTCATTAAAGACAATTGTCATTTTTACTTCTTCAAGAGTGGAGTAAACAATGAAGCTCTTCTGTTTGTCGCGTCCACAGTAACTCGGACGACAACCTACTGAAGAACATTGAGCTGTTCGACAGGCTGTCGCTCAGCTTCAATGGCCGCGTCCTCTTCATCAAAGACGTGATCGGAGATGAGATCTGCTGCTGGTCATTTTATGGTCAGAGACGCAAACTGGCTGAAGTGTGCTGCACCTCCATAGTCTACGCCACAGAGAAGAAGCAGACCAAGGTGACAATTTCTGTTTTTTAATAAAAGCAAAGAAGACTTTATGTTTTCGTTGTATTTGAAGGTGTCAAATCAGCCCAACCCTGTGTATTTATTAACTGTATAAGAGGGAGCTCCCTGTCTGAGGGAGCGTTTGTGTGTTTACAGCAGTCGTGCAGGTGCGGGTGGGGACAAGAAGTATTTATCCATTCAAACTGCTGAATGATCGGATTCATTGTGCTTTTCATAGGTTTGCAGTAATAACCCCAATCAATTTTCAGTTGTAACCAAAGCACAGTTAAAGTAAACTAGGATGCACACAAAAGTTACAGGAATGAAATGATCAGAATGATTCCTAAATGGATTTATAATGCTGTGCAGATTTACAGTATCTATTATAAATCACAATGAGAAGTCACCTCCATAGCTGTGAAATTCGACTGGCTCTGTATCAGTGCTGATTTAGTGTGATTGGTGTTTGTTTTTATGTTTGCACTGCATTTTTCTGTGCCGTCACCTTATTCACATTATAGGAATGGTACATGTGTGGTCTGTGTCTGTCTCAGGTGGAGTTTCCTGAAGCTCGCATCTACGAGGAGACTCTCAACGCGCTGCTGTACGAGACGATGCCGCTGCCCGACAACACCCTGCTGGAGGCCACTCGTCGGAGCTACAACGCCTGTGGCTCTCTCAGTGAGGAGGAGGAGGGACCCGGAGGAGCCGAGCACCGCGTCCGTCGAATCCACGTCAAGAGGTATAGCACATACGATGACCGGCAACTGGGACACTGAGACTGAAACCCCAAAGCATTGGGCTAAATTCAGCTTTTCATATTGACGAACATTCAAGTGCCGATGCTCATGTATTTACCACTGCTATCCAAAAGAATTTCAAAATATGGCAATTTATTAAAGAGTTATTACTATTGAAGGAATCACAGCAGATACCTTTTCCACTTTACGTGTACTTCATTAGTGTTGAACAAAGTAATATTGTTCATAATCATAGCACTTAGCATCTGCATCTCCTGCAGCACATGTTTCACATGATTGTATTTCCTTTTTTTTTTATGACACATTTACATTTACAACAGGCTTTTGTTTGCCAAACGAAACCGTTTTAAGTTTTACCAGAATTGCCTCCAACATGCTTGAATGCATGTTACCATTATGCCTTGTTTCTATTTGTGAAGATGAAATTTGTGATATTTCAAATATTGTTTGACTTATGTGAATTTTCAGTAGACAGGAAGCTGCAATAATAGGAAATTAAACCAGCAATATTCGTGTTCCACTTTATACTAGGGCTGCACCTCGTGAGCATTGTCATTACCGATTATGTTCATTCATGTTCATTTATTTGGCCAAGAAAATTATGGAAAATGTTGACCAACTAAAAATGACAATGTTTTTTTTAAAGACGCTCGTATCACAGCACTTTTCGTAAAAGAAACGACAACAAAAGGTAAAACCGGTTAATAAATGATCAGAGTATTATTGATGGTTGCTAATTGATGAATTGTTGCAGCCCTACATTACAGTGTAACAAAATATCTGCTCACTGTGACTGTTCTGTGCTGTTCCTCTGCTGACCTCCACGCAGGCCTGCCCTGCAGCCGTCTGTCTAAATATTCACCAGATTAACCAGGTGAACCAGTCTCATTTAGCACCACTGGCCAACAACAGGAACCAGAGCCAAGTTAGCATCAATAGGATAATTCTGTCTGGAGGAAATCATCAGGAATAAAAATAAATAACCTTTATTCCGTTAAGAGCAACGCACCTCAGAATAGGACTGTCAGTATGCACTCAGTTGAGATATTTACTGGATGTTATTGATTGTTCTGAGGTTTAATTTGTTGTTGTTTCCACATGAGTTCTAACACATCCAGTAAAAGAAATACACTCTTTGATCCTGGTGCCTTAATACTAAAAATGTAGTGGCCTTAACAAAGAAACACATGAGTGGACATCCCTGATCTCTGATGTGACCACTTCAAAAATGTCCCATTTGTTTTGCACACTCACATATGCAGTCAAACCTGTATATACCTTGTTAGATTAGAGATTGTTTGTTTTCAGCCTTGATATCTTTTAAATAAATGTTTCATAAACATAAAGACTGATGATGTGGTTACTTCAGTTATAGTTCATGAAGCTGCTGTCATTTCACCCACAGACTAACCTCGTCAGCAGAGAGCACCAAACCTTTGTGGAGCTCTGGCTCCTGATTGTTGCTGTTTGCCCAATTTTTGGGTCTCAGAATGTTCTGTGAATGTTGCCTTTTAGGACTTTCTAACGTTCTCCTAACATTGTCTTCTACTGAGGGTATAATAATTCAAACTGAGTGGATAAGGACAGTTAGACAACCTTGACTAAATGATTACTCCTTAAAGATTTATTTTCATATTTATTAAATTACTACTATTTCTCCAGCCCAAAAAGATTCAAATCAAATAATAAATATATTCATCTGTGGTTGAACCACGTGTGCAGCTACAAGGATAACGTTTGAGTTTTTGGTTGCCTAGGCTTCTTCATAACCTTGAGGGAACGTTAGTTGTTGGTCTGTGTCTAACTAACGTTAGGAGAACAATGGGCTGACGTTCAGAAGGGAGAGAAACTCAAAAACAGCGAATTCTGTCGGTTGCATGTGCAGCTTCTGTCCACACGGGGGCACAAGAGGGACGTTTAAGAACAAGGACCACCAACATACAGCAGGATTATACTGTAGCACGGGCTATTTTGTGTCATGTTGTTGTGACGTCATTTATTTTGCAGCAGGCCCTCCTTGACTTCAGGATGACAGATATGTTCTTCACAGGAGATTATTATACAGTAGCATCTTCATTGATCAGCTGCAGCGTGTGTGTGTGTGGTGTCAGGCCTTTCAATTAAGAGATCTGCATTTGAATGAGCTCTTTAAATGTAGTGACGTGTTTCCTCCTTGAAGAGCTGTGTGTGTGTGTGTGTGTGTGTGTCTGCTCAGTGAGCACACCAAACCTGTCTCTGCAGAGAGTCACACACACACACACACACACGACTGAAGGAAACAAAGGATGCTAAAAATAACTTGCAGGCTCTACAGGTTGGTGTGTTGGATGCTGAGAGCCTGCGGGCCGCAGGCTGGGGCGGGGCGGAGCTGGATGCTGTGTGAGGCTCCACTGATTTCCTTCCTTCCTCCTCCTCCTCCTCCTCCTCCTTGTCTCCCATTGATCAGTATTTGTGAGGAAGGCGGACCCGCTGACGCTCAGCTGCGTCAGAGTCTAGTCGAGGGAAGGAGGCGAGGAGGAAAGGAAAGAATAAAAAAGGAGGCAGGGTGTGAGAGGAGAGGCCGTGGAGAGAGCGGACTGAGCCAGTGTGTCAGTGACAGCGCTGAGTCGTGCTCACCCTGACTGACCGCGGCGGGTGGACGGACATGGAGGGATCCACGGAGGAAGAGTTCAAAGAGAAATTACTATGGACCGTCAAGAGAGAGGTAAGCGCTGCTGCTGCTGCTGCTGCTGCACGCTCGTTATTTTTTATTATTATGCCATTATTTCCCTTCCAAGTCACGACGTGTTGCATTGACACGGAGCTTGTCACATCACAGTGTGGAGGCCTTCACGTTTGTGTTTTTGTGGCTGCATTTTTGTTTCCAGTTTGGTAACAAGAGTTAATCACACCGCTGCTGCTGCTGCTGCTGCTGCTGCTGCACCTGTGCTAGATTTTTATTGTAATATGTTTTTATTTAATTTAATTATTATTTATTTAATTTTAAAATGTGCTCCTGTTTGTTTCATGCAGCACCAGTCAATTAATCAATCAGTCAATCAATCAATTTTCATTTGTAAACTCCCATATCCACAAATCACAGTTTTCTTCACAGGTTTTAAAAGGGTTGAAAACCTTCTTCTGTCCTTAACCCTCAGCAAACACGAGGCAACATTTAACAATAGAAGTAGTCTTACTATACCAGAGGTCTGCAACCTTTACTATGAAAAAAAGCCATTTATGTTCCCTCTCCACCCAAATAAAATGAATTTGATATCATATCACATGTAAGTTTTTTTATACAGATGTACTGTAAACAAAATCATGATTGTATGTTGCATTAAGAACTACAAAAAGAAAACATTCCATTGCTAGCACAACCTTTTATAAAGTGGAGGAAAAAAACCTACTTTGAAATCTAACACAGAATTATGTGCAGTAGACCTAGTCCTTCTATTGTTTGTGGAAATTAATGAACTGAAAATCACTCACTTTGAAATAAATAAATAAAGCAATATTTTGATTTTTTTGCAGTTAGTTAACACTTATTTATCACCACATGTGGCTCGAGAGCCACAAGTTGCAGACCCCTGTACTGTACTGTTAATACTTATTTTATTGTAATGTACTTTAATGTGTACTGAATCTTCATGAAAAGAACCAATAAAATGAGTTGTGTTGCAGTGGTGGAATTGTAAAATAGGCAAATGCTACAGTAAGTAAATGAATAATAAATACAAGATAAAAGCATTTTTAACATTTTAATATTCAATTATAATAATTACACTGAATGTTAGAAGTCGTTATTGCTCATTTTCACGTCACGGCAGGGATATTGCTGCCTTTGAATGGGACTCGTGTTTACGACACAGGAAGAGTTTTGCCTGGGGGGGGCTTTTTCCGAGAATGCTGTTGCTAGGCAACAGCTGTGCCAGCTAGCATGTGGGTATGTTTGATGTAAAGCAAGGAATCAAGAAGACGAAGGGAAAGAGAATCCATTTGGGAAACATTTCTTTAAGACAAATGAAGTTCTATTATACATGGCTAAAAGTACAACATAGTAAGTCACCAGCTGCTGAAAGATACTCTTTAAATGGAGCTGCCATTTTTGTTAACATCAGCATAAATGTCACAACTTGTGATCTTTGCACTGATGATTGTGTTACAGAGGGGAGGATGTTATTTATTATTTACGTTGACTTAATATCTGTTTAAGTATGGACATGTTGCTACTTCTGTTAAGTTTATTCTGTATTTATATCTGGAAAGCACTTGGTGTCGTGTGTGTAACTTCTTTTTAAATGTAAACAAATGTAGATTCAAATCACTGTCAGATGACTTCTCACAGTGGTGAATAAGCGCCACACGGGCTCTCTCCGTGTTTCTCATCATAGCGCAGTGTTCAGGTTTTTTGTTGCTCGGCGACATTCCCATGCTGCACGCAGGAAGTGATTTGTTTTGTGTCAAGACAGACGGCGGAGGCGGCGGCAACGTTGAGCTAGAAAAAAGTGAGACGCCTGCAAACAGGTCGGAGTGTGCCTGAAAAGTTTCACAAGTGAATTCTGCTGCTCAAAGGACCTGGGGGATAAACATTTATTGCCTCTGCACTGCAGCTGTGTGCATGCACACAAACACTCTCATGTTTTCAGTTGTTGTTGTTTCATCATTTCTGTTCTTGAAAACAAAACAAAACAACAATATGATGAGAACAATAATACATTTAGTGCTAAAATGCCTTTTTCCTTCCTTCACGACAGTATCAGATGGTTTTATCCAAATGTGACGTATGTTGTTGTGACATGACATCCTGTCTGCAAACATGGAAGCTCTGCTGGCGTCACAGTCCTCTCTGTGTGAAGTGTTGGTAAGCAGAGTCTGCTCAGCACAGGGAGATTTACCAGCAGGATCAGTGTCCACAGCTCACTCACTGCTTCAGGCTGTTGTTCCCGGTGATTAATGTTTCACATCTCTCCAGCGAGCAGTAAGCTATTAGTCCTTTAACCTCTCTGCACCCACTCCCGTCACAACCCTGATGCTTCCCTCACACAAAGCTGCGACCCGCAGTCTAACGTCAGTGGAGTCGGTGAAAGGTGTGGGTTTCTGTCGCTGCCTCAGTCTGAGCAAGTGCAAATGTATGTGCTCGCTCCGTCATTATAATGAAGAGGAAAGGTCAAACTAAAAATATCAGGCCAAAAATCCATCTGACAGTGGGGCAGGGGGGAGAAAAGGCAGAAAATTAATAATCAGTGTTGCGTGAACTTTAAGGATTCCAGGCATCGCCTTCACTGGCTGAGCCGTCGTTAGTTCTCATCCATGGCTCTACTGTAATCACAGAATTTATTTTGTTCCATGACAAAATAAATCAGACACGGTTACCAAAGCCTGCACATGTAAAGAGTAAGGGCACCACTCATTTTCTTCCCTTCTCCCATAGAAGTCACCACAGTGGATTTTTCCTCTTTCCATTGTTTCAGTAGTACACTGATGCTCTCCTGGTGGCTGGATTAGGCAATTTGGGATTAAGTGTCTTTCTCATGGACATAATATTATGTCTGGACTAGAGCAGTGGTTCCACCTGAGAAAATACTGAGCTCTTTATCACCATTATGGCCAACGTTAAAATGCAGTGGTGTAAATAAGTCGAGCAAAGTCAGCGACAGACTTCTCACAGGAGGCAGATTTATTCCCAATCAGATCATTTGCTCTCATCATCCTCCTCCTCTTCCTCACATATACTTCACACACTGGTATAGTGAAATTAGATTATCATTATTTTATTTATTCTTTTTTTGTTCTTGTTATTTGTTTCATTTTCTACACACTCTGGTCAAAATTCCACAGCTCCACTCCGATCACAACAGTATTTTCTGATGTACCACCAGAGGAAGCTCCATGGTTCTCAGTTTGAGAACCATGGGACTAGAGGATCCAGTGACCAGGGAGTTGTTAATGGTTTACGATGAGGTTATTCATCAGTTTGTTGAGACTTAAAGTAAATAAATAAGATGTTATAACACATTAAATGAAGTGTGACCGTGATTTGCTGCTTCCTTAATTAGTGAGCCCATATGTCTGTGCACTGTTGTTGATACGTTATAGATTACTCAGCATCTGCTCCAGTGATCTTTATACTTTATAATAAGGTGTTTTTTCTTTCTTTTCTTGCAATTTATAAGGAGTAGTTCGACTGAGGTCCTTTGGCTCCAGCTTCCCTTTTTTGACCCTCAAGTGGAGGATAAATTGATGGAAAATTGGTACCTGGATACATTGTTTAATGTATAATGGATACATTATATATACCAAAATCATTGAGTATGCCAAATCATACATTTTTTAAACATAGGTATAACCCTGCTGTAAAAAACGACTGACTCCTTTCCCATTGTCAGGAGAGAAGTCATGTTCGACATCACACATGCAATGTGCAGACTTTGCACCTTAACTAGCAAAACTAAAGCTGCAGAAGAAGTTTGCACGTCGTCCACCCAGTTTGTCACATCCATCAGCGCTGATGATTGGAGCCGAGGTTATAAAATTGCCGATTGTATTTATTTACATTGCAGACAAAAGCCAGATGTCAGTGAGTTTTTTCAATCAGGAACAGGAGATAAAGAAAAGCAATCAGAGTTTAAGTTTAGAATAAAAACACTATTCAGGACACTTAATGTGGTTTCATTGTGGTTTGTAGTCAGAGCAATTTGTGCTGGAACGACACAATCTGTCACAATTTTGTATTATTTTCCAAGACCTAGACAAAGACTGTTCTAATACCGGTGACAATTAGACAAATCAGAATCTAAACGCACCACAGGGTTGAGAGAAACTGCTGTCAAAACAAATAAAACCTGTGACGCGTGAAGCCCCCTGGACGGAGACAAGCCTGAGTTTAAATCACACACAAGAAAGAGACAACCTCGTGAGCTGAAAGACAACTCAGAGTCAAAACACCAGTGACATAGTGACATGTCTGTGAAAAAGTCTGGAACAGAAAGCACCCAGAGGAATATACAGGCAAATTGGCTAGTGTGTGTGTGTGTATATACATATATGTGTATATATATATGTATATACACATATATATATATATATATATATGTATATATATATATATATATATATATACATATATATATATATATATACATATATATACAAATATGTATGTATATATATATATGTATGTGTACATATATATATATATATATGTGTACATATATATGCATATATATGGCCTACAGAAAAGTATAATTACATATGACTATATACTTGGTAGTGAATTAATGTTAATGCCACCAGGAATACTAACTGATACTCCAAGTCATTTGTTCCTTGTTCATGTTGTTGAAGGCAGAGCTAACTTAACTTGAAGGGTTGTGGTTACAGGAATACTTCACCGATTTGCATTTAGCTGTGTATTACTAGAACAGGGGTAGTATTTTTGAAATATTGTGCTTCCAAACCTCAGTTTCCCTTGAGTCGAGAAACATCTTCATTCTTTTCTTGGTTACGTGTCCACCCGTGACACTGGGTCCTGTTAGCGTAACTGTTAGCAAAGATGGCGGACACTGTTCACATTCTGGGAATGAGGTCCCGTCCCCCTACGAGTGGGTCTAAAAAGTGGACAAGTGTCACAATTTTTCAAAAATACTCCTATTCTGGTAATACAAAGCTAAATGCTAATCAGTGAAGTATTCCTTTAAGGGTTATGTGCACATGAGCTTTATTTATTGAGCTTATTTATGTGTTTATGCATGTGTCATTAGGTATTTATGAACATCTTTTTAGCCTGGGTAGTTTATATTCTGTGTATTTTAGTGTGTACTGTATAGCGCGTAGCCTCCCACATGCCTTGTCGTGTTTCCTCATGCACTGTGGATTTTGTGTTTCAGTGAATGGTTGTGTGTGGAGTGGTGAAACTGTGGAAACTGAATTACGCTAAGGGGATGAATAAAATGATCTGTATCTGTATCAGATTCCCCGCAGTTTAGGACAGTGTTCACCAAGCAGCGTCAACAACATGTACGTGTACCTCATGCACAGTTATAGCTGATTGTGGCAGTGTGAGTGTAGGCTCTGTACTTCTCTGGCCCATCACACGATCACCCACTGGTTTTGGCACTTAAATATTTGAATCATCTCGATATCTGTCAGGATAAAAACGGCTTTCAGTTCTGCGCACGTATCTTTCATTCTTTGTCTTTGGTGTTTCACAGCAGTTGGTTTATTACCGCCTCGTTGTCCTGTATCCACCGCACACCTTGTCTTCCACTGGCTCAGTGTCTCACTCATTTAACTTTGGCTTCAAATGCTAGTAAAGGTTACAAATCACTGTTTGTTTCTGTAGCATTTCTCAGCATCACATTTATCTTCTATCTTCTGTCTCTACATTTTCCTTACGTCTTCATTCTCTAAATGTGTTTTATTTAATTCCCATGTCGAAAGCTTCCGTGATTGGTTACAGTTAATCTGTGAGATGCTTCAGTCTTTGGGCTGACATCGTAAAGCAGACCGAAATGTACAGTTTAAACAAAGCTTGTGTCGCTTTAAGCAGCACTCGGCTATCTCAGTATTGCTTAGCAACTGAAAGCTTCAGCATCTCCCAGAGAAGTTAAATTGCATCAGTTGGTGATTAATATCACAGCAGTGAGGCAGGTGGTCTCTTGCACTGAAACGAAAAGTGCCTTTTGGTATGAACCTGCTGTCATCACAATCCCTTTTTTTTTTTTACAGAGGTGCTGTGGTGATGGGATGGTTACCACACTGGTTATCATCCCATCACCACAGTTATAGCCAAGCACAGTAGAACAGAACTGTTTCTCTGTATTTTCTGTTCAAGAAATCATATAGAAAAGCTGCTAGAATTACTCAGTTTTAAATCCACCAAGCAGATCTAAATGTACAAATGGAACGGTCGGAGCATTTCAGAGACATTCATTGATTCACTGGGTTATGGATTATTTTGGTAGTTGAATGATTAGTCTGTTTAGATGTTTCTCAAAGTCGCTTGCCAAGAAATAAAGAAACATTTCAACTCCCACAGATCTGAGTTAAGTTCCTTCAGTAAAAAAAAGCAGTGGGGCTGTACGTAGATCTTTTGGCTTTTATTTTGAAGGATAAGATGGGGCAAGGTTGCTGTGCGATGCAGACTCTTTACTTTGTGGAGCGATGAACAGTTGCCTTCTATATAGTTTTTTTTACACTTGTTGTAAATGTTATTAACACAATCAACGAACAGGGAAGCCAGCCACTCCTATAATTCACTGCACTGGACACATTAGCAAACATGACTAATTACACAGCATGGTTGAATACTTGATTGTAATTGGTCAATGGCAACATTCAGCGGCCTGTTACGTCTGTATAACAGACTGTGGTTAAGTGGAATGGACTGTTGCTATGGACTTATCACACAGAGAGTCCACTCATTTTACCAATGTGTAACACATCAGAGAATATTAAACTGAATATAGGAGACATTGTGGTCTTGTATGCTTTTACTGTGAAGACCGTAGTCGAGGAGCACGGAGGAGACGTATAAAACACTCCAGGGCCAAAGTGTTGGAACATTTCAGGGTTACCCTAAGACACATTAACCCAGCTTTTGCCTGGTTAATGTGCAGACTCTAGTGACAGAAGTCTCTGCTACTGGAGTGCTATACATGATTTAGTACACATGCATAAAACACTTGACTGATGCATAACCTTGTTTAAGTATGAATGAAACTGTGGGCATGGGAAAATACAGAGCGGCTCTCACAGTGCTGCAATTCTTGTGTAGAAAACAACTGAATTAAAGAAAAGTTAATGTTATAAAATTACTACAAACATCACATTCAATTGTATGTGCAGCAAGTCATATACACTGCCTGCTGCAGGTTTGTCTACCTTTATCACTATATTTATATTTTCATAATATCATCATGGATTAACCGTTCTGAAAAGAAATTATCACAACATTTTACATTTTCCCCCCTACAAGGGTTTTTGTGGAGTTATCCTTACTTGATGTGAGGGTCTAAGGATAGATGAGGATGGAGGGCGTCACTTGCTGTGCAGACTGTAAGGTAATTTGAGGCAAATTGTGTTTGTGAAGTTGGGCTATGTAAATAAAATTGACTTGACATATCTTTCTAATATTACTGATGACATCGTTAGTGATGTATATATGGTGAAAAGTTTAAAAATGAGGATACTTGTTGTCCCTAATCTAAAGTGTTACCAAGTATTCTACATGATCACAATGTGTCAAATCACATCAAATCACCAAATTTGAATCACACATCGTAAATTTTAGTTTAAATGCCAATGGCCACTAAACAGAAGCTTCCTAAGATTCATGCAGTCTTTGAGATTATTGTGTCTGCACATATTTTTCTCCAGATACCTTCTTCAGGACTTGACGCTCGATAAAACTTTTCTGAACCAGTCAACATTAATATTCGGCCCGGGGTGCTCGGAGCCACTGCCATAGGTTTCCATTTTTCTAATATTATTTCCATTGTTTACTACCGTGAATTGCCCGACTTGCCTCATTGCGAGTCACAGGTAAACAACATTAAGGGACCACTTCCCTGAAGAAATATTCTGCCATTATCCAGCAGAGTGCTGCATAACTTCTCCTTCTGCACAGAATCATTTCTCCGCGCACACAGTCTTATTTTTATGACAGTTGCTCCTAGAGCTTGAACGTCTAGACATGCTCTGCAGACTGCAGTGACACCCACTTGATATTTTTGTGCTCTGGGGTCAAATGTTAATTTCCTCTCCATTTTCTTGACAGGAAAAGTGGAGCATTTGATTCCACACAGGATGTGGCACTCTCAGGGGAAGAAAATGATAACTGAATCTGAAAACGATACATTTCTTTTTGGTGAGAGCTGCTGCAGACCTGCGAGTGACAAGTAAAGACAAATTGGTGCAAACTCCATTAACTCATCCTTCACAGTCTGCTGTCACCACACCCTCCTCCCCATCCGCCAACCTGATTCCAGCCCACTAAGGCATGAAAACGACCTCATTAATGACTGTCACCTAACCTCAACTGAGGAGTGCTCCATGATTGGTCGAGGTCTCCCGTGATAAAGGCAAAGTCTGTGAACAGAAGAGGTGCAGAAGTGTCATTTTCTCTTTTAGAATACAAGATTTACATTATGCTGAAAGGTTATTATGGAATTATTGATCAATAATGCCTATTTATTGTACATTTATACATCCAATGTATGGTATGATGTAAGTCTGAATATCAGTGTGTGTGTGGGTGATATATATATAGAGAGAGAGATGTGTTATTTTTATCCATCTTCTACCAATTTGGTATCGCAGTGTCCAATTTGCCTACTCCCCATATCGCATGTTTTTGGACTGTGGGAGGAAACTGGAGAACCCGGAGAAAACCCCCACACACACACAGAACACACGTAACACTGTGTGTTTTCAGTCACACTCCTAACTGTTTGCAGGCGTCCGGCTTCCTGTGTGCAGTGTGGGAATGCCACTGAGCAAATATAAACATTGTTGCTGTGCAGACAAACAGAAAATCATATTAAAATCTCAAATTTGTGCATTTTTCCCCAAACTTGCTTGAAATAAGTCTGTTCCAGATCAGTTTTTTTATCTCGCATGATACAGGATTGTGAGTACTGGCCAAGACAAAACACAAACTGTCTGAATAAACACCTTATTAGCGTCACAACTGTTGATGAACTGTTGTTTGGTCCAGTCATCAACATTAGACGAATGGGGAAAAACCATTGTGTCCTCATGCAGCTGACAGTTGGCTAATGAGCTTTTCTCTAGAAACCATTTACCTCAGGATTCTCAGAAGTGTTTTCGTCGTCAGCCATCTCCACTCAACCAACTATATTTGTATATTTAAGTGACATCCTAGTTACTAAGTGCTTGGTTTTCTACAAGAAAAAGTGTGTGTTTGTGGTTTTCCTACCTGAATCATCAATTATTTAACGTACATATATGGAGTTACAAAAAAACAACAAAAATGACCTGTATCCACATGTCTTTCATAGAATTGTGTGTCGTATACATCACTGTTTCTCAGGTGTGTTGGAGCAGGAAAACATCTAAAACATGGAGGGTCCACAGAACCAGGATTGAGAAACAGTGATATATATATATTAGGGCAGTCAAAGCGATAAAATAATTTAACATATTTAACGCAAGTTTGTTTACTTCTGGTGTGCGCTGACCTCTGACAGTATCTGTGCGAGACAGTCATCAGATACTGTAGGAGAGCTGAAGATGGAGCGAATGATGGGCCGAAGGTTTCATTTTAAGAAGCTGAGCGACTAAACCATCGATGAAAAAAAAGTTTTATGACGACTATCTGGGTGTCGCGGCACAATTTATTGACAGTGAGTTTGAACGCCTACCCTGTGTGGTTGTTCTTCTCTCTCTCTCTGAGTGTCTGTGTTACTAAGGACATTCTCGGGTGGATTTTTTTGTTGTGATGCTAACGTTCTTGTTGCATATATATTTTCTGCTCATCTTTTCCAGTTTATTATTGTTGACCTGTTGTGACATCAAGGAAGAAAAAAAACAGTTTAGAGTAGGCACGGTGGTGTCGTGGTTTAAGATTTCTGGTAGCACCCATAATGATCTTTAATATCTGTATGAAGTGAGAGACAAAACTGTGGTTTTGGGCTAAAGTGAATTTCACTTACTTCCATCAGTATGGAGGTTTTAGTCTCCCCCCCCAAAGTGGCACCAATACCAATTTTTCAACCTGTCCTCCAACTGAAACGTACATATAGGTCGTTTTTTTCAACCCCTGAAAACGTACATATAGGTTGTTTTCTGAAAACGCGACTGTGGGTTGTTTTTTAGGGGTCATATTTTGAAAGCGTAAATATAGGTCGTAATTCCTGCATACGACCTATATGTACGTTTTATTGGAGGACAGTCTCCAATTTTTTTACCATACTGTACCTATGTAAAGTTAATTTTTGTCTGTGTAGGTATGGTGGATCTGTGCTGTGTATGTGTGATATCTATTGTACTTTATGTATTATTAGATTACTGTCTGCAAAACAAATGGTCTCTCAGGGATATGAAGCTGAACTCTGCTCCACACACAGATATGAAGCTTGTTGTATTGCTGTTCATCATGTGAGTTGTGACTTCTCGGGTGGGGGGCAGAGAGCAGGAAATGAATTGTGTCTTTAAAAATGAGGTATGAATTGCAATGACAAGAGTATTAAAGTAAAACATGTGGACAGAACTGGGAGCGTGGACAGCTTCAGATAGCATTTTCAGAGCCACAACACTGTGAAAGGAAGTTACATGTTGTCTTTACCCCAAACTTTTGGATATTTAAATGTAGCAAATGAGGCATCGGGCATCAGGGTGGAGGCTTGCACAAAGACACTACCTCGAACTGACGTAGTACATTTGTAAATAGAGCCACTAGGGATGATGAGGAACAAGAATCCAATAAGTCAATTTGTTAAAATGACAGACCAATAGTAGTGGAGAACATTAGGAGAAGCAATGGAGCGGTGAATTATTTTTGGTTTGCAACATTGATTTCTTCAGCCTTCTTGGTCCATAATAGTGCCTAGTGTTTATACAACAACATATGAATCCTTTGTGTAGTTGATGCTGTAAAAAAAAGCACATTGGTGTATATATTTGAATCACAAGCTCCGCAGTTTTAACATCCACACCGCTTAAATGACATTGTTTTATTTCTGTTTGATTGAATCAGTTCTTACCTTCTTTTATCTGCTGGTAGGAGTCGCTTTCTTTTAAAAATGTTCTTACACCTCCATGACCTCTTTCAGGTCAAGTGTGTAAAAAAAGGTGGCTGTAAAGTTTAAAGTTTAAAGTTTAAACCAAGATACCTTGAACTTCTTTTAACAAATTTACATTCACCAATCAGTGATAAAAGTAATGATTTCCTGCTCTGGACGTAAAATAAAAGCGATGAATGAGAAAACCAAACAAAGTAAAACAGAAAACAGTCCAAAGTGCAAAAATAATAGGCTCATAGGCTTTGACCGAGTTCTGTTTGGAGTGACCCGCTGAGTATCTGCTGCTTTCTGTGTACAACTCATTAATGAACACGTTAAGATGCTAATTCCTCTTAATATACTTCAACACGCATGGCAGAACGCACCAGAATGTTACCCACAATCCCTGACGGCTTGCACTAATGAAACCGCTTCATTCACCGCACGCAATCAATGAAGCATCACAGTTACTTTGCCCAGGTGAAGGTATTGACCCTTTGACCTACTGCTGTTCCTCATTTCCCTCTGATTCACTGGATAGAGCTGCAGCTCCATGTAAATGGATGTAGCTATTTGCGTCTCTCTGCGTGGGCTGTGGTCACACACTGACTGACCACTGCGCTGAATCATAATCATAACACTACTTTTAGATATAAGGGTCTTCTAGAACTCTGACTGAAGGAATATTTATATTTATATCTGAATCTCTGTGAGTTTTAACGAATAACCCTGATGGACAGTGTTCTCCACAAGTGCTGCTGACATGAACACTTGTTTGAGGTTATCTGAGTTCGCCTGCACCCTAACGTACAACTCAGCATTCATAGAATCAAAAGGACATACAAACTCTTGGTGTGAGACTGAGTATATGCATGTATTCGTGCTGATGCGGACGCCCATTTTAATATAAACAGAGCTGCTGCTCTGTATGCGCATGTAGAAAATGTGAAGCGACTCCCTGCAGATATGGAGTGTGGAAAGTACTGAATGTCCTTGGCCATAGACTGACGCATGTCTCTGTTCTTTATTATTCTCACCACATTCTCTTGAATTATTATTATTTGAAATTCCTTAGTTAACCTACAGTATATTATGTGTAACATGTTTTTTAGACATGTAGTTCTTCTTCTGTCGGTGAGTGAACTCCAAAGCTCAACATTGAGAATTAAAAAGTTCCTCCACAATCCAGGAACACAGCTTTCGAAAAGGCTTTGTATTATCACACAAGCGAGCAATTAAATTCCTCTTGTTTATCAATTACACCCAAACAAGACGGAGGTGTCAGACAGGTCCCGCATTAATTACTGGCAACAATTAGTTCTACAGAGAGAACAAACTTAGACAAGCGAACACTACACTAACCACCAGAGACACAAGAGACAACAGCACATGGGCACAGGACTCATGTGAACGTTTCCAGGATGCTGTGATGTTAATTAGAAGTCAGTGATGCAGATGTTTGGGGGAGATTATCTGAGACTGTCTCACTTGTCTGAGGCTAACCACGACTCAAATATCGAATATATATATTGGTCCCCATGTAACATTTAAGAGGATCTGTTGTCAGAAATTGAATATACTACCCATAAGTGTGTATGTGTAAGTGTATATCACTTTAAAATAATTTCTCTAAGACAAGTGAATCTCAGTGTACTCTAAAATATGTTCTGTGTAGAATCAGCTGTTTATTGTGGATGAAGGATCATCTTACGTGATTTTCGTAGTCCCGTAGCAGCCTCTGTTCACTGTTCTCTATGGGACGGCACAGAATAGGTTGAGCTCCACCGTGATTGGACAAATGCGGCAGAAGCGTTACTTCCAGGGAAGCTTAGCTTCTCTAGGAGTCAGTGGAGCAGTGTGCAGGCGTGGACGCTGGGCTTCTTTGATTGGAGGAACTGTATGAAAGGCGGAACCAGTTTCTGATTGACGGCGTTGCAGAAACATGTGGATTTCTTGAGGGAGGTCTGCGATATAGCCCATTTTTGTTAATTATCGCGTTTCCTTGTTCGAGTTGTTCATTTGCAGAATTTATGTAAGAATGTATGTATAAATAACTGGTTCCTGAAATGAGTTTCTCCGCTTTCAAAGACCAGCAACCTTCACTCTTCTATATGTACTGTAAGAGCCTTGCTTTTTAGAGTCTGCCATCTTGGGCTGTCATGTATCTACAGCCGCCTGAACCTACAAACGTGTATTTTTTTTTATTTTTAAGCAGAAACTCACTGTACAAATGAAGAAAAATGACATCCTTTCTTGTAGGTTAAGGCCACTGCACTGCAGTTCCCTGATGCACTGGATGTCAATAATTCTTACTTATTGGAACTTTAATGAGTAAAATTATTGTTAGCAGTATCACTTTTATTCATAGCCACTGTTGTTACTGTTATCATTATTGACTTTATTACCATCTACTATAAGTAGACTTTCACTGTAATATTTGTCATTATTACCATTAGTAATAGATGGCGCTGTGGTAAATGCCCTGCATTCATATAGTGCTTTGCTTATACTGTATGTTGCCCCTCTCTATCATATATCCCATACACACACACATAAAATCTGTCTCCGTCAGTCCAAAAATGTACCGGTTAAATTTAACTGTAAATGCTGTTGTCGTGGCCGTTTTATGGGAACTGTGGTGCATGGGCAGTATTTTTTCCTGTATCGTCATTATGTCTTTGACAGGTGTACAGTCAAGACGGTGCCATTGACTGCAGTTACATTAACTAACTTTGAGTCTTTTGTGTGCAGGTGAAGCAGATTATGGAGGAAGCAGTGACAAAAAAATTTGTCCACGAAGACAGCAGCCACATCATTGCTCTGTGCAGTAAGTACGCTCTTCCCCCTTTCACATGCACGCACACACACACACTGTCTCTCTCTCTCTCTGTCTTGCTCACACACTTGTTGAACTCTCCAGCAGGTGACTCTCCATCAAGGACATTTCTTGATGTCACTGCCTGTGACTATGCTGCTGCATCAATGGAAAGTTAATAATCACTGTGCAGCTAATGGAAACTGATTTCTAAGCCCTGTGAGTGTGCATGTGTGTGTGTGTGTGTGTGTGTTCATGTGTGTGCGTGTAAGATGGATTGCCACTCCTGTCCGGATGCTTGAGCTGCGTGAGTCACAGTCTCCGATGCGTCTCAGAGAGATGAATATATCTGTAGCCACAGATGAACCAAATGACCAGCAGCGCAGCCTCTTGTCTGTTCGATGACATCATGACACATAACTGAATGAAAACTACAGGAAACCAGAGATAACTGGACCTGGGTCTTTTTTTTTTTAAATACACACACTTGGATATATTGATTATGCTGAACAGAGTTGTGGTGATTAGCACGACTGTCTCACTTTGGAAGTGTAAATCCCAGTCCTGTGTGTGTGTGTGTGTGTGTGTGTTATCTGCAGGTTAAGAAAGTACTACCAACAAGAAAGAACGATAGTTAAGAGTGAGAACATGGGTTTCTCTTGTGAGACGGCGAGGTGAGAAACTGAAAATAGTGTCAATGAGCTTTTCACTCACAGCTGATGATTCATGGCTGATAAGAATAACCAGGAAGTGAATGCAGGTAACACTCTGGTTGTTTTCAAAGGTATCTGCTTTTGCTTTTTGCTTTTGTTTTCAAACTAAAAACAGAGTCATCAGTCTGTTTAAGCTTAGTAGAACTTGTGAGTTTTTACATGAAAACAGACTAGTATGAATGTTGTCGGTAAATGTGTGTGTAAATGGTCATGGGTCTCTGTATGTTAGTGCTGATTGGTGACTTGTCCAGTGTCAGGACTCGTGGTACAGGATGGAACTCATTTACGAATGTATGTCACTCCAATGAGTTTCGCGTATTGTGGGTAACACTGATGACATGTCAAACAGTGCCTCTGTCAGCACATAGTATGAGTTGTTGAGGCTTTATTCACATTGACTGTATTGACTTCTGCTTTGTTGCCTTCTTCACCTTCTGATTAATCTGTATTAAGCCCGGTTTGCACAAGATTACTATTGACTGGAGAGAAGCATTGATTTTGAAGAGAGCACTGGAAAGCAAGCCTCTCTGTTTAGTATTAGGTGGCATTCTGATAAAAACACACCCTGTAATTTAAAAATAAGAGCTCAATATTACATACAATTTTCTGGTGACTCACTGGATTATCAAAAGCATTTTTTCCAATATTATGTTCTGCTTATTGTGCCTCCACGCTGGCAACAGAGCCCAAAGGAGGCACAGGTGTGTCATTCCTCTGAAGACGGTACACTCATCTTCCTGAAAAATTCATGAAACATCCTGTGTACTCTACAGTACAGCAGGCAGTCCGTAATAGATATTAGATACAAGCAGATTCCTTTGAGACTCGGTCCCTCTATTAAATGCACATCTTACCGGTGCAGTATCTGTTCCTTTGCATTTTCTTATCACTGTCAAAGTCGGCACTTTGTAAGTCACCTGCCAAGCTTGAAGCCTAGTGAAGGAGGAGTGACCCTGGTGACTAGATAGAAAGACTGACAAATGTTGTATTTATAAGAAATATGTTCTCCTCATCATTTGTGCTGTTATCGTATCAAATTAATGATGTTGCCTTATATAATACGTAGGTTAATGCAGCTGCCATTCTGTTGGGGTTTTTGCACTGAGCGCCTGCAGGTGAACCTGACCATGATGTCACTGTAATACAGTCACATGATCAAACTCGTGGAGGGAAAGGTGAAAGGTAAAAGGTCAGGTGATAATGATAAGCAGCGACGTCATTGCAGGGATGAGTCACCAGCAGCCTGCTCCTCCTCAGTGTCGCTCCTAATATCTGCTAACATCCGAGTAAAAGCCAGTATTACACACTGGTGTGTGGTTCTCTGTTTAGATTAGAAACGAGATTAACTTCAATATGTTAATTTGTCAAATCAGCAAATTACACTCACACCTTGTGTTTGAAAAGCTGGAAGGAAAATGTCAATGCAAAGACTTTTCCAATCATACGTGATAATAATATATAACAACTTTGGATCATATGTTGCCATGGTAGTTATTTACATGTGTACAGATGTGCATAACTATGAGATAATGTTGCTAGAGCTTGAGGCGGTTTAGGGGAGAAATGAGGAAACAAGTGTAAAGATAAGCATTTCCTGGTCACGAGAACGATGTCCTCTCCATACAAACACAACAGAATATCTTCGTAACAATGCAACAAATCTTATTGTCTCTTCATTGTCTTTGGTCTCATGTGTTGGTGACTAGTTGGATAAACTGGTTGAGAATCCAGTCCACATTCTCAGTGATTACAACGCGCATCCACTGTGGAATCACTTTGATTAACGTACTGTATGTAATGTCACAAGATTTATTTCAGTCTATTGATTTCATTATCAAGATCTTCATGCTGGTAGTGTTGGAGGTTAAGGTCTGAACTCTGTTGGATACGATCCATGTGTGAAAATTATGATTTATGCTCCCTGAACCATTCTTTCACAATTTGAGCCGAATGAATCCCGCAATCGTTATCTGGGAATATGCCCCAAAAAGCTGGTCCTTTAGTACAGGATATGTAGTAGTCAGAGTACTCACAAAATAACAGAACTAGCACATATGTAAGTATTGTTATTATACTATATTGTATGAATGCGGTGTGGTAATAGTCTCCTTTTTCCTGTCGCATGGACCAACTCATGAGTATTTCAGCTCCTCCCAGGATGGGATGGCAGTCAGAATACCTCCCCCTACACCTTTATACTGAACTGTAAGCAGAGAGGCTGTAGGTAACATTTTTCTCATCTCCGGTATGAAATGGCCGTGGGCTTGAACCACTGACCTCCCACTACAGAAGAGACCCCTATAACCACTAAGTCACTTGTACAGTCATGTGTTTCTCAGCCAGTAAATGTATTGGTTTTCCCCAAGGATGTATAAAGCTTATATAGGAAAAAAGAAAAAGTGAAGTGGGTTAACCCTCCTTAAACCCAACACACTTAAAGCCAGTTAGAGGCTCGCCCTTTTTCCTGATTTCCTGAAAAAACTTCACACATTTATTTCATCCATATCAATAAAAGTTAATGGAATCATAAAATGCATCTCATTACTCATTTATTGATTATTAAAAACACTGTTTTCAATGAAATTATAACCACCTGAATCACTGTCGAATCAAATCATGAGGTACGTAGAGATTCCCACCCCTTACTCTAACCTACTCATTCATTCACACTTGTTAAGTTAAAACTGTAACTTCAAATTAGTTCGTTCTGATAAATGCCAAGTAATCGTCTCTGTGTGGACAGACGGAGGCAACAGCAACATTGTCCGAGTAAAGCAAGGTTGGATGACTGATTAACACAAAGAAGCGCCCACGAAAATGTGTTCTGCTGCTCAACAAATGTCTCTTGTCCCTGCCCATCCCTGTGCTGCTGCTGTATACAAACAAACACTCCCTCAGACAGGCCTGATAGTATTGCTTGGCAGAGCATATGTTTAGATGAAGGACACAGAATGAAAGTGTTACATAATTTCTATTCAGGTGCTCCAAACAGAGGCAGTATGATAACATCGACAGCAACACTAAAAGGTTACACACTGTAGGTTTAATGTTTCAGTTTTTCTATAAAGACTACAGTAGCGTAAAGATTACACTGTATTCACACACTTCCGCCTCCATCACGTCTTGAAATGACAGAAAGTGTAGTTGTTACATCATTTTAAAACAACGCTGCATTTCTACACTGGAGGAAAAAGAGGCAGGAAAGGGGAAGACAGGGGTGATAATTGATCTCAGTGACTGGGGGTTAGAAAGAGGACATGATTTGATTAACTGAGAAAGTATGGAGGAGTAGAAGAGTGGAAGGGGAAAGATTGGTGAGTAAAAGAGGGAAGGATGGACTGAAGCAGCTAATGGGCTCATTAGAAAACTCGCAGTCATGTAATGACCTGCCACAGAATGGACATCTGGGCCAACATGCACTGCAGACAGATGAACAGACAGAAATAGATACAAAATAGAGGAAAGACGAGGACATAGCACAGGATGAATTATATATATATATGTAGTTATATTTTTAATTTTAATATATATTTAATTTTAATAATGAAGAAGAAATGATGAACGGGCTTTATACGCAGGAGGGCCACATCAGAATGGTAACTACAGCAATCATTAACTATTTTTTAACATGCAAACCCTTTTCACATGCCATGAATAATAAAATAGCTTAATGACCTAAGTGAATGTCACTCTGCCAGAATCTAGGACTTGAACCAGCTCAACCTGTTACCACTGCATGGACACTAATTAACTGAACTCTTGGTTCAAACAAAGATATACAGATTTTACTTTTGCACAATTAAAGGGCAACACAGTTACAGAATGATTTATAACTCCATTTGAATACAACTTAAGAATATCATCATCATTTTTTACCAAAATACAATTTTAATATTGCTGCATATACAGTAGATTCACTGTATAAATGTATGGAAATAGGTTAATGGTTAATGACAGTGTTAAAAAGAAATATGAACTGCGTAAACAGAGACCGTTCACTATTACAGTAGTTGTAGTCTATGAAAAGTGAAATGTATTTGAGCTAAATTAAAATAACACCCTCACAAGAGTGAGCGCTCTTTGTAACATCCTGTCAAATATGGATATACCGACAACTTCACTTCTGTTGGCTGATCGCCTTAAATCCCCTGTGCTGAGTTAGCTTGGCGCAGAGCTGTCACTTTGTCTAGAAATGAAGTTCCAACAAACATTAAATGACACGGGTGTCATTAGTAATCTTAGTTATATTAACTTTATTCATGTGGCGCCTTTTTAAAAGAGTTTACAAAGTTCTTTCACAGACCAGGTTAATAAAAAAGCCAAACAATTAACTGCTAAGCTAACAGCTAAGCTCGACATATTTGTTACTTCCTCTCTTATTTACTCAGCTCAGGAGGACGGTTTACCTCTCTTTTCACAGCAAAAGGTGAAAAGGTGGAATAAGTTATTAATAAGGAAGATACACATTTATAAATAAAGCAGGAGGAATAATAAGGTGTAATGGACGCACATCACAACAGGTCATAATGTTTAGAATAAGTGGTGATTGAACATACATGAGCAGTCGTAATTCATCTCCCGTATTATCTGGTTGTGTTAGTGCGACTGTGAGTAGTTTAACACAGTTTCAGACTAACATGTTAACATTTATTTTAAAAGTTTAAAAGAGGATTCACACAATAATTACATTACTGACTGAGGAGGTTATGTGCAGCAGGATGTTGGCGCTGCAGTGGGCTGCTAAATATTCAAGCACAACACAGAAGGTGTACTTGAGGTATTGGGGAATGAATGGCTATAGCCAGTGAAATGTTGAAGATGTGTTGCCAGTTGTTTAGCACAGTCCTTGATGTCACAACCTGTTGACCCTCCACGAGAATACAACTAAATTACTCTTAAATGCAATTAAAAACAAGCACACTCTGGATTTTGTATTCGTTCATCCGTTTGGTCCCTCGTAACTCCCCTCTTTCTCCCCTTTTCTCTTTGTTTTTTCTCTGTCTCTCAAAAGCAGAAAAAGCCTTGCAGAAAACCTTTTGGAAACCACTCAGTGGTTCTCTTATACATAATATACGTAAACATATATATTTAAAAATAGACCGGACATCTGGACACCTTATTTATTCACTTTTGTTGAATGTATGTTAAGTTATGTTGATGTTTACGTTTAATGTACAGCGTGTGTTGGATTAAACCGGAGTCAAATTCCTTGTATGTGTTCACATACTTGGCCAATAAAGCTGATTCTGATTCTGATTCTGATTCTGATTCTGATTCTGATTAACTTTTCATACCAAGTACCACCTGAGAAAATATTGAGCTCTCAAAGTAACACCATTATCACCAATGTTAAAATACAGTGGTGTGAATAGGTCGGGCAAAATCAGCTACGGACTTTTCACAGGAGGCAGATTTACCCTCAGTAAGATAATTTGCCCTCTTGTCATCCTCCTCTTCCTCACATATACTGTACTTCCCACACCGGTTTAGTGAAATTAGATTAAGATGGAGAGAGAGATAAGGTGTAAGCTGTAAATATTATTATTTAATTTATTATTATTTATTAGAACAGTAGAACATTATTTCTGATTTACCACAAGAGGAATCTTGCATACCAGTGGTGGTGCATGTACCACAGTTTGAGAACCATGGCACAACACCAAACTAGTGGCTGAAAAAGCGATTGCTTAGTGAGTTGCAATATAAGTTTTCAAGTCCCGCTTTAAGTCAGTATTTACTGTTAAAGATTTGAAACAAGATGGATTATCACACAAGATCTCAAAATATTGACTTCTATACTGTAATCCAAGGATGAGAATGTTCATCAGTTTCATTTTTATAAGAGGTATAAAATGTAGAACATTAAGAAATGTATCCAGTAAATTGCAGCATTTGGGATTTCCTTGTTTTGTTGTTTCAAACAATGATTTATTTTTGAAAACAAATGATCAGCCCCACACCATACACCAAACCACATGATATATTAGCATTAACATTTTTCTTTTTGAAATAGAATTCCAAATTTTAAAATAGAAGTGTGGCAGTGTCGGTGCAGAGCTTGATTCTAATGAAAGCTCCCAGACACGGACATGAAGTAACAGTGGAAAGTAGTCCATCTGCCATCCATGCCATTAGACTCTTAACAAGTTTATTATCTTTGTGTCGTGAAACTGCAAGGCTCATATTTATTACACTATCAGTGAAGAACACTTCTCGTAATACAATTGCTTGCCTGCATTTTATTGACCTCTGGGCTTCATCGCAGATTTAATCAGATCCATGTGTTGCAGTGTAATAATAAGGCTAACATTCAACCGTGTATCACAAATGAAAGCAGTGTTTGTGTGTGTGTGAAGAGGAGCATCACTAAATGATGCACACACACATTTAGGAAAAAGATGACAAGATACAGTATTTCTCCCACATCTTAGGAACCACAACTGGAGCTCCTTCGATTCCTTATTCCCTCCACTCCGCCCTCCTTATGGCCTTTTTCTCTAATGTCCACTGTCTCTGGTCTCAGGTCAGCACCACACACGGTATGATTAAATATTGATTGTGTCTGACCACCCATCACCTGTTCAACCACTCATCAAATATATAAGAGCAGGAGCGCGGAGGGGAGAAGAAGTGTTTATCTTTGGACTTGAGGGCCAGAAACAAGCTGTGCCAATAGTAATCGATGACTGAGGAGAACTTATCTCACTGTCACAGGGTGTCTGTCTCACACACACACACACACACACACACAGGTTTGACTTACATTCATCTGGACAAAGCCTTATCCCTAACCTTAACCATAATCACATAATTCCAGATCTTAACCTTAACCTAACCACTGTTCAAATGTTAACCCTAAACTTAACCAATTTCCCAGAAATGAACTTCTGCCTCATTAGGACCAGGTTGTGGTCTCCTTAAGAACTATTGGTCCTGATCCTTTTTCTATTAAGAGAAATACAAGTGCACATGGCAAGTGTCGTTTACTGCTGTAGCTCCTCTGCTTCTAATTGAGACCTGTTTTGCGTTCACTGGATATTTTGTCTCTTAACCCTAGAGATGGATGTGTGTGAAAATCCCAGTTGATCAGCAGTTACTGAATTACTCCGACGCCAACAATCCTCACCCATTAACACATGTATATCACATCAACAACATTTGTCCATTTCTTGAATTATCCAGATCTTTTCCTGCTGTGTTCTCACTCAGATTTTCAGTAGGGAATGAACAGGACAAGTCCCAAAGAAGAATGTCCAGCGTGACTCTTTTGCATTCTCCAGACAGTTGTTGGACTTTATTTTACTGCAGCTCTACATACATTATACTGCTTTAGGTCTCTCTCTTCTTGTTTGGCAGCCAGGTGCATCAGGTAATGTTCTATATGACTTGGTTAGTAGCCCAAGCTCATGCTCTATTTTACTGTTCATCATGAATTATGGGAAACCACACATGCACTGAATAGCGCATAATAATTCCAGCTACACATTCAGGCGTGTTTTAAAGTTATGGTGAGAGTCGAAGAACGTCAAAGGAAGGTTGGCTCTGTGCGCGCATGAATGTGCTGCGACGACGAGCGTCACTTATCGTTTGAATTGAGTGACGAGATGTTCAGGTTCCCCTTGTGCTGTTGAGAAAATACTCTGCTCTCTTATCCTGTCACTGTTTAGTCACGCTCTCTGCCCACCAAAGCTCCAATTGAGCACAGGCAGTCTTTCCTGGAACAGAGCTCAAAAGTGCGATTTGAACGGAACACCTCATTCCGTGACAGAGAGTCAGTTCCCCTTCATGTCACTATTCCAATGATAACAGTCTGATTCACTTAAAGCAATATTTAGTGTGAGCCACCTCCCACCCCACCACCCCATTATACGTATCTGTGGGTACAGCTATCAGCAGCTAAGACTCAGGATTTATTCAGAGACATGGCGCTCGGCAGGCTGGCACCAGGAATCTTCTTGACCGCCTACAGAGATGAAGCAGACATCAGGGTGGAGGCTTGTGAGAACCTATACCTGCTTTTACCTCTTCCTCGCTTGTTTTAATCCCTCTGTCTCCCTCTGTTCTCGGTTCTCCTTCACTGCTGGCAGCTGCGAGTGACCTCTGTCACTCCCACGCAAACAACATGGATCCTCTACCCTCCACAGTGGGTGGGAACACCCGATGAGAAAGAGACAAAGAAACCTAAATTTCAGCAAGCTGTCCCCGTGTGTAGATGTGTTTTGAATTGGTAAATGGTAAAAGGTTTGTATTTATAAAGCACTTTTCTATTATTGATATGCTTTACACTACAGTTTTACAGACAGATTACAAGGAACTCTAAAGTTCATTCAGGAAGATTATTTATCGTACAGATAGTAACGCATAACACACACTTATAGCACTTTTCCACGATACAGTTCTAGCACGGCTTGGCTCGGCTTGACTCGTTTTTTTTTAGTACCTGCTCTGACAAGGTTCCAAGCGAGCTGAGCCAATACTAAAATGGGATGTCAACAGATTGCCGACCACTGATTGGCCAGAGAGTGTCATCACTGGAAGAGGCATGAGCGCGACGTCCGACACAGGAATCACACCGAACAATGCTGAACTGTAGATCCGTTAAAAAGACTTCAAAATCCTGAAAACATGCGTCAATCTCCGACATTTAGCGAGGACATTTCTAAAATCTCAATATTTAAAGACCAGACCGCAGACTCTTTTGGAGACGGTCTCTGTTTAATTCCTGACAGAAAGAGCATAAAACGAATAGAAAACACCAGTCAGACATGTGGAATAATAAAAGTAAGTTAACCCAAGTATAAATAAGGAAGCTACAGCACAAAACCTAACATATGAAAAAGTCATGTACCTCTTTGTCGCACACATCATCTGCATTACAGCAGAAAGGGAAGAGGTGACACACAATGCAGGTGACACACCCACAAAAACAAACACATGGAAACAAACAACGTAAAACAAATGCTCCACACGTCTGTCAGGTACAAACATTTAATTTGTGGAATTATACATATTATCAACACATTATCACAATAATAATTAAAACAGGAGCTTGTGTTCTGAAAAAAAAATCATACGGTCTCTCTCCCATCATGCACCTGCGTTCACTGAGCCTCACTAACATGACGTGTGACACAAAGATCCATTACATCCATTACATCTCCATCATTGTGGTAGCAGCCACAGCTGGAGATGATCTGAACATCTTCGAAAGATGTTTTTGGTGTTTTTATTACACTGCACTCGTCAGTGTGACACACAGCACCGCAGTCGCCGTACGTCTCTAGTGCTTAATCAGCCCCGACTGTCTGTGACAATCACCATGATTAGTGCTGCTCTCCACACTTAATGAGCACATCTGTCTCCTCACAAGAAAAGCATTGATCCTGCGTAGTGCGACTCGTGTCATAGAAGAGAAAGACCTCTCTGAATGATGCCAGCCTGCTGCAGCTGTGGCACCAGGGATCCTGACGTGGATGTGAGGTGAAGGATAGATTAGGCGGGGTTACTACCGGATGTATATCCTGTGTGCGTCGTGGAATGTCTGGCTTTTCATTTAGGAACACGGGTAACTTGTGCCTGTGATGTCGTCAGACTGCCGTCACAGGAAGAGGCACGAGCAAGACGTCCGACGCGAGAATCAAACCAAACGATGCCAAACTGTAGATCAATTGAAAAAAAACTTAAAAATCCTGAAAACTTGCGTTAGTCTCCGTCATTTAGCATGGAAATGTCTAAAATCTCAGTATTTAACAGAGGAGTTTGGTGTATTTAATGACAGCACTGCTGATCCCAAATCCTGCCGCTGTATTTCAGTTCAGTGACTCCGTTCATGCAGGAAGTACTGAACAAAACTTTTTAATGAACTCATTCTAATGATTGAAAACAACTGCTTTACAAGTCACTAGTTTGTGTGTGTCGCGGCGGTTTCATGCAGCCGTGCTATGATGACTCCGCCCAGGTTGAGGAGGTACTTTATTGTAATGGAAAGCTAACCAAACTGTGTAGAGTCATGTTGTGGAAAAGCAGCTTTAGAACAGCTGGGAACTGGGGAAACTGGGCGAAGACATGAAAGTTTAACTAACCTAAGGCGAGAGATGCCTTCTTTTCTTATTTTGCAAATTAAATTCTTATCACAAATAGATGAGTACCTTGTTGAAGGGGAACTTTGGAGATGAAGGTGCCTGAGCATTTGCACAAAGCAGACAGCGTGTGTGTGTGTGTTTGTGTTACCTTTTTTACAAGCCCAAAGATGAGTTGTGTTTATTATTTCTGTGTCTTTCATGTGGAAATGGACGATATCCATTAAAACTGATCCATATGTGCAGCAAACGTGTCGTGAAAGAATGAAAGAACAAAAAGAGTGAATTCTTAGCTGCTGGAAAGAGTTAGATTTTTCGGCCTCTTTTCGTAGTGTAGGTTTTATTTGACTTTGTGTGTAAATGATTGAGCCCAGCACATATAGCACCCCAACCTTGGTAAATCCTACCTTCATCCCTTGGATCAGCACATGGATCTCCACACACCCACTCTTTGCACTGACTCTATCTCCCTGGCTTTTCTTTCATTTTACATCCCACTTTACTTCTTTCTTTGTTTGCTTCTCCTGCACCTTGATTTCCACTCTCACTCACCTCAGTCATAATTGCATTTAACTAAGCCTTGCCGTGAAACCACCAATCCCTCTTATATCCACCGCATCATGTGACTAACAGGAGCACAGCCTCACACCAGACGCTGCAGAGAAGCGTTCGTCCCCATGTGTTCCGCATCTCCGACCGCCATGGTTCAGAAAAGCAGGCTGAATTAGTCGTGCTCCGGCCGATCTCTGCACACGGCCGCTGCTTTAACAGTTAATTTCCAGCCGCAACCAAACGCAGATGCAGATTGGTCGCCATGCCAACCTGCCTGACCCTTTGACCAAATCGCTTGTCTATACCTCCCACCCTTTCCTTCTACCATCCTTCCATCCCACACAATAGAGCAGAGAAAGGCGTGAAAGGCAGAATGAGTCAGTTCAGAAGATCCTGATCCATTTCCACAGCCCATGCACACACACACACACACACACACACACACACGTGGGAAACTGCTGACACTGCTGTTGATTTCTCTGACTTGTTGGAACATTAATCTTCACAGAGTAAATATCATAGTCCTCTAATCACCAGTTCCATCTATGCTTTCTTGGCTCCCTTTAACTGTAAATGACAGAGAAATACCTGACGCAGCAGCTTCCCACGGGAAGTCTGTGCAGCTTCACTATCATCCTCGCAGATTAATTGCATCCTCTTGCTACTGGAAGCTGAAGTTCTTTAAAGCTGCCACCGTCAATAAAACACTAGCAGATTCTTTTTAAGTCTAGTAAAAAGTCTGTTTATTAAAGCCGAACTAGACAGTTTAAATCTGTCGTTATGTTACATAGTGATAGATGTTTGTGGTTCCTCTCCTGCTGTTGATGCATGGGAGTGAGTGGTGACACAGACCTCAATTTCCTGTTGGAAAAGGCCGTCTATCAGCAAGGTGTGATCAGTGAGCATGCTTTATTTCTGCGTGACTTTTCCCCGACCACATCATGCAGCTAATGCAAAGTATGTGACGCACAATATGAAGTATAAAGCAGAGGAAACAATGGAGTGAGGCGAAACAGCTTCACTGTCAGCAGCTTTAATCTGCCACAGTCAAGCTACTGTGAACATACAGAGAACTTTTCAAGCTACTGTAAATCCTCCAGCCTTTTAGCACTTCCTCTACTGCTCCGAGATGAGCAATAAAAGCAAACTATTAAACCCATAAAGCACAGTTTTTTTTCCCCCAGCATAATATACAGAGGGAAAACACTGGCATGCAGCTAAAAAAGCTCCGGCACGACGTGAAACGCTGTACGCGGTGAAGACGAGCTTTTTGTCCAGACTTCATTAAGTTATTCTCTGTGGTGGCCTAATGTTTGCAGAGAGAGACATTTTGCATGAACGTAATCCTTTTTTCATTTGTAAGCAAGAACATTATTAACACTTAGATCACTGGAACTATCAGAAGACGTGCAACAAATGGGAAAAGAGGTAAAAGCATCTGTTTGTATTTGCCCGAGTAATCAAGTTACGCTGTTGCTTTTACCATCGGATCTAAAAAGCTCATTATAGCTGAGCGTTAATGCAACAATTACAGAGGGAGAGAGGCAGCTAATGGATCACAGCCAGACTGTTTGCCTCCATTTCTCCCTCATTTTCTGCTTAATAGTCGACGCATTTCTATGGGACACTTACTGTATGTATGTCTTTCTGCCACAATAACGCACTGTGCCTTGGTGTAAACATGTCTGTGTCCCGTCCACAGTCCCAGATCAGTTTGACAGCAAACTTCAGGAGATTTCATTTGGATTGTTTGGGTGATTTTAGGACAATAATGGTGTGTTTTTGTCAACAGGATGTTGAAATGCAAGTAAATCAGTGTCATTTTGATTTAGGTAAAATATCTTTTGTGAAACAGTTTGACAGAGCTGTTCACTGAAGAGCTGGGATTCTATTTTAATCCTTTAACACCGAGCGTATGGCCGACGACACGTTGGCACAAGCGCACTTTGCATTACCGTAGTTACGCAACGGTTTGTGCTACTGTAAAATTTGCAACGGTTTCTGAAAGCTGAGAAGTTGCACGTCAAAACCAACATGTGGTTATTACGGTTACTTCATTAGGGCTGTTTCAGGAAGCCAGAGAATCAGCATCTTTGTCGCCAGAGAGGAGAGAGTGGGAACAACACCTGTACATAGTTTCCATTTTTTTGGCCTGTTTTTGCACATTGAATTGAATTGAAAAAATGTTATTGTAAAGATGTTTCATACAAATTTAACATGCAAAACATTCAGTAAATTGTAAAGAACTGCCAGATATTAGAAGTTATTCTGACAAAAGCACTTAGTTACAGGACATTCTCAGGTCCTTTTATGGTTAAATTAAGCAAAAAAAAAGTCCAGACGGACATTTCGAGGGTTAGGTGTTGAAAGGTTAATGACCAAGGTACATTGTCGGGTGAAAAAGAAATGCCGGTTGTGTTCAGGGGCGTTTCTCCTGCAAGTAAATTTAGTTTTCAGTATGTCGACTCCTTTGTTCCATACTGTACATAATAATAATAATAATAATAACAACAAATATATAGAGAAGAATATAAATAGGAAGTGAATATAAAAGGTGAAAGGGGATCTCATCGTCCAGAGCCATTATGAGGCCAACCAGGAAATGACTCCACTGGTTTTTGTTTGTTTGTTTTTTGAATGAAAGACTATTGTATAATTAGTCATCGGTTAACCGAGTAAACGGTCTCTGCTGCTAGTTTCAGATCTTCTCTGAACAGAACACGATGTCAGTTTTTGCAAATGATGTTCCACTTTAGAGAAAATAGACGACAAAGTATATATGTATTACATAATTCATGAGTGGACACTAGTGTGATTGACAGCCGGTATCGTCCAATAGGAGCCTGGTTCTGAATTTCAGGTCACAAAATATCCCCATGGTGTCAGTCAAATCATGAATCTGGAGACTTTAAATCAGTGGTTGTCTTTCAACAAATAAAAAATACAGTAGGATACAGAAATGCTTCTATTGCTAAATGACACGCGATGTGTAAAGACTCAATCATGTCAAATTGTCAAGTGGTCTACTTTTGTGACCCATACTATTTTTCTGTCTCTGTTTCCACGCTGCAAAGAGCCAATTTCCCACTACAGAGATCATTAAAGTTTTATGATGTCATCATTCCCGGTAATGAACGGACAACGCGGGTGCACACAGTGTGAAAGGGCACAATTAGTGAGCAGCTGCACTAGGTTACAAACTCCACCCGTTTAAATATTTGAAGGCGTTTGCTCCTCACTTGTGTTCGCGGTGATGGTGTTGGTTCTGATTTAATAAGTGACCATCACTATAATGAGGTACAGAGAGAGAAGCGCTCACTAATACAACGCTGTCTGCACACATGCAGCGGAACGCAGAGGAAGCTGCTCTGTGAAGTTTGAGATTCACAGAATGCTTATGTGCTGCTCATTTACATAAGAATGCACATACTGCTTTTTATTGATCTATTTTAGCATTAAATAAAGAAGAATAAAAAACTGAAAAACAAAAAAAAAAGACGACCTTAACTAAGAAACGGCACTGACAACCATGAAAAAAAATAGTGGTAGTGAGTCACATTAGCATTATTGTTGTATACACTCGTGCAGTTTTAAGTTCATGTTCTACTTTCACTTTCTTTGTTCTAGTTAGAAAACAACCCCTCTTACCTCGGGATTCACAGCCATCTTTGCTGTCCTCTCACCTGCTGAAAGTTGCTGGTGAAGAGATGAACCGGTGCTGAGCTGAACAGTGTTGAACTGTGTTGGATTTCTCACACTCTGTCAGCTCAGTCGTGCCGGTTCAGCACAGATCAGGACATTCTGACCTTCTGGGTGTTGGGACTTGGAAAGAATTGCACCTTCCACCTGTAGCTCTAATGTGGCACCTTCTGTGCTTCAGTGTTGCAATGGGATTTAAAACATGTTTTGTCATCTGAAGTGATGAATTTTGATTTTTTTATTTATTCTCCTGGAAAAAACAAGAAGGAACATTTTTACAGTACATGACAACAGTTTATTGACCATTTCAACCAGTTCTTTAGATCTTAGATCAGGATAACTGAAGATATTAGACTTATTATATGTCACATCATGTCTGTACATGTGTGTGTTGTTAATGTTGAGATGTCTTTTCTCCACATGTGCACTGGAGCAGTCAGGATCTGTTTATGCCTCACTTATAGAGCCAGTCTATTCAAATGGCGGTCCGTGGACCACATACGGCCCATAACCAACATCTGAGTGGACCAGCCTGTGGTTCCACCAGATACAACTGAAGAAATAACGAGAGGAACACTTGTTTCACTGTCCCTCAATGACTCTGATAGGTGTGATAGCAGTGTTGTGTTTGTGGGTCGTGTGTGACATTATGTTTATCGCATTCCAAACAGAAACAAATGCTAATATCGTGCACCTTTTGGATTTTATGCACTTAAAGATGCACCTGAGATGACAAACAGGTTTATTATTTTTTTAAATTTAAAACAGTTACAGCTAAGACATCTGTGCACTTTTTTATGCAGCTTAAAGGTGTGCGAGGGACAGGTATGACCAACATTTTGATGACCTCATTCTTTGGGCACATAATGTTGCTGAACCTAGACCTGACCAACTGCAGGAACCCCTTATCTATTTCCTTAGTTAAATCCAGGTGGCGACTTTTTTTTTTCGTATTTGTGTGCCCTGCAATAAAAAACCTTAAATAAAGTGGAAAAAACCCGCTTTGTATCGATGTTCGAATTTTGAGAAAATACCTTTTTTTTATTTGTGTCGCCTTCAGAGATAGAATATCCCAAGACAAAGAGAAGACTGAGTATCTAAACATGTGAGATTTAATTCTGAGCCCTCCAGCCATTTTCTGACAGCAAACCTCCGTCTTTTTAGTTTACTAATAACCCACCGTCCTCATGTTGAATATTTCACGACGCCCAGCCTTTCTCCTCCACTCTCACTCTTGTCAGCATTAACTTAGCCTCCGTTTGTTTTCCTCCTCCTGCAGCTGCGATCGAGGCATGTCTGGGTCACCAGCTGAAGAGACGGGCGGCTGGCTTCCTCCGCAGTGACAAGATCGCCGCCCTCTTCATCAAAGTCGGCAAAGTTTCCGATACTGCCGGTGAAGTTTGCCGTAAAGTGCAAGAACAGCTCCAGCAGCAGGCAGACCTCACCAGGTTGGTTTCACAGCAATTCTTTTTCCTCTTTTCTAATTACTATTGCATTGATTTTATATTTTAAGAAAACACAACTGCGACAAAGAGGAAGAGCTCACTAAATTCTGTTTAAGACCCAGGATTAATTTCAGGTTTAAGTTTCAATGAATCACTTTGTGATTGGAGTGTCGCCCCAAGGGAACATACCTGACACCACAATCAGAATTGAATTTGCTTAAATTGAGTGACTGGGCCATCTTCATTAGAGAGGAGGAGACACTCTTCTCCATTACAGCTGTCTTTGTTATTGTGGATAATAAGACTCACAGTGTAGATTTAATTATTCACCAAGTCAGATACAATGCACATTACTCCACTACCCTGTGCCCACTGATAGTTAAGCCTCAGTTTAAATGACTTGTTTTATATATGTGATAGTAGACCGTGTATACTGTTGTTACCAAGGCTGAGATAGACATTTATTATAATAACTATTATTTAAGACCAGTTTCATTGCCAAGCTGCAATGCATGCCTAAAATATTGATTTACTAATTATGTGATTGTCATTGTTAGGGTGATGGCTGACGGATATCACATTGTGTAGTCACTACCACACCCTGCAACACACACACACACACACAACAGTTGTGAAGTCACTGCTGCAAATATATTGTTTATCGTTTGTTTGTTCATCTTTTTCTGCTCCTCACTAGAGTCAGGCTCAGTGCCGCTGTTTGTGCAAACACACAAGTCTGATTCACAGAGAGTCTGTTTGTATATTGTTAATCACCTTTATTATTTTTAGTTTATTCATTATTAATGAATCATTAAAGAGCAACACATTGTCATAATTATTATGGATTTTTTGTGGTTTTAATATATATATTTCTTTTAGTATTACTCATTGCACTTTAGCTCAACGCAAACTCCTTTATTTTATTGTATGTCAATATAGATGTAAAACAGCACGTGCATTTATGAATTATTTAATCCCATAAATATTTATTTACACTTTCACTGTCATTCTTTGTTCGTCAGGTCATTATCTCTCCCTCTCTGTGTGTGTGTGTTACTGTGTGTGCGTAAAACACACAGTAACACACATTATATGACACCTGCAGACACACTTTCTGGCCAGTTGAGTGTTTCCCAAATCTGAGCAGCGTGTGCATGCACACTATGATAAGCCTCGGGCTCATGCATATGTATTTCACTGTGTTTGTGTGTACATCCAGAGTATGATAAATGGCTTTATCTGCAGGCACTTAGGTACTAGCCCAGCTGTTTGCAAGCCCATTAATTGTCCATTAGCCAGAGCCACATGGCTACCACACATCTCTCCAGGGCTGCGCCGCAGAGGTTGAGACATGGAGGAAGCAAAGCTTTGAGCTTCAGAGAACACGCCTACAGTACACACAGTAACGCACGCGTCCGTGTAAATGATTTACGGAGAGTCTGGCGGTGAGGCTGTGCGGTGAAACGGCCGTGTTTCTTTGTGTGATGTCGGTTAGCGGAGATAAACCGGGTTTGAGTAAACTGAGCGTTGAACCCTCTGTCCTCATATCAGCCACCATCTTTTGTTCATCTGTCAAATCTCATTGGCCTTTATTTCCCCAGACAGACTGCACACAACATTACAGGCTATTATTACTACTGTGTGTGTGTGTGTATGTAACCACGAGAATGCATATGACACACACACACATAAACAATCATACACACTCAATGCCCCATCCCCACCCACCCATTTTGTCATCCCATCTCAGTGCTCCAGAGCTCATTTACCCTGGTTGCCATAGCAACATGGTTTGTGCCACTGGCAATAAAGAAAACAGAGAGCATGATGGGAAACAAGAGACGGAGTGAGAGAAAGAGAGAGAAACTGTGACCATGACATCAGTTTCAGCGGTGGAGGGAATTATAGGAACGTGTGTGTGTGTGTGTGTGTGTGTGTGTGTATTTGAACGTTTGTTCTGTGTCAACAGATTTTCTAAAATGTTTTTTTTATTAATTATCATCATCATAAGGAATATGGAATATGGGGGTTACTATGGTCTGGCAACCTTTGACTTCACACTGCATTGAGCTACTCTTCAGCAGCGGCAGCAGCTGTGATGGATTATGTGAATCTTAAATTGCAAGGAATTTGGAAAATATAAAAAAATTAATCAAATGCTCTAATTATTTATTTAACCTTTTATTTATACAGGTCGTCTCACTGAGACACAAGGTCTCATTCTCAAGAGAGACAGGTGACAGGTGAGCAGTGATTAAAAACAGCCAGTGGTGCTACAAATAATCAATAGTGGACATTTAGTGTTTGTACCATTTTTTCTGAACTGTCAAACTCACTGACACTTAAGAGTGAACCAGTGTTTTTGCCAAGATGCCGCAGCTTGAGTTGAAGTGATTAGTTGTTTTGTTCACCTCTGAGGACACAGGAGGCCGTATCACTGTTATGTGATACAAAACCCAGCTCGTCATGACAACTGAATCTCACATCACACACACACTGAATCTCCAGGTCTCAACGTATTCCACGTATTCCTTTTCACAATCGTGTGTGTTTGTCAAGCGCGTTGACATTTGTTGACGATTTCATATTTGTAAAAGAGCAAAGACAAAGCAGAGTGTAAATGACAGACAACAACGTTTCCATAAGAGAGAGAGAGAGAGATTTGTGCTCATGTAATAATATATGCACACATGTTCACTCACACTCACACATTCAATGGTCAGACTTTGGTGGGCAAAGGTCACGGCATCAAAATTGGCCTCGTGAACGTTAAATGTTTCTCGGATCGCCATGGCAACAAACAAGAGTGGGGGGCTATAACAAACAGCCGCAGCCTTCTTTGGTTCATGAGAAAGCAAGTAGTGATCTGTGGATTGACCGTAGGATTTAGAGATTGGTGATTTATGCACACGGTGGGCTGACGCAAACAACATATCGATCGAGCGAAGCAGCTAAATATAGAAGATACATGAGCTTCACAGATATTTATGGGCTGCGGTATTTCAGGATTTAGAAAGAGTCCTCCACTAATCAGAGGGTCACGGGTTCAATTCCTAGACTCAGTCCACATATCTAACTTTACTTCTATAGCATGTTTAAAATAAGCTGGGTGGAAGTGCTTTACATGCTAAAAGGTAACTTAAAAACGCAGGAAATCAGTCAGCTATTGCTGTTTTCTTTATATTTCCAGTGTGGCTTCCCTGTGAAATATTCACGTGTAATCAGATTATTTTTTGAAGTCTATAATCATCTTGTCTGTGTGCTAATGAGACGTTTGATGTTAGAAGACATTAGAGGACAGATGAGGAGGATCAAGATCTTTCATCCACCTCCTCAGTATTTAAATACAATGGAATACAGCGTTAATAAAGAGCGACACATGACACAGGACGAAGTTTAAGATTAGGCAAATCCAAAGAGACGTTTCCCTTTAAAGTAACACTTTAAAGTGTGTTCCCTCCAACACACACACACACACAGGAGGGGAAGACGAGGAGAGAGGGAGTGAGAAACACACACTTAAAAATATTAGCGTACTGCAAAAGTCGTGACTGGAGACTCGTGACATTTTACACAAACGCACACCGGGATATCTAAACATCGTGACTGTTTTTCAGCTGAAGTGGGTGTGCGTGTGTGAGTGAGTGGTTGTGTCTGAAGTGTTATAGGTCCGACTTGGTCTGGGATGAAACCGCTCCTCTCGCTCCTCTGCCACCAAATATTTCACCCACCCATTTCATTTCGTTTCATCTAAGATGAGAGATGAATGTGAGAAGACACGACAGTACATAGTCACGTATTGTCTTCGTGTTACTTTGTTGTTATTTGTTGAAATAAGCAAAGCGTTCCAAATGAACACCTACATACAGATGCACCTGTGCAGTATATTTATCTACATATGTGTGAAATGCCAGAACTACATGATGAAAATATATCCTCAGATACATAACATAGTCAGGCAGGACCAGGTTGTGTTCAGATTCTGAGCTTGAAATCTGCTCTAACATGTGCTCTGTGCCCTGCAGGAGAACTCAGAGTGTGGGACATGAGCCTCTGAGGAGACAGGGCTCCTCCACCACCAGCCGCCCCCCTCAGCCCCTCTCCGCTCAGGCCATCAAACACATCTGGGTCCGGACAGCGCTCTTCGAGAAAGTGCTGGACAAGTTAGTGCAGTACATCGTGGACAACTCCAGGTGATTTGTTTTGTTCTGTACTCCCCCAGCACGTCCACTTCAGGCTTTGTTATGTGTGATGTGATTAAGTCAGGGTCAGATCAACCTGGGCAATCTGATTGGCTAATGGGCATCACATTACAGGTAGTTACACAGAACAACATGTGACTGTTCCTGCGACAAAATAGAAACTTTGATGTGATTTGACTGACAATGACATCGGCTGTTGTTGGTTTCAGCACCACGGACAGCGTCAAACACTTCAAGTCACTGTTCTGTGCAATTGCAGGTCAACAACTGAATTTAAACAATGTGATGTCAGTGTGAATTAACGTGTGTGTCTATATATAATATTTACTTATATTTGTTACCTCTTTAGGACATTTTCTGGCATAAACACTGTCCTTGTCCAAACCAGTAGTCCTCATGGAGACCAAAACCTGGTCCGAATGAGATTTGAATTGTGGTTAGGGTCAGTTTAACCCTTAGAACACACAGCATTTTGGCTGCTTTTTCTCATTACTATGTTTAAACTTACAGTATGTACAGACTTATATTCTTTTTTTCCAGCACAGCCTAGGCAATCTGATAAAAAAGAAAATTTATTTTCACCAACTATATAAACACACCTGAGCAAGAAGTACTCGAAATGTTTAAAATCGGTTTGAATTTGTGAAATTTGGAAGTACGTCACAGTCTGTTTTGTGACTTCTGCACAGTTATCGCTACTTTATATCACTACTAAAAATGTGATATAAAATGAATCATAACTTTGACACATAAGAAGACGGAAAAAAAAACAAAATTTTAAATCCTGAATATGTGACCTATAAACACACACCCCAGGATGTCCATATAAGGAGTGCATTATTCCCACAGCAATTTACCATGGGTGCACCTGCGGCACAGATCTGTGCCGTGTATTAACTGGTTATGGTTAAAGTTAGGGATTACACTTTATTTAGGCTGTCCAAATTAATGTAAATGAGTCCTGTGTCTTAAGAAGAAAAGTGGCGCAAACCTAGGTGTGTGTGTGTGGAGAAGGAGTGTTTGAGTGTGAAGGGACTGAATGAATCACCCAACCCTGTTACATGTGACAAATAAAAATGATTGGTTGCTCAAAATAAACTCTGTTTGGTTTCTTGGAAATCTAATACTTTTTCTCAGAGCACAGCAGTGTACTATGGGATGCATTCAGGTTAGAGGTTGCTATAGAGTCAAACTGTTTAAAACAGCAGCTGGATAACCTGTTAATCTGATTTTGTGAGTCAGGTCACAGGTAGCATGTTTTTAAGTAAAAAAGTTAAGTGCAAAATGAACATTCTACTCATGATACTTCACAGCCCACACTGCATTAAAAGCAGTCACAAGTTTTAAAGTTGTAATGATTATGAGGACTCATCATTAGAAACTAATGACAGTTTAATCATGTCTTCTTCCCGTGTGTTTATCACTGCAGTAAATACTACGAGAGAGATGCTCTGATGCATGACTCAGTCTTCGGGCCCATCTTGGCAGCCCTGCTGGGTAAGTATATCAGACTGCCAACAGTCAGTAACAGCCAGTAAAAGGTGTACAAATCTACAGTACCTGGAACAAACTCATGTGAAAGCCACAATTAGGTAAATGCATTACAGTGGTCGCAGGAATTGACGTCATAGAAATGAATGGATTTGGAACTGAACTATTATGGAGGCAACATTTAAGGTGTAGTTTTGGAAATGGAGATTTTCAGCAAAGGACAATCATTTGACTGGACCAGTAGTGAAAATGAGCTGTTCTTCAACATCACACTGGAATAAAAAGTGAACAAACACATGAAAACTTTGACTTGAGTGCTGTTCTATTCTGGGGTTTTCGGGTCATTTGTTTTCTAAGATAAGATAAGATCGATTTATTGTCTTTAAGGACATTTGTCTTGGACATGGACGTGTTTCCAAAGGTCTTCTTTTTTTGCCCAGACTAAAACACTGCTCTGGACTTTTCAAACACAAACAGAGACAACAGCATATTTAAACTTCTCCATTTTAAAGGCTCTAATGGTAATGGTCTGTATATATTGTGCCTATCTAGTCTTGATGACCACTCAAAGCTGCTTTACACCATGGCTTCTCTCTGCTCTGCATGTTTTAGAAGTCCAACATTATCATTATCGTAAATGGATCATTATCAGGCTTCTGCAGTGCTTCTGCTGATGAGCTGACTTCTTGAATCGGGACCAGGATTGAGAAAAACTGCTGTAAAACAACGGGGGAATTTCACTTTTTAAACATAAATGGACGAGCATGGATGTAGCATGAAAGGCATCTCTGCTGACAGCAGCAGCAGGAAACTGAGGCCGAGAATCGTGACACAAAGTTTAATAAGCAGACAAACTGAAACATACAGGCAGTCAAGCAGGAACAGAAAAAAAAGTAGGAAGATTTAACCAAAGAAGACAAGATGAAAATACAACACTACTGTACACTCACACGGACTGCAGAGGTGAAGACTTGCTGCTGCTGCTGCTGAGGGAGACAGTAGCAGATGTGTAGAGCGAGCTCAGTTTATCAAAGACCCCTGGTGGACAGGTGAGGTGTTGCTCATACACTAATGTGTGTAAATATTAGACACAAGTGTTGTGTACTACCACAGTTGGTGTTGTGTGGTTAGTGCTGTTGCCTTTGCAGCAAAATGAGCAAGTAGGTGGGTTTTCTCCGGGTTCTCCAGTTTCCTCCTACAGTCCAAAAACATGCAATATTCAGATTAGGTAAATTGGATACTCTAAAATGGTGTGAGTGTGAGAGTGAAGGGTTGCTTGTCTCTGTGGCCCTCTGTGATGGACTGGTGACCTGTCCATGTTGTCCCCCTCCTTTCACCCTGTGTCAGCTTGGATTGGCATCAGCAGCCCGGTGACCCTCATATGGAGGATAACAAAGTAGATAATGAATGAATGTTGCGTAGTCCTCTGTTTTTTTTCTACTATTTGGCAAAGTAGATATCAACCTGTGACACATTCAATTTTAAATATATTTCTAATAGGGTTTCAAAAGTTACAATTATCAGTTTGATAACAAAGAGAATCTATCCAAAGTGTACTTTTAAATATAAACACATTGTCAGGTGAGTTGACAGAATAGTGATGAAGACTCTCTGCTCCACACAACGTGACATTGCAGGCATTTTATGACAGAACAGTGGTCACAGGTGTGACTGACCGCTAGTATTGTCCAGTAGAGGCTGGTTGCAGGTGACATCTGTGAATTTATGGTTACAAAACCTCAACAATTGACAATCTTGAAGCTACAAAATAGGAGCTGACATTTATGGATGACGTGACCACTGGTCGTCATGATGATGTCTGGATGTGTTTGCTGTGCTTTCAGTCGGACCTTGTGCTCTTGAGTACACCAAGCTGAAGACATCAGACCATTTGTGGACTGACCCCTCAGCCAACGAACTTGTCCAGCGTCACCGTATCCATGGAGCCCACAGAAGTCAAGACACCACACCCAGCCGCCGACCTGCTCTGGGGGTGAGTGGAGGCTGATCGGCCGCCTTAGTCCTTAGGGATTGATGGAGTTTGGTGGTCAGAAGATTTGTGGATGAGTGGGATCATGGGAGTTTTTGAAAATGCTTTGTTATTTCAGATCCGCAAGAGACAATCCAGTGGCAGCATGTCAGAGGACAGGTTTGCTGCATCAGCAAGGGAGTATGTGGAATCTCTTCACCAAAACTCCAGAACACACCTTCTCTACGGCAAAAACAACGTCCTGGTGCAGCCGGTACGTTACATACTCTTGGACTTAATTAGATGTTTAAAGTCTGAAAGCCTTTGCACATGAATGGGGAATAATTAGCATGACACGTCAAATTCAGCATGACACTGAAGAAGCGACGAGAGGTTGGTTTGGTTAACAGTTTGAGATCTCTGATGTCAACTAAAGAAGTGGACACTGGTCCCCTTAAAAAAGGGCTGTCTTGTCACATCATGTCCTTCATCTGTCCTCTTCCATCTACTGTTAGAAGAAGGACATGGAGGTGTTGCGGGGCTACTTGTCGCTCCACCAGGCTGGAGATAACCTGACCCTGAAGTGGACCCCCAACCAGCTCATCAATGGCACGTTAGGAGACTGTGACCTGGAGAAAAGGTAACACTTAATTTGTGTCTACAAACAAAGGTGTATTAAGAGACTTTAAGGCTTAAAATTCCCGGCTTTTCAAACCATGTCATAATACCCCAGTCTAAACATGACTGGCATTTACAGGCATGCAGTATTTTCCTCCTTGTCTGACTAATCCAAAACACGTTTGTTCCCTTTCAGCATCTACTGGGATTATGCACTGACTGTTCCTCTGCGCCAGATAGTCTGCATCCACTGCCATCAACGTTGTGAGTTTACAGCCATTCATTCCCGTTCACGCGGCATGAGTCAGCCCAAAGGCTCTGGACACACCGCTCTGTCGTCCTTCGGGCAGTTGATGACCGTGCGTAGTCCTTGTCTGCGTCGGTGCTTTTCAGGCACCCATCAACGTGAGATGGATTAACTGCGTGTTTAACTGCAGCCAATTAGAAAACAACACACAGGAACGACAAAGCAGACAATCGACTGTTGCAAAGTCCGTTCGTCTGTGTAATGAGCGACTGTACTTTGTTACCTTACCTGCTGTTTGCTCGTCAGCAGTGTGTGAGAGAGCAGTTGGTCACTGTGTTTTGCCCTCAGACAACGATCAGGGTGGTGTAACCCCGGCCAAAGTCAGCATCAACAAGCCTCATAGAACTGTTTTCTTGTCTCTTTCACTTAGTCTTAATAATGAATGCCTAACACCTTGTTTTTTCTCTCTCCCCGTCTCATCCCTCTGTAATCTTTTCCAGTGGATTGTGGTGGCACGCTAGTTCTGGTCAGTCAGGACGGTATCCAACGGCCTCCCCTCCACTTCCCCCCTGGTGGTCACCTCTTGGCCTTCCTCTCTTGCCTAGAAACAGGTCTCTTGCCGCGGGGTCAGCTAGAGCCTCCTCTCTGGTCACAGAAAGGCAAGGTGTGTTAGAACTGCACTATAATTAAATTACAAAATCAATTAGTTGACAGTTACATTACATCTGAACCCTCAATGATTTGATTTGGTTTGATTAGAAAGTTTATTTCAACAAGAAATAACAAAACAACAGTGAAAGAAAAAAAAACTTCAATTAAACTGACACATGTTCAAAAGGAGTGGGAAGAAGTCACTAATTTATAAATATGTTTATCTCGCTACCTTGATAATTAGTACTAATTCTAATAATACTAAAAATCATTTTAATAAACCACTTGGAGTACACATGATCTAAATGTGCACTGTTGCAATAACCTCTTCTTTCGTTGCTGCTTAATGTCATTTTCTGTGTGTTTTTATAAATACGTGTGGGTCCCATAGGGAAAAGTGTTCCCTAAATTAAGGAAGAGGAGCAGTGCTGCCCGGCTCATTGACCAGGACAGAAATGGTGAGGAGCAAACAGCTGCTGACTATGTGTTTCGCATTGTCTACCCAGGATACCACTACGATGCCAGTAAGTAACATTTACATTGCTATGCACACTGTGTCACATCACACGAAACAAAAATGATCATTATTGTTGTATGCTGTCGGTTCAACCTCATACTGTATGACGTATTTCCAAACGTTTGGTTGCGTATCCATCCACAGTGCACATGTTGAAGCGTGTAGGACGTCACTGTTCTAACTGTGTTCTCTGTTGTCCCACTGGTGCAAGCAGTCACTATAAATTACCACCACACCACGGGCAGCCGCGCTCCCTCGCTGGACGATGACGAGGAAGAGGAAGATAGGCTCCATGCTATGATCTCAATGATCTGCTCGCGGAACCTCACAGATCCTAATGTCATGAAAGGTTTTTATCACCTTAACACACCCACCCAACCCCAATGCCCTTCCCCACTCGTGAGACCTCACACTGCTTTTAAACATTCGTCCCCTGCCTCCCACACCATCGCTCTCTCTGGTCCTCTCCCCTCCTTTCCTCCCAACCTCACTCCCACCAGCTTTGTCTGCCTATGTGTGTGTGTGCTGCCTGACACAGAGCCCAACAGTGCCAAGCATCTTGGTGTTCTCAACTAAGTAAAAGGGAGGTTCAGGATGAATTACAAAAATCTGAAATGGGGAAACTTTTTTTTTAACGATTGTCATATTATGAGCAGGGAAATGAAGCTAATGATCAGAAATTTAAAAAATCAGCTTAAGCTACAGTCCAACAGTCAATAAGATAAGATAACTGACGTTTCCACTGTTGTACCATGAGAGCAGGTAATGACATGGGTAGACGCTCTTAAATAAACTCCTTTTAGTTCAGGAGTCACATACAAAACAATTTGATCTCAAGTGGGCCGGACCAACAATGTTTCCCTTTGTTTTACATTTAATGAAGCATCTTTTTACAAAATGTTTATGAACAACCTGAAACCTCTTGAGAAAAATAAGTGCAATTTCAACACTTTATGCAAAGGTTTACCATTTACACGTGTGCATAGCAACTTACAGATCACATTTAGCCACAGGTATCTGAAAAATATAGTATTTCACATTGTGATTAGACTGTAATTGGACCCTCAGGTGGGCCGGTTCTGGCCCGTGGGCCGTATGTTTGACACCCCTGGGCTGGATTATACTGTACATGTTAGATGTACCTGTAGTGATTCAAAGTTATATTATAGTGATTATAAACATAGTAATGACATCACTGTGTTGTATATGAGTTGTGTCAAGTTTGGCTGATTCAACCCTTTATCAACCAGTGTTGGCTCAGTCAAGTCATTACATAGATGGAAATGGAAAGCTTTGTCCAAAAAGTAACTATATTTGTCACTTTTTTTCACAATAAATTTGCTAAAGGGACGGAAAAGTTTGAAAATGTTGCAACCAAGGTGATACATTGGCAACATCTCCTGTAAACAGATCAACAGCCAATGGAAAAATGTTACCTCCTGTTTGTTGGAACATGTGAATGGGGGTCTGTCGGACACATCGCTAGGTTTTGCCTGCAGGTTCCATTTCTCATCAGAGACTGTGAAATCCGACTGAAAATCACGTGTGAAGTGGGATTTGAGACAAAGAGACCAATAGTTGGTGGAGACCAAAGTCAAGTGTAAAGGAAGTGAACAGAAACACGACACCTTATGAAAGCAGGTGTTGCTCTGCGTGTGCTTTGTCAGGCATCTGTAACATGTTTTCATGTCCCAAGTGTTCAAGGAAAAACGCAATTAGCGAAAATGCTACGTGTTGCACTATTTTATTGTACGTTCTTCATGAATTCATGCTTGCTCAGTAACTTTGTAGCCACATTACAGTACTTTAAGACATGATTTTAGTCCATTTAGTCAGTGTCATCAAATCCTAATCCCAGATTTTATGTAGTAAGAGTAGCAATGAGATGCTAGTACAATTCTGGACATAACACTTACGTGACAATAACCTTAGGGCAAATCTTACATTGCGCTGCCTGCATTCTAGCTGCAACGAAAGAGGAGCAACATTAGCAACCACACAAGAAGCTTAAAGCCTGATAATCCATTTTGAATGTATTTTTTAAGACTTATATTGTAGGTTGTGTATGTGACTCCTGCTTCCGTGTCCACTGTCACCCAGCCGAAAGGGAAACACAGTAGAATTCATCACAGATAGGGGAGTTACAGGGGGTTAGACAAAGCAGGCAATTTGGCTGTGGCCCCGAGCTGAGCGGGCTCCCCGCCAAGAACAGCTCATTACGTTAATCCACAGCAGTGACAATTTTTGTGAGAGTAATCATGCTGCCAAACACTTCCTAATTTCAGAACGGTAACCCCAAAGCACACATTCAAATAAGTTTCCTGTCAGTTCAGGTTGATACATTGTGCATCCACATTGTGTTTCCATTGTAAATGATTGATACGAGAACCCAAAGAACCGATGTGCACCAATGTGGTGGTTCCAAGCACAGTGGTCCGGCACCTGCAGGGTGGAGCTAGACTCAACGCATTCTACTAAATAAAGCGCGTCCTCTTGTGATAAAACAGCTGCATGTCAAAAAAGAAAGAACACAAAAATGCTGGATGTCCTCCATTGCTGCTCCTTGTTTACTGTGTTGCAATTTTGTTTGTGGGATTTATGGGCAGATTGTTTCATGCTGGACACAGTCTAACTCTCACTACCCAGCTCATGGTGAATGTTTCCTAATCAAGCTGAAGTGTACTGTGCTACGTGATGGTAATGCAGCCATAAAAGTGTCCCAGACTGTCCCAACCATTCTCAACACTAACATACATTCTTAGCTTTGTTGTTGGATACATTTGCCGTGTGTTCTTCTTTTTGCTGGTGAATTTCAGCTGCAATTGAAGGTCGTGGACACTTTGAAATGAGACAGTCCCCTCTTGAGATGATGGCGGCTTTGTCGCACACACTGGGGGTAAAAATCAAGCTGAAGCTTGAGCTTGACGCACTCCCTCCACCCTCCACACTCTTTGTCTCTTCTCTGTCTTGCCACCACTCAGACACACCATATAATTCATGATATTTGGCAGTGATCCTCACGCGAGCCTGTGAACGCACACTGTCAGATAGACAGGCTTGTCTGACACCTGGTTCCATCGCGGATTCACAATTCCTGAAGGCTCATCATTTGAGTGAAAGCCTCTCTGGCTTCTTTGTATTCTGGGACTTGCAGCGCCGACTGCCGAACAGTTACAAATGGAGGGTGTAGTTTGTGAAGCATGCCCCGGTACTGTTGGGTTTGAGTTGTCGTGGCCAGGAACTGCTTGGATAATTTGCTTAGTGTTTTTTTTGTTTGTTTGTTTGTTTACTTTTCCTTCTTTTTTTGTCCTTTCATTTCTCACTTGCAACATGCTTGACAGTTTATGCATGGGAACTATGCACCCTTGTCATTGTTTTCTTTTTTTTTTTTAAAGGAACGATTGTGTGTTTCTGCATATGTGTGATGGAGAAAAATCCTTTTTTTTCGTTTGAATTTCTGTCTCTCTTTCTCTATCTCTCTCGTCCGACTTCCTCGGTTGTTTCTCCTCTGTTTGTGCAGTCGTTTGCTGCGATGCTGTTCACTGTAATTCTTCACTAAACCTGCCACCCCTCCCCGCCCCGTCCTCCACCCCTCTCATTACGGTCCTGTGGGGTTCCGCAGTAGTAGAGACGTGGAGTCCTTGTGTGAGCGGGGTCGCAGTACTGACTCCAAAACCCTTGTTGATCACACATAGTCCTAAAGTAAAGAGGGGGCGGGCCAAATGTCGGTCTCGCCCCAGCATTTTTTCTGTTCGCTTTTTCCTTCTTAATATTATTTGTTTTTTTGGGGGGATTATTGAAGAAACGTAGCACAGCTTCATATTTATGACAGGTCATCAGCTCCAACCTGAAGAATTAAGGTGAAGAGCATTTATTTAATGTTGACGTTTCTATGATTTTTTTCTCCCCTGTGTGTGCCCTTGTACTGGTGTCCATTTATTTTTGTTGTTTGTGAGATGATTTATTTTTGGTGTCTCTTGTCTTGTTCTGGCTTTTTGCATCCTGCACGGCCTGAGCATCAGCCTCACTCCTGCCTTCTTCTCCTCTCTCTCTCTCTCACACTCTCACTCTCACTTCTCCTCCTCTTGCTCTTCTCTTCTGTGTGTCTGGAGTGTCCCTCTGAGCTCTGCTGTCTCCTCTCTCCCCTCTGAATGAACTGATCCAGCATGGCTTCCCTGCATCCTCTCTGCCTGTCTCTCCCACAGCACCGTTCCTGCTTCCTACAGTGTCCCCCCCCACAACCCCCCCACACCCCCCCACCCCTCCACTTTTGGTTTCCTCTATACACTTGTTTTTTCCAGCTCTCACATGTAACATGAGTGTCCATTCATCACTTCATCTCCTACTATCATGAATAACAAGGTGGAATACATGGAACGATGTATTAATGGTTGAGCTGAGGGACCTATGTCATAATATGTAAGACTTCAAACACAGACAGTGTGACAGTGTAAACGCACATGAACACAGCGTCGTGTGGTTTCTCTCACAGCACTGAGACCCCTTTGTTTTCTCACTTTCACTCTCTCTGGTGTAGACCACGGGGATATGATGGAGATGCAGGCTTTCGGAGGAAGCCCATTGTCATGGCAACAGGCTGAAGTAACCACTCATGAGTCCCTGTGCCAGTCCTGCTCCACAGCTGGCAGCAATGTGTCATTCGAATACCCGGCCGGCTGTACCTGCATTCACAACACGGCAGATATTCACACGTATGAACTTTCATTCCACATTTAAGTGTTTTGTTTTAATACTATAACTTACTTTTAGCAGCTGTAGAAAACATCTGACAAGCCTCTGGGTAGAGACTTAATTTAAGAAAAGGGAATAACATGACATCATAAGGGAAGGGGGTGAGTCTGTGGCCCCCGGGCTCTGCATAGATATCGCTGAACATTTCATGTCATGACATTCTTGTCTAAAGTAATTGTTATAATATTCAGTGTAAAAATCTGCTTTAGTACATTGAGAAAAAAGCGTTCAGTGAACAATAAGCATCTTAATGAAGAACCATTAAGTGCTGCACAGAATAAATAAATAAATAAAAGACAGAATAAAAGGCACAAATTCACATACATGGCAAAAAAAATATTTGAAAACATAATTTACGGAGTTATTTATTATTTATTGCTTTATTTATTGAGGTTCTGGAATCATCCGGTCAGTGACATGTCACATTAAATATAAATGGATTTTCCTCAGACGATGATGATGATGATCTCAATCATGGAAATTCATCACCATCACTGTATTACTTCTGTGCTTTTCATCACAGTGCATGGTAAAATTGGAGATGATCTCGGTGGATTATAGTCACAGCAACCACTTGCTTGGCAAATTAAGATTTATACCATAATCTGTTTGGATTAGGGAGAATTGTGTAGTAGAGAAACTGCTGTGCTGCTTCTTTAAAACCAAACATCAGGCGTCTCCAGAAACTCTGCGGTTTTGTTAATCTCTCTGTGTGAAATCTAAATTTGGTTTAATTGGATGAAAGATTCACTTGCAACTGCCGAGTATTTTGTTGCCATGGTGACCAGTGCCTCAGGGGGAGGGGACATACACAGACAAAGCTCTCACATATTAATTATCCACCCCGCACCAATAATTTTCTTCAATTTAGAGACCTGCACTTGTGCTGATATTTCACGACACTTGTACCAGGGGGATTGTGTAAGCACTGATTAAAACTCATCAGTTATACATTAAAAAATTCTGCACCATCAGCATCACGGAGCTTCTGTGACGGCAGTGACTCACTGGTGTTTAGAGTTTCCGTCAGTGCTCTCTGTACTTTCAGGCGATTTAATGAAAAAACTCTGAGGCATGTGACAGCGAGAGCAACTCTGGCTGACAGAAGACACATGTTGCTGCTTTGTGACGTATGAATTGTCTGTGTCGGTTGGAAAATGTGGGAACTACAAGACGTTAGAGGTTCTTGTGGGAGGGGTTGTGATGTCATGCATTCTCGCTCTGAATGTGACACCACATACACACTCATTACAACATCGGATTATGATTTTGTGCAAATTCTAATACCGAGCTTGTAACCTGTTTAAATATCAGGCGATGACAACATCAAACATTATCCAACATTAATTAGTGGCTAATTAACATGTATATTAAGAACACATAGCCTCTTTGCTAATTATTATAAAGCAATTCATCGTATGTTATAATTGATAGTATAATTAAAATCCCAATACGCTTTCCTATGGGCTTCATGAAGTAAAATCACAATAAGAAAACACTAAAAACTATGGTCTTTTCTTAAGGTCCAAAAATTAGAATACAAAAACAAGAAAACATACAAGAAAGATAATAAAAGACTCTAATAAGGTGATAAGTCTGGTATAAACTGTATACCACTAAACCTGAGGTTTAACATTCACTGTTTTATCTAGTCGACAGATACGTTTGTGCGGCGCGTTTCACAATAAAGCTTGAAAGTCGTTCACTCCTGCTTTACACAATGCGTTACTAGCACTGCTGCAGCTGCAAGTGTGTTCACTTTGATGTCGTTCTAAAGTGAGCGCTTGTGCCACACTAATTCACGAGGACTTTATCACATGTTGACACAACACACTTCATGCAGAACACAGCATTAATCAGTGCCTTATAAAGGGACACTAGTGCTCCCAACGTGCGTCTGTGTAAGCACTTCATTAATGGTTAACATAGGAATAAAATAAGGAACATAAGAACAGGATTTTGTAGCTTTCTGAAGCCATTTCAAGCTTTTAATGGTCACTTTTCATAAGTCTCCTAACAAAAAAACATGAGGTTAATATTAAATAAAGGCATATATATATATATACAGTATATATTTGATTTGATTAAATTAAATAACTGCTCATCCATTTTTTCAGTCAAAGTTAAAGTAAAGAACACAAAGAAGCATAGTTTTTTGTTTTTTTTTTTATATCACAAAGTGCACAACGAAACCTTGCTGCGTTTCTCACATTTCCCATGTGACTCCGTTAAAGGTCCAGGGTTTAGGGATTCAGGGGAAATATTGGGTTTGGGCTGAAGAGTGATGACAGTGGCTACCATGATGCTAACAGTGACCTCCCCCCACCACCAGTGTTCCTCTGAAGATGCTCTGCCAGAACATGAAGAGACAGATCGTCTCCAGAGCCTTTTATGGATGTAAGTACTCCCATGTTTTCATTTCATATATTTATATATTTATATATACATACATATATATATATATATATATATATATATATATATATATATGCTGTATTTAATATGTACTGCTACTGTACATCAGGGGTGTCAAACTCATTTTAGTTCAGGGGCCACAAACAGCACAAGTTGACCTCAAGTGGGCCAGACCAGCACAATAATAGCATAATAACCTATAAACACCAAGAACTCTGAATTTCCTCTCATTTGTTTTACATTTAATGAAGTATGGTTTTACAAAACGTGATATTTCTTGAGAAAAATAAGTGCAATGTCAACAATATCATGCCTTTAATTGACCATTTACACATGTGCATTACAACCGACAGATCACAGTGGATCTGAAAAGGCACAGACATTTAATCACAGGTATCTGCAAGTGAAAAATATAGTATCTGACGTTATGATTAGATTCTAATTCGTAACAAATTCATCTTGTTGGCTGGATAGGACTCTCTGGAGGGCCGGTTCTGGCCCGTGGGCCAGATGTTTGACACCCCTGCTGTATGTCATCTGTGTGTATTCATCTCTAAGACCACATTCATTTTAAATGTTACATTTTATATCCTGCAGTTTCTTTTGATTTGTTTGTGCCAAGTCTGTAATTATGTGAGAGTTTGTTTTTTTATAAATGTAATTTGTTAATCTTTATAACACAGTGAGGTGAAGACAGCAGAACATTTGACATTCTATCAAGTGCATTTTTTTATTAGACACATTTATTTTCCTGTCAACAACAGAAGCTGACAGCACGCTGTAGATCAATGTTCCACCTGCAGCTTGTGAACTTTGAAACAGTAACAACATTCTGTTGTTGGATAACATTTTAATTACATTTTACTTATATGGGATCAAATCACAGCGCACGCTGAGCACACGCTGAGTTCTCACAGTATTGCAGAGAAAAAGCCAACACTTGATGTATGGCTCGGTGCAGTCGCTGCTCGACGGAATAATAAGTTTGAGGGCTGTAATATAATATTGCACAAAATAAATCAAACTTGTAATTAAACTCTGTAATAGGACTCTGTTATAAGTTGGCGAGTAATTTAATGCACTTAAAGTGTTATTAAAAGTGTTTTTTTTAATCACCAGTACAGCCTAAAGTAAAGAGTTTGTTAATTGTCTTTGACATAACAATATGAAAAATAAAACACTGTAGCTGTAAGTGATAAAGCTGTGACTGTGGTCTGCTCTGCAGTGTAACCCCACAGCCTTTTTGTTTTTAATCATCTTTCTTTTAAGTCTTTCTTTCAAATGTTTCTTAGAGGAGCTTTATGAAGAAGAGAGGAGTGGGAGACAAAAAATGTGATTGTTGTGTGATGTACGCGCCATAAAAAAGCTATAATGCAACGCAACTTTAGGTAAATGACTTAATCACAAAGTGAGCAGATGTCATTATTCAACTAGTTTTTGTTTTGGCTGAGCGAGAGAGAAATGGCATATGTATGATTCATTTCCAGCTGATGAGCAACCTGCACGTAGGTCCTGCACCTGGGCTGGAGGGCTCCTGTCGATGTCGTCGGTTCTGTACACACTTGACTAGAGTGAAGTCACTAAATCTATGGTCTACTGCATGTCGGCAGTAGACATGTCCCATAAGTGGACATAAGTATTAGTGAGGTTAGGGTCAGAGCTAAAAAAAAAAAAAAAAGGAAAAGACAGGGCTAGGCAGTAAATTACAGACAATGAAAATAAATGAGTGTGTCGCATATGTCTGTTAGTCTTATGTGGGAGTCAAACCTGTGTTGACCACACCAAAGTACAATGCTAGTACTGTCAGGAGAAACCTCATTGAAGCTTCTTGATCGTGACAAACCAGATACCAAATTGCTGTTTTATGTTATTTTAAAAATAACCTGCATAAAAAAAGTTGAGAAGTTTGGAGATTTGATAATGTGCCAGATTTGCTAATGTGAAGATGTTCGGGGGCCAATGGTCACTTAACACATTTTGTTAACAATAACTTTTACATACAAATGCAATGTTTAATTAAATTTAGTCATCTATCTATGACAGTTTTGTCTTATTTTGGACCACATACTAAACTATGACATTTTGGTCAAATTTTGGACGACATACTAAACTATGACATTTTGGTCAACTTTTGGACAACATAGGACATTTTTATCAAATTTTGGATCACGTACTATACTATGACAATTTTGTCAAATTTTGGACAACATACTAAACTATGATATTTTTTATTAAATTTTGGACGACATACTAAACTTTGACACTTTTATTAAATTTTGGACGACATACTAAACTATTATGACACTTTTATTAAATTTTGTGGTGATTGCTGGCACAAGTCATTACAGGTGAATAATTGTACTTACTGTTAGTAAAAGTGTAGAATCGTTATTTAAGAAGGCGTGTGTTAGGCCACGCCTCCACCCCTGTTTTGTCAGGCAGGTCTGTCTGCACATCTCCACCACTTTCTTTATGAAGGATGTGAGCAGTAGGCACTGCTCCTGTTATGCTAGCTCAGCGTGCACGTGTATACAACAAGAGGGCAGTTAAGGGATCGTGTAACTGGCCTGGAGGTGTGTTTAATTGGGCTGAAAATCCCGGTCCAAGTCATGAACATGCAGGAATGTGAGCAGGAGGCACCACGCTTCCACACAGTGGGCAGGTCACGCTGTCAAGTGCCCGCATGCTTTGACATAACGTGACGTTCGCCTTAACTTTTGTGACTTTCCGCATCATTTGTGCCACATTTTGGAAATATATACATTTCCAAATTCTGTCACAGTCGGAGCAGCAGCGTCAGGTTCCTGTCCAGTAACGTCAGACACCAGCGAAAAGACGGCAGCATGTTGCCCGTGAACCACGGACACAGCTGTCTCGAGTGCCCTCGCATGTTCCTTCATGCCTGACCATGTGTGCCTGACACTCAGTGCCGCCACAGAAGATGGCCATTGATACCGCGTGTCGGGGGCGGGCGGGGGGGGTTGTTGTCTGACGCATCGGCCACACATCTACGGTCAGTCGAAAACGCTGCCCCCCGCCGCGTCACCTTTCACCCACGGGCCCACGCCGTCTCCAGTAGACAGATGACTACATTGACACCTCCAGCACCCTTGCACTTGTTCGTATTCAGAGTGCATGACTTAAACTTCATGGGTGAATACTGAATATGAATACTATTGGAATGAATCAGAATGTCAGACACTGTCACATAGTGAGGACGGCCAAGCTTGTATGGAAATTCGGGATAGTGTAGGTGAAACTTGGTTAATCTACAGATTATTCTATATTATTATGTTGGATGTTCTTCTGCTTAGGGTTAGACTGTTCTCTGTAAACCGTTGTTTGAGATGTTTCTGTATGAAAAAACAATACTCAGACCGGCCCACCTGTTACCAACAACCACGCTACATTCACACAAATCACCATTGTTTCCCATTCTGATGCTTTGGTTTGAATTTGAACAGGTCGTCTTAAACAGGTCCATAACAGTTGCTGCCTCCTGATTGGCTGATTAGATATTTGGCCCAGCATGCCTTTAGACAGGTGTACCTTTTAAATAAAGTAAGTGTGTGGGTTATTGTTTGGTTTGTGAATAAAATGTCAGAAAATATGAGCGATTGAATTCATCATCTTTCAGAGCCTGTCATTGCAAGCGGTGAAAAGCGTTTTATATTTGTGAAAGGGTCTGAAACCCATCAGTGACACAGTGGTTCAAACAGACACTGACGTGTTACCACACTATACCATGCTATACTTCATTCTTCTTTTAGAGTGAATACAATGACATTTTAACAGACCCATTTACATCAATGGCATCTTGGCCGACGATTACACAATTTGGACATCAATGACAACAGTGTTGTGTATTAAAAGTGTTGATTTCCCTTTCATTTTAGTTTCAGAACGAATGAACGTACATATTTTTTCATTCCATATTACGTCTGTTGGAGTGAAATGTCGCCGTGGCACAGCCGCATTTTGGCTCTTTCATCCAGACCTCAGCTGCATTTTTGTAGTTTTTTTCCTGTCGTGAACATAAGCCTCCGCCTCTCTCCTATGATTTGGGAAGAAATGCATTCCAGTGTTAAAAAAAAGCCTGACTGCACAGTGATGTGCTATACTCCATACCAAAGTATGCTGATAAAAAAAAAAAAAAAGGAAAAGTCCAGAAGGAACAGCTGCCTCTCGGCCGAGTTGAGTCGTTCTGTCGCATCATTTGCTATCGAAGAGAGACTCTCGTCAGCCGCTCATTGAGATGCACAGAAATGTAGAGAGGAGAGCTGAGTACAGAAGTGACGCTGAACACCTTGGTCCGTATGCAACCATATTTTGGTGTGAGATTTCATTTTACATACGGTCACACAAGTGCACAACGGTCATTGGGCTGCACTGAGTTGCTCCTGTGGATTAGTGAGTCTGCTTTTTGTGTGTCAAAAGTGTGTGTCACACATGAATCGGTCACAAAAAAACCTCTCACTGTTTCATCACAGTCATTTTTTTTCTAATCTTATTAATCTGTGCAGATTACGTTTTTGTATCACTTTTAATTACAGCTACATGACCAATTGAAGTTGTTAAACGCATTCGCACCTAAAGGATAAAGTTCTCCGTCATAGTGATGGAATTTCATCAGCTATGGAGAGAGCAGAGACCATAAAGACAAATTAATACTTAGGTAAGGGTTATTTGTAATATTATGGTATTTACACAGCATCTTTTTTGGGCGTCTTGGAGCCTGACCTGGAATCATTTCTTACGTTTTATATAGACACTCAGTCAGTTGAGTCCACATCACAACAAATTCTCTCTTTCTCTGGTCTGGTTAACAAAATGTGTAATAATAATAATGATGTAATGAAATGTAGTGAACTCCTCGCACACTGGGTTGAAATTAAAATGCACGTAAGATAACGCATTTACTCGTAATCAAACAAGGATAATCAATTATGAGCTCTGACATCCGATTAATGTCATGGCTGTTCTTTGCCGAGCAAAGCCGCTTGTCAGAAATAACCTCTCAATCATTTTCTGCGTTGTTGCGTTGGTGCTCACCAATTGGCCCCGGCCCCTGCAGTGGCCGGGCCCCTTCTTGTCTTTGATAGATGTTGTTGTTAAGAAAAAGAGACCTTGGCTGCCAGGAAATTGGAGAATTGTTTGCCGTTAGAAGCAGAGCACGGTGGCGTTCGGGGGGGGCGGGTGGGATCGATAGCTCGTTAAGGGAGCGTTTGATGAGCTTCACTGTGGAATGTATTTCATCTAAGAGCAGAAATAATAACTGTGTCACTTCCTTTGTCTTGACTTGATCAAAACTGAACAAAATAGTTGATTTGTCTTCATATAAGTTGACCGTGTGTGTGTGTGTGTGTGTGTGTGTGTGTGTGTGTGTGTGTGTGTATGTGTGTGTGTGCCTGAGGGCAACTTATGACATGCTCAGACCAAACCTTAACAAATGACTTAGTCAGCTCATTTTCACTGTGTGTGTGTGTGTGTGTGTGTGTGTGTGTGTGTGCGTGGGAAATACAGGGAGCTGCTAACAGTTGTGCTCTTATCCTCTCACTCACTCTGATGTCTGGAACCAGGTGGCTGCGTTGGTTGGTGTGCACTGCAATAGTAAGCAGACAAAAGGCGAGTTTCATTTCAACCTTGGACCGCGAATGTGAAATGAATGTAATGTGCGTTTGTTACTTCAGCAAGAGAGAGATCGCGATGCTCAGTCCTGGAGGATTCCTACATTCCTCTTCGCTGACAAACAGATTAAAGATAGATTTTATCACCGCGGAAATGGATCTAAAACATTCACTGCTCTTCCCTGGAAAAAAACAAGACACCCCCACGCTGTTTTTTTCCTCTTTGTTTTATTAAACATTTCTCATTTTTACATGTGCAGTTACTAGAGCTGTAATAGGATTCTGCTCCCTCTGAGTCACTAAATTGAGTCACTTGAGTCAGTGTGGCCAGCAGAATTGTTTCTATCTAATTTTGACATAGGTAATCAAGCCTAACATAGAGAACTGTCCACAGTTTGAATACGACTTTACACAAGCTTGACCGACAGCAAAAACTCACTCTGGCAGCACTTAAGTCGTCACAAGGTGCTTATGGGGCGCATGTGTGAACAGGAAGCAAATGCACTCAGAATGCACACGTCTTCACTCTGTGTTGCAGATGAGCACAAAGCAAATTATGACAAACAGGCATTAGTGCAAGTAAGATGGATAGAGCACACAGGCGCACAAACACACACACACACACACAGACGCTCACATCCATCATTGCACTTGCAGTAATGGAAGTAAAAAGGTCTGTGCTTCAAGTCCAATGGCCACGATTACTCAGTGGCCTATGAGGGTTCTGCCGTCCTCATCTCTGTGTTTCTCGCTGAACCTGCTCCTCTTCCTCCTCTCTCAGCTTCAAACACTCTCACAGTCCCATCACACTTCTTTTTTTTGGGTTTAATTATATTCAAAGCTTTGTGGCTTTTTGCTGGGTCTGTAGCTTTAGGCCCTCCACACTCTTTAGGGAATCTCTTCAAATCTGGCACAGTTGTCCACTCAGACTGAAGGACGACCTGATTTGAATTCTAATTTGTGGTCAGCGCTTTAAGGGAAAGGTTACAGTAACCTCAAACATTTATCTGGTCATCACTCCAGAATGAAACCTCCACATCAAGGTTTCATGTGTGTACACATGTGAACACAGTTTAAACTTCCTGCACATTTGATTATGATATATACATATGCTGATATAAAGTATCAGCATCAGCTATCAGCATTGAATTACCCTGAGAATGTTGTTTGGGTAAGAACTGCAGCTAATGATTATTATTTCCTTGATAAATTAATTAGTTAAATTAAAATGTTGATTTAGTGTCCCAAACCCTGACATAATGATGTCCTCCAATGTCTTGTTTTGTCCACAAACCAAAATTATTCAGTTTTATTTATGTATGTATATATATATATATATATATATATACATATATATATATATAATACGACATAATGAATGTGGAACTCGTATCCTGTCAGCTTAGTGTCACATATGCTGGTAAATTTAAGCTTTGTAATTATCACCAGAACATGGCGTTAAACCTAAATCTCCTGTGGTATTGTCTTGTCAGATTTCTAATAGTGTCTCTACTTATTCTGTGACTGGCCAGACCCTGAATTAAAACGCAGAGGTTTTTTTACAAATAGTCACATCAATTGAAATCCAGCAATGAAATAAGCACTAAAATAGGATAAAACAAGTACTTTATGATGGATTAAGAGACTGCTAAGCTTAAGAGGTTGAGGTTCTTCTCAGTTCCACCAGTAGGCTTTTCCAAAAGTATGTGCTATAGACACTAAATGCAGAGTTCATGGTCTCCGAGAGCTATTCAGGTGCTTTAGTCCATTAAGATATTTAAAAACCATTGAACGCATTTCTCTGACAAAACTACATTTAAACTCTCATACAATTAGTTGTCAAAGTTTTTGCGTTATATAAAGTTTAGTAAAGTCTAAACGTATTATTTTCCATGATAATTACATTGTTTCCCGGTGACTTCTACTCCTGGCAGAAATGAGCTTTTCATATTTGTCTGCAAGTGATAACAAGAGCTGGTCCACAGTAATGATTAGTTCTACCTCCCTCTCACAGTCTCATTTCCATTTTATTTGCACTGCGAGGAGGAGGAATGAAACATTCTGACCTGTTATGACTCGTGCACAGTCTGACTCGGAGCTCGACTTTAAAGCGGCTCACACATGCCTCTGTTTTCCCGATGAACGTGTTTGTTTGCAGTGAAGCCATGCGGCCGTGCGGCTCTGTAACAGCCTGCAGGCTCTCATGTTGGATGTGGTTAAGTGGGACGGGATGAACCATTTCCTCTTTGTGAGTGTGAAGTAGGGAGATGGTTGAAGGTGTAGGTATTCTGTGAGCGCGTCAACAAGCAGGCTGTGCAGGACGGTGTGAAAAATGAGTGATAGAAAATTCACTGTATATATACATGTGCTGTGTGATTGAATGGCAAAACTGTAGTAAAGCAACTTTGAGTGGTCATCAAGACATCAAGACTTAAAAAGCGCTATATAAATACAGACCATTTACCATACTGATGCTACCAATTCATTTCATTTGAATCTGCAGTGATGATTCAGCACTTGATAGTACCGGGTCAGTACCATTTAAAAAAATAAATAAAATAAAAAAAATACTCCATACCCAAACGTCAACAACTTACCCTTGTTTTTATTTTAATTAGGAGCAGCAAGGCCCATAGAAATCGGGTTTTGTTTGATTTGATGGACTGTCTGGGTGAAATGCAACTCTGTGCCTTGTGCTGAAAAGCTGTAAATATTGAAAGTCTTGCGTGGGTGGAAAAACTGGAGGATGCACAATAAGATTTGAGAGCAGGTGCTGTGTGTAAACAAAAACTGTGTCGCCTTTCATGTCACGATTCTTAGTGTGTGTCTGAGTTTTTGAACAACTTTAGTGAACTTTAGTGAAATGTAGAGTCGTTTCTTACTTGCACATAGATGCACTGATACAGTGATAATGTAATGAGGAGGATGCCATAGTAGTGGTATAGTACTGTATTTATATAGTGCCTTTCTTGTCTTGATGACCCACTGATGATACACTACAGTTTTGCCATTCACACCCATTCACTCACACTTTCATACAGCGCATCTATGTGCAGCGCACTTCCTGTCACTCATCTTTCATACACATTCACACGCTGCTGGCACAGCTGGAGCATCGTGGGATTATCAGAATCAGAATCAGAATCAGAATACTTGTATTATCCCAAAGAAAATTGCTTTGGATTAAGTGTCTTGCCCATGGACACATCAGCATGACCTGGTTTGGAACAAGGGCCTTTCTGCATGAAGTTTGCATGTTCTCCCCGTGTGTGTGTGTGTGTGTGTGTGTGGGTTTCCTCCCAAAAACATGCAATATGGGGATTGGGTAAATTGGACACTCTAGATTGACCGTGAGAGTGAGAGTGAATGGTTGTTTGTCTCTGTATGTGGTCCTGTGACGGACTGGACTCGCCCTGTGTCGGTGAGATTGGCACCAGTGTCCCGCATGACACTCATGTGGAGGGCAAAGCAGTGGAAGATGAGTGAAAATAAAAGTCTAGTATAATATAAAATTATATACATCAAAAAACCTTTTAAAAAAGCTCTAAAACTGTTATGATAGAAGCATGATTAGCTGTGTTTAAATGTAAAAACAGATGCTTAGTTTGCACATGTCTGTGCTTTAAATTGCAAATGCTGAAAGGCTGTGGAGCCCTGATATCGCTCTACTTCTCCTCAGCATGTCCCTCTGTTCTACATCCCTCTGCCCTTGCAAGCAGCACAAGGTCTGCTGCTGCTGTACTACATCCCTACAGGCGTGATGAATTACTACAGGGAGTGTGTGTGTGTGTGTGTGTGGATGAGACCTGAGTGCAGCTCTAACCAGACTCCAGGGACTCAAGATGTGACTTCAGCATTGCCAGCCTCTGATAATGGTAATTACCTATTGTTGGATCCTGAACATCCTCTGTGTGCCCGACTTAGCTATTGGCTGCCTCTGGACACACACACACACACACACACACACACAAATGTCTCTGCATGACTTCCAAAGACATTACCTTTACTTACATTTATTTCCCAGTTAAATAGTTCAACTACTATTTACAGAAATCGGGCTGACAAGCTACAAGAATTTTGTTTCATTTGAAAGTCTCTGTTCTATTGTTCCGCCTTGACCCTCCATAATATAATATAATATAATATAATATAATATGATATAATATAATATAACGTAATATAATACGTAATATAACAGAATAGCAATAGAATAGAATAGACATCATTTGCATTGCACATTAGGGTACAATAAAATAGTGTGTGCTTCACTCAACAACGTAAGGTACATGACATTAACTATGAAGGTAAAATGAAAACAAAAAACATGAGAAGAAATACAAAATTTACTGTAATCTGTACAAAATACAAAATAAATAGAAAGAAAAATCAACATATAAAGAAACCTGTAAGAGGTTGCCTGGATGGTTGGTCCTAAGAAAGATGTGTACATTTAGGATGTATTCTAGCACGACTCATAAACTCATAAAAAAGTAATAAAATAATCATTATTTTTTTCTTTCTTGTGGATTGTGTGCAGATGATACACTCCCCTCTTTCAGAATGTAGCTGTTCAACTTATTTGCTTAAAATTGTGCAATGTTTTTCATATTTTTATAAACTGCTACAGCCCTAGTGCTAGATAGTCTTTACTTAAAGTAAAGTAAACACCCTGACCAGTAATGGCCAGTAAATGGTGTCTATTATTTCAGAGAGATAGAGACTAGAGTTTTCGATCGGGCTTGGGCAGAGATTCTAAACACAAACTCTGGAGACTCGTGTTGCATTTTATTTAAATCTGGATCCACATGGATGAGCTGAGTGTAGCAGTGTAGAGTTGAACCCCCCCTCATTATTATTTTGATGGCACTTTTGTAATCTCTTAGAATTACCACTCAAAGTGCTTTAGCACAATGAGTCTCATGCACCCGTTCACGCACACACAAACGCTCTCACACACTAATGGTGAGTCACAAGGAGCAAATTTGGGGTTCAGAATCTTTCCGAAGGACACTTTGACAAGTGGACTGGGACATTAAACCGCTAAGTGTCTGGTTGTTGGACAGCTCTGCTCGACCTCCTGAGCCGCTGCTGCCTGTTGTGAAAGAAATGATGCTGGTGTTGATAGCAAAGTAGCAAAAGATGCAAGATCACTGAGACGGGGGCTCGTACTCTGATTCAAGGTCACGGGAGATGAAGGTCTGTCTTCCAACTACGTAAGAGTGAGCAGCGCACGACCAATAACTGACCTGGTTGCAGGTAAAGCTGATCATCTGAACATCTAAAACAACTTAACTAACTTATGATCGAACCAGGGACTTAGGTTAGTTCATGTATGTGCTATTCATAAAGACTATATCCGTGCTTTTTGTTGTACACTTTGAGAGCTCAATATTTTTTCAGGTGGTACTTGTTTGAGAACCACTCCTATAGTAAATACTCTCATGGGATTTTTATTGTGGCACACATTGATTTGAACTCAGAGGTTCCCAGTATATGTTTTTGAGGTGCACCAGCGTAATACACTAATCAACCCAGTTGCCTGTGAGGGGGCATGTGTCAGGTAGAGGTGGACCTAATATTTGACTTTTTTTGTTTTTATTAACCGGCCTTTTTAAATGATTAAATTGTTCTCTTGATAAGCATTGCTAAGTTACAAAAACTTTTACATCCAAAAAGTTTCCAGAATTTGATGAATCGAAACACTTCCAAGACAACAGTGGGTTTCCGTGTGAGAAAACAAATCATGTGCGGCAGCTGATGTTATTGACAGTGTGAAATGTGTGTGTAGGTCCTAATCATCTAGCCGCGGCAGTGTGGAGCTCAGTTTCACTGCTTCGTAATCGCTGCTTCACACGCGTTTGAGTGTGTACCAGAAAAGTTTGGTGGGCATACGTAAGCGGTTCTGACTGACTTGTATTTGTGTATATTGGATCGCTGCACGCATGCTTTCCCTTGACTAGCAGAATGAGAACAGTTACACATCTATGGCGTCCACAACATAACTGAGGCTTTACAGAGAAAAACACTCGATTTTTACTGGAAATCGAGGAAACCTATGTATGCCCTGCCTGCCAATCAACCGACACATGCAGTTCACTTGTGATTTGTGGTGTATTCACCTCTAATTAAAGGCAGATCTGCTTGTCATGATAGCAGAACAACAGTCCAATCTACAAAGAGACCCGACTCTAAGAAGAGGTGTCGGGTTCAAGTTTCCATTCTGCTGAAGAGTCCTTAAGAGCGCAATTAAACTTCACCGCTACCGTCTTGTGTTGTGCATCTGCCCCTGTGACCTCTGACCAGGAAGAAAGAGGATGTTCTCTTTCTTATTTGCCCGTCACTCTCAGGGATTTGGCGATTTTGAATTTCTTTGGCGAACCGCGATAAGAGCTGGGGGAAAGTCAAACACGCGGAAAAGGAAATAGCATGGGGAGCCTGGCTTCAACGACAGGCAACACTTTCAGATAGTAATGTTTCACACACACTTAAAAAGGTGTGTATGGACCTCATCATCTCTCCATCTTCAGTGGCAGAGACTTTTGTGTGTGTATGTGAGTGAGTGAGTGAGTGAGTGAGTGAGTGGATGACAAGTAAGCACACAGGTATCAGACCCCAGTGAGGACGGAACCGTCTCTGTTATCTTAAAAAGCAGAGAAAAGGGGATCCACAGATTAAACGGTTGAATTCTAAACAGCAGCTAAACCCTGACAGGATGTAAAAGATAGTGAACCCAGCTCGACCGTACCGTCTCAGTAGAATTGATAAAGGATGAGTGGCAAAATGTTTGAAGATGAAAACCTGCTATGCCAGAGGAGGAACATGCAGAACGCTTTGTTGTAACCAGGACTAAAATACTGTGACCACTTGACCTGAGCTTGACTTCATTTAAACACTTAAAAGTCTAACTTTAACCTTTCCACCCTCACTTCCTCTTTATAGACTTATTGTTCACTCGTGAAAGACTTTTATTCTTATTTAACCAGGTAGAATCCATTATAATCGAAATCTCTGGCCAAGATCTCAGCAGCATACGAGATTTAGGAAACGGGATACAAACAATAACTCTATAGGCCGTCTGTAGATGCTTGTATCGCATTTTTCCAAATAGCATTCAAAATGAAATCAACCCCCCTCCCCTTTTAGCATCTTTAGCCGTATTTTAAAGTATTTAACTTCTGTATACCTGTTATTTTTGTTGTAAAAGTGGTGGATCCTGGTTTAGAAATGTTGCCAGTGAACATTCGTCAGTGATACGTCCTTAATAATATATTATTTGGCATATTTAGCAGTGTAGATTTGTCTGTGTCAGATTTTTGTCACATGAGCTCCAGAAACGTTCATAATGATAATTAAGTCCCTTAAATGTCGATTCGGAGCTGTAGCTGCTGCTTATTTGTTTGGTTATGACTTCTTCTTCTTCTTCTTCCTGTTCTTTTTCAAACAAACTCTTCTCTGAGGCAGTGATGGAACGTCTGGATAAACGAGCACATGTTTTCAGTGCCGGAGACACACACAGACACTGCACTAAGCTGCTGGGTCATCTGTGTCCATTTATATTCAAATTTGAGTGTGTGACCCCTGAAGTTCCTCCTGCAGCAGCCCCACCACCACCGCGTCTCCCTCCCTCTCTCTCTCTCTGTCTCTCTCTCTCTCACTCTCTCACCCCCTCTCTCTGTGTTTCACTGTCTTTGTCTGAATGGATTCATCAGGCTGGAAGCTGTTTGTTCACATCCCAGTGCCCTCATTAACATTTCACTGCGTCTCGCTCTCTCCCTCTCTTGCCCGCCTCTTTGCCTCCCTCACACACACACACACACACACACAGTCTGAGAGTAACCATTGGCTCTGAGTGTCTGGCAAGCACAGGCAGTTGACTCAACACCAAAGGAAGAGACTCTGTCCCCGGAGAGAGGCTCGACTCACAGTGGCCACAAATGTGTGTTTGGCCTCATTCAGACCTCCGTCCCCAGAAGATTCGATCACAGCGAGACAGCGAGTCTACGGCGCGTCGGAGGACATCAGCTGAGGAGGTGGAATTTTAAAGTGTCCCGAGGACACCTTGCGTTCACACGTGAAGAATAATGTGACCACATGTGTCCCAGGCGACCTCCGCATGTGACCTTTTGTGATCCAACCCGAAGATGCAAATCAGGACACATGGAGTTTGTTCAGACCACACTCAGGACGCGTCTTTCAGTCCACACACACACACACACACACACACAAGTAACAGGCAGTTCTACATATGTCAAATGTATGTGAACATTATTGACATGTTTGGTTGGTGGTGGACAGTTTCCAGAGTCTGGAAGAGTTTGTGTGTGTGTGCTGAAGCTGGAACTGACAACTGTGTTTCCTGAACTTGTCATTTTGACATTAAAACTGATTGCACCGTTTAATGGAGATGTAAAAAAACCCACACTATAATTATACCCATCCCCTGTAAGCCTGACTTTGACTCTATTATTCTCTTGCCCTCTGGGATGTTTTTTTTGTTTTGTTTTTGTCGAAAAAATGGCAAACTGATTTATGATCCAAAGACACTGTGCAATTCAAATCACCATAGATTAAAGTGCTCACTTCTACACACAGGGGTGTTTAATAAACAGTTAAAGGACAGGAACATTGTCAGTTGCCTGTTTAACAACAGTTTTACAGTGTTAAGAATGAACCACCCTGCAAACAGGAGTGACTAAAATAGACTCAACTGAAATACTGGATACGATAATTAATAAGCACAATAGTGTCATGGTGTTTTTAATTTAGCAGACTGGGTTCAGCCAACTATTGACAAGAGTGTGTGTGTCTCTGTGTGTGTGTGTCAGCTGTGACGGCTGGTCTTCAGGATGAATAGAAAAAAGATATTTGCGTGAGAGTGGGCTTCTGTAAATTGGATAAATTGGCAATTTCTTAGCAGGGATTCGTGTGGAATGACATTGGTTTAAGCAGCAAAGTGAGGAACATATGTAGATAATAGAAATGGAAGTCTATTTGGGCGCTTTTATTGGCTGCACTCCACGCCACAGTCCGGGCTACCATCTCTGGTGGAAACTTTGATGTGGAGATTGGATTTGTAGATTTAGCTTGTCACACCTCGCTAACGTGACGGGCCGCCGCTGCTCTAACAGTAAATGCACAGAGTCGGAGTCACTCGATGACCGGGAAGAAACTGATTGACCTCTGATGAGTTTAAGACTTCTCCGCGTGTGTCACTCTAAATTGCTATTTATATTATGATTAGCAGCACCAGGCTGAAGTGTAAGTTGTCGGCCGTCAGCTCCACTGCCATGATACCACTTTATTGTGCTCCTATATGCAAACAGTCGGCAGGTTTGCATGACGTGAGTTAGTCGGGACTGAAGCAGGACTTTAAAAATACAAGTGAAATTGTACTGAGGCTGCAACTAACGATTATTTTATATAATCGATGAATCTGCTGATGATTTAGAGAGAGTAACTCAGTTTTGTGAATGTCTCACCTAAGATATGCAAGCATACATGGTGAAACAAGCGATATAAGGAATAAGGAAGTTAAAGGAGTTAAAGATTGTTGATTCCAAATCTGGAAGTGATGATATTTCTCGAATGTCTTGTTTTTGGTCAGCAAAGAAACCAGAAAATACTCACATTTAAGAAGCTGAAATGAGCTTGAAGTTAATGATCGAACACACACTCGAAGTGATTAATCGATTGTCAAAATAGTTGATGATTTATTTAGTAATTCATTAATATTCGATTAATCGTTGCAGCCCTAAATTGAACCAAATTGAGTTTTCCTGCAATTATTATGTCAAATAACTCCAGAACTATCATTGCTCGAGTTTGCTGGGACTCACTGCATGTGCAGAACAGCTCTCAGTCCTCTCAGCTTTGTGTACAGATGAAGAAAGACATGTCTAAATCAAGAGCGGTGCATTTTTTGGACTGATAAGGTGACAGAACAAATTGTTTTGAAGTTAATGGACGACATAAGGACTGAAAGAGAGCACATCGCCACCTAGAGAGGAGGAGGGACACACACTTAAATCGATAAATCGATTTCCCACCAGCGCCTTTGTACAGGGTAGTCCAATTACACGGCATTGTCGAGCTCCAACTGTAGCTCAACTTAAGTGAGCATGACAACATACTGACTGCTAACTGCTGTCACACAAAAGGTTGTTGTGGCACAATGCATGAAAAATGCCAAAAGCTCAACAGTGTCGTGGTATGTTGCTCACATTTCTACCGGAGAGTAAATCTGCAAAGAGAGAGAACAACTAAACCAGGAGCACAGTGGTGGCTGTGCTTGATTTCTTGTGTACAGACTGTAAAGTTCACTGAGGCATTTACAACAAAGGCTATAAACAGAACCCAGAGGAGGTGCACACGTGTTGTTCCTTCTCAGATCACTTTATGCCAAAAGGTTGTTCATTGTTGATCAAGAACAAATCCTGCCTACTGCACCTTTAAGGAGAACACGTCCTCTTTGGTAAAATAATCATCCCTCGTACGTCGGATGACGCGTGTCGTCGTTGTTGTTGTTGTTGTTGACACACGAGTTTTGTTAATGAGAAGGTTTGGTGACTCTTCTGCCGTCGGTCTCTTGTTCCAATTTGCCTCCGTTAAGGGGTCATGTGACTCGACCTGGAGCCGAGGCACATGCCGTATGTTAAATGTGAACGCCTGCGCGGAATACTAATGCGAGTTATGAGCAACACAAGTGCTCTGCAGATATGTAAGATGGGACTGAAAGATATAAAATAGTTGGATTGTGAATGGTTTTTTTGTGCACTCGGGCATATTGTGATATTGTCATTGTACAGACCAGATGTAAGCACATTATATTATATATTATATTTAACAGCAGCAGAGTCTGAAGAACAGGTAAACTGCTGACTGGGCCTGTGTATTGTTAGAAATATACCAGTTATTACATAATAGTGACAACACAGTACTTATAGTAGGAATATAAACACTCCCTGTTTTAATGTTTAAATAAAGATTCCTGTCAGTTTGAGGATGACGGTTAGTAGACGCCGTTGTCGGGAAGTTTATTTGTAATTATTTTTGATTTAGTACTCGGGTCATATGAACCGAATTCATGTGCAAAGAGAAGGGATCTCATTAACGGGGACAAGACTAAATGGGCTGATACTGATATTTCATGTATTACTGGCACAGACAGACAATGTCAGCTGGATGTGTGCATGGGACTTAAATGTAGATGTATTTATAAAACTGTATATATATATGTATATATATATACATATACAGTGTATATATACAAAAACACAAAAAAAATGTTAGCTACGCTATGGAATGAGATTTTAAGAAGGAAATAACACAAAGATGAACCACAAAATCAAAATCAAATCAATCAATCAAAATTGATTTTAGTCATTCAAAAATATTGTATTTTATTTGTTTGAAAATAGACTTTTTGTTTGCAATGATTGGAAATGGAACCGGAAGTTGTCACGGGTGTGGACTTGCTGTCCTTATGGAAGTTATAATTGTAAATATCTAACGTTTATAATATGATAAACATTAGATACTTACAATTATGTTGTCGGACGTCGACGGGCAAAACGGACATTCTGATCATTGCAAACAAAAAGTGTATTTTCAAACAAATAGAATACAATGTTTTTTTGTGGTTTATTTTCCAGGTTTGGAAGTGTTATTTGCTTCAGGAAAAGTGTTGCTTGAAAATATTGACACAAATCTAATTCCATACTAAATATATTGATGTAATGATGTAATTATTAAATTGCAATTGCATATTCTTCCCAAATTCTTTAGCACGAGCAGAAAGTCATGAGCGGTGAGAGATAGGACAGCAAAATGCACGATAGACACTGCAGACCAAACTCAAATAAAACAAATTGATCGTTTGAAACTTTAGCCGCAGCACTCGTCACCGAGCAGGGCTGCACACCGCACTGCTGCCATCATTCTTACAAAGTTTATGTTCCGCTCCTAGATTTTCTCTCTGGTGCTGATCTTGTTCGATTTGTCTCTTTTCTTTAGCTTTTTGGTCTAAATAAACACTTTGCTTTAGAGTAGCCTGCTCGTGGGGTGTCCACTCAATCTTCCCCTGGCACTCCACTCATCTCCCTCTTTCGCTCCCACTGGCAGACTTCCCACACGCTCTCTTTTCCTCTCTGATGCTGTGCATGGGATGCTGACTTGCAGTGGTGTTCTGCCTCACTGTCGAGAGAGAGAATATGGATGGCCAGGTCAAACAGGAGGAGGGCCAGCCAGCAGGAGGAAGAAGGAGATGACCAACTGGGAAACTCCCACTGCCTCCTTGCTGATGGTGACAGATTAGTGCTGCTGGAGTTAGTGGGCCACGGAATAGATATGAGACATTTAAGGAACATGAAAAATTGCCTCCAATTTGTAGCAAACCGCCAGTGGTGGAGCATCGCTTCCTTTCATAGAACCCATTTCTAATCCATTCTGGAGGCTCACACTGTGCCAGACGAGGACAGGCTTTTGGCTGTGTGATGGAACGGAGGTGCCGCGACCTTTGACCCTTGTAAACTGGTGATGTGGATCAGTAGTCAATAAGATTATAGTGTGCATGTTTGTCCGTGAGTGTGTGTGTGTCTTTAATTCAGTTTGAGTGTGAGTAACTGAAGAGAATACTGATTGGAAGGTACTAAGGGTATTTAGATTTAGATTTTCTTGGCCAGAATTGTAATATACAGTAGCTGGATGAACAGAAATAGCTCACAGTCACAGTTGCCAGTTTATTTCAAAAAGTATTGTTGTGTTTTGCCAGTGATACAGGATTGTTCGGTGTGATTTGAAGCATGTTCATTGGAAGGCTCACATTTATCCTGTGTCTTGTTTTGAGAGGCTCTGTTTGTTCTGGACCAGCATTTTATCTTATTTTATCTCATCACAGCTCAGTGAACACTTAGTGAGCAAAGCTAAAAAAAAACACTTTGTTTTCTTCCTGGCCTGATTATGTTTATTTTATTATTAGCAGGGGCAGCTGTAAAAAAGAAGAAAAGAAAAAGAAATAAACATCAAATCTGCTGCATGTTATGTAACACTGTCCCATTGAATTAAGATAAGACAAGTCAGACTGACGGACTAATGTGATGTGCAATGATTTTGGATAAATGACTCGTGGCCTTTTCTGTCAAGAAAAATCATTCAATTTTGGTTTAAGGAGGAAAAAACAAATCACAATTATTGATACTATCGACTGGCAGTAATTGAAGAATTGTAATGAAATTGTCGTCCAAGTACTGTGACACAATCAAATCATGACATGATGCATTTGTGCAAATTAGTCTTATTGAGGGTTGAGTTTTTTAACAGAGGTAAAAAAATCAACAACGCATCAGACTGAAATCAGTCGATACTCAATGTTGTGATATTGTTATTTAACGGGCAAAAAAGGAACAATATTTTTTAAAGCCAAAATGTCTGCCAAATTACAATACCAGATCCATTTTTCTTTTTTTAATGCGAGAATAATGTTTGTGCGACAGAAACTGAATAGATTGTTTTAATCTTTGCAGAATAAAGTCACAATCTCTTGAGAATAAAGTTGTAATATTATGGGAATAAAGTTGTAATATTATGGGAATAAAGTTGTAATATTATGAGAATGAAGTCGCAATATTATGAGAACAAAGTCGCCATCTCTTGAGAATAAAGTTGTAATATAAAGTCGTAATATTATGGTAATAAAGTCGTAATATTATGAGAATAAAGTTGTAATATTATGAGAATAAAGTTGTGATATTATGAGAATGAAGTTGTAATATTATGGGAATAAAGTAGTAATATTATGGGAATAAAGTAGTAATATTATGAGAATAAAGTAGTAATATTATGAGAATAAAGTTGTAATATTATGTTCAGGTTGATAAATGCATTAGCGCATTAACTATTCAGTGGTTAAAAAGTGCTAAAACAGTATCAGACTGATGTTGGCACTGCTAGATGAGATGGAATACCAGTATCAGTGTTTGTAATATCAGTATGCAAAGAACATGCGTGTGTGAACACCACTTTACAGTCTCTTTATGTTTGGTCACATTGTGCGCGTCGGCTCGCTGAGCGCTGCATGAATATTGACGTGGTGCCATGATGTGTCTAGACTCTTCAGCTTGTCATGGATGTTCAAACAGCCACTTAGCAACGAGAGCAGGGTTGACAGTCAGCGCGCCGGGCTCAGTCGGCCTCCACTAAGCCACCGAACCAGGAATGTATTAGCACCAGGGCCATGAATTATGCAGAGACAAGAGGGCGAGTGGTTTGAAGAAGGTGAGAGGAATTTTGTTTGAGGCACTGCTGTGCGGTCCATCACGTGACGCAGTGTGATGAACTATTTTCAACTTTTTAAGCCAAGAGCAGAGTTGGTAAAATGTTATGTATGAACTGTAGTGCATTTCAGTCCACACTCATTTTTCTTCCACATATATCAAATAAAGGTGGAGGTAGCTCCTGTGTCTCTATCAAGTATAATCACAAGTTTATAGTGTTTCTGCAGGAGAAATCACAGACGTGATTCATCTCTTTGCTTTTAAGGTCTTCCTAATGTTGCAGCAGACAGACTGAGAAAGTACATATTTGTACACGGAAACCCTGTCCAGGCTGTATATTGAATAAATATTTAATAGCGATTCTTTTGACTGAAACCGCAATGTTAGAGTTTGACGGTCATGTTTACAGAATTGTTCTAGTGTGATATTTGTGCAGATCTGTGTAAAAACAAAGATGTTTTCTTCAGTCTGTGGAATATCATGTGTCGGTAGGGACAATATTTAATCTAAAATGGAATTCTGACAGACATGGCTTTAACCCAGTACTTCTCAAATAGTGGGGCGGGCCCCCTGGGGGGCGGGGTGAGGTGTCGGGGGGGCGTGATTGGCAGGGCAGTGGTTTATATGGATAAATAAATAAAAATGATCAGGTTCTCAATAGTATTTCAATTCAGGGGCCATGAAAACATTTCTGTCCTCTCGGGGGGGCATGACATAAAATAATAGAGAATCAATGCTTTAACCCTTTAACACCTAAGCCTCAAAATGTCCATACCCATAAAAGGGCCAAAACAATAATACTTTCAATACCAGGCAGTCATTTACAATTTACTGCATGTTAAAAGAGTGTGTATTAACAGTTTTTAAACGTTAAAGATTTAGCATTTTCCAGTCTTTTACTGGCTAATCCCACCAAACGCAAATGATCTACTACAGTGGAGTTTTAGGGCCAAACTTAAGACATTTTTTTAATCTTTAATTGAGAATAAAGTCAGAATATTATGAGAATGAAGTCGTAATTATTATTCAAGCAGTGTCTCAGATGATCAGCTGCAGCCTGCGTCAAGATGAGGAACGCGGAGCATTTTGTGAAGTTACATTTTGATTTGGGCTTCACAAATATAGCAAATAAATACTCAATATTTTTATCATTATCTTTAGCACCAGGAAAAAGATTGTGCAAGAAACTGATTCTGTTTGGAAGAAAGAATCCCACATAATGCTGGTTACATGTGCTGCTGCTATTTAATGATAATAATACATTAGATTATGATAAAAAAGAACGTTATTCTCGTAAAATGATGACTTTATTCTCATAATATTACGACTGCATCTCAGAAAATGATGACTTTTTTCTCATAATATTACAACTTTATTCTTGTAAAATGACGACTTTATTCTCAGACGATTAAAGAAAATGTTCTCTTCAGTTTGGCCCTAATACTCTAATACTGGTTAGGACAAACAAAAAAAGGAGATTAGCAGATTTAGGCCCAGTTCAGTTCATGTTGTTACTGAGATATCCAATCAGAAGTGGATATTTCTCCATCCACCTTTTCACACCTGCCATTCAAATGCATGGCTTTGTTTTCTGTGACCACTTATAATCTGATATCATCCCAGCTGACGAAGATTCGCCAAGTCGAACGTCATTTTCAGTCAGCGTGCAGCCACTTCTGGGGTCATGTCAGTGTCCAGAAGTAGCTGTGGAGTGAGCCCTCCTCGCTCTCACACTCCTCTTGGGAACACACTGCTCATTCAACTACACCAAGCTGTCCTGTCCGCAGACAATGTGTGATGTATACAGACAGCTGCAGACCGGAGACACACTGAATACTTTTCTTTTGGCCTTTGCTTTAAAATGGTGACTTTATGACTCGGGGCCAAGCTTATGTGGATGTGTAGTAGTACAGAAACGTGGCCACTATTATTAACCCTTAGTGCTCACGTAGCACGGATCTGTGCCGCAGGTGCCTCCATGGTAATTTGCCGTGGGATAATAATACACAACTCCTTATATGGACATCCTGGGTGTGTGTGTGTGTGTGTGTTTATAGGTCTCATATTCAGCCTCTTATGTGTTGTTCAGTCAAAGTTATGATTCATTTTATACTCACGTTTTTAGTAGTGATATAAAGTTGCAATAATTGCGCTGAAGTCACGAAATAGACCGTTTTTCTTTCCTTCTTGTTCATTAAAAACTGTGACGTAACAAAGAAAGAATGAAGATGTTTCTCAACTCAGGAAACTGAGGTTGGGAAGCACAATTTTTCAAAAACACTACCCCTGTTCTTATAATACAAAGCTAAATGCAAATAAAAGTATTAAGTAATCTAAAGACATGCTGCTGTGTCGTCCCTCTGAGCCTGAGAATGGAGGGACGAGTGGAATAGAGCATTCACGAGTACTGTGAGTACAGTATGTACAGGGAAAATAGTCTCAATACACTGAAGAAAACCGCACACATTGTGTGTATCGCTTGATCTCAGTTTGGCTGCGTTGAATTTGGCACGCAGGTTGTCAAGATAGTGAAAAAGGAACTTTGCGATTTTAATGGAAAGACGCTAAAACGCTGGACCCTAATCAAATGTGGGTTAAACTGAACGGTGTTTATCTTTCAGTGCAGGCTGCGTGTGATAGACAGGCCCGCAGCCCAGTGTGAAGCTGACGGAGCTCTGCAGAGGGGCCACTGATTGTTGGCCTCAGTCCTCTGAGGTATGTGGTGTGAATATTTAACCCAGAGCGGCTGACTGGACAGGACATGCATACTGAGGTTAGCCTACTTTCTCTCTCTCTGTCTGTCTCTCTCGTCTCTCTTGTCTCTCTGTCACTCTCTCTTGCGGCGTGTTTAGAGTCGGGGTGTGCAGTGACTCTGAGTAATGCAGAGCAGCCTTCCGCCAACATAACACCATCAGCATGATTTAGCTATATATAGTCTATATATATATATATATATATATGTAGACTATCTATATGTATATATATATATATATATATGTGTGTATATATATACGTGTATATATAGATATATATATATACATATATATATATACGTATACATAGATATATATATATATCTATATACTCTCCATTGCTTGACACTTTTGATGATTAGTGGTTGTAAAACTTTGAGTCATCTCCAATGTATGCTCCATTCATATCTGTGGTAACCACACGCCTCCAGCTGACTCTCACATGTAAATTGCAGTGTTTCCCCTCTAGCCTACATCCATTCAGGTCATTAATATCTCCGTGTTATGACTAATGATTATCTCTTATTACTTACACACTGTAGGAGGGCACCAAAAGCTGCAAATTAAAATACAGGGGACAAAAATGAATAATCCATAATTACTAATAGGCCATTTAATTAACAACTATTTTTCCTTAAATGTAATGAGCTGGGTCTTTGCGCCATCCTCAACAGCACTGCTGATTAAAAAAAAGTTCTAGGGAAAATATATATCATTACAGTTTTGACACAAAAGTATTTCCTCCTTTCGGCGTCTTTATTTGTGATGGGTTTCAATTCCTTTAGATAATGGATGGATTTGATTGTTACCCTTTTAAATGAAGAGAAAGAAACAGTGAAGTTCTACTGAGAGGACAACTGAAAAGAAAGAGAGGTGATTCGTACATCTGCTGAATATATGGTTCAACAATACATAGAGAGAGAGACACACAGTGTTGTCTGTCTGGCTGTGACGGTATGATGTTGTTTTCAGACTAGTTTGATGTCCACAAAAGTTTAGAAAGACATCACGTGTCTCACCTGCAGTGGCGAAGACGCGTGTCCACACTGGCGCTGACAGATGAGCACGTCCCGGTAGTTAACATGTTTATTTCTGGTTCGTTCACTCTTTGGGTGCACACATTTTACACCCCAGAGTTTTCCTGTCTATACATATATATATATACATGTATATGTATATATATATATATATATATATGTATATATATATATATATATACACACATATATATATACATGTATATACACATATATATATATATATATATATATATATATGTGTGTATATATATATAGATATATATATATATATCTATATATATATATATGACTTGTAACCAGAAGGTCGCCGGTTCAAATCCCCACCCGGCCAAAAAGGGCTGGGGTACCCCTGAGCAAGGTACCCATCCCCCCAATGCTCCCCGGGCGCCACTCAGTGTGGCAGCCCACTGCTCCTAATTCTAGGATGGGTCAAAATGCAGAGGAATACTTTCCCTAAGGGGATTAATAAAAACTAACTAACTTTAAACTTTATACTATATATATATATATATATATATATATATATATATATATATATATATATATATATATATATATATATATATATATATATATACACACACACATTGTACGTCGTACGCAGCCCGAGCTCCAGGTGTAGTTCGGCATCACCTAATGAGAGGCGTGTTTGATTTGAAGCCTCCGCCGCATGCGTGTGAGTTCTCTTTGAGAGTATATGTAGAACTGGGTCTTGCAGCATACAGCTATAAATATACTCGTTAATTGACACTCTTTATTTTCTCCATACTTTATTATATGAGATGCTCCATTTTCACTATATAACATTAAGAAAAATGATATATAAAGAGGGTGTATTGCTTTATTGATACTTCTTCCCTGTTTCCATGTCCTGCTGTCTTGATAAAACCAATATGATGAAAACAGTCGTATCTCATGTGCCGCTGCTATCAAAATGCTACTTTCATCCCTTTTTCTGTTTTTTATTTCTGATCACTGCTGAGCTGCCATGACTCAAAATCAACACCTCCCTGAATAATATTTCACACGTAAAGACTTCCAGCTGCTGAAGACACACAATCCTGCCTCTTTCCCGGTAGCCTTTCATTATGAAACTTTATCCTTTCAAAACAGTAACTTAACGGTGAATTAAAAAGGGAAATGATTATCATAGATCGTATATCAGCCGGTGAATGAAAACAGTATGTGGTGTGGGGGACAGAGAGCAGCAGTGGTGCTGAACATGACTGCACTGGTGGAAATAGTGTTGGAAATGATAAATGATCTATGTTTGTGTATTGTACCACCTTTAGTCTTCACGACCACTCAGTGATTCACACAAGCACAGCTGCCAGGAGCACATTTCAGTGTCTTTTCTCAAAGAGAGATGAGGCCACAACTGTCTTGTTAGACGTCGACTGAGATATTACAGACCAGATGACTTGTGTATTTCATTGTTGCCTTTTCTTTTAATGAAGTTGAAGTTTCTGCGACTACAGGTCAGACTAAAATTAGCATTCAAATGAACGCGTAATTGTGGGGAGACACCACCGCAGCGAAGGGCAGCTCGCTGACTTCCGGTTGGCTGCTTTGCTGGATTCATGTGTGTTTGTGTTGTGAGTTGGGATGGGCTTGATTATAGGGAGTTGATCAGTCAATGGATTGGCACCGGCACTCACCAACCTTGTCCTCCAACTAAAACGTACATATAGGTCGTTTTCTGAAAACGTGACTGTGGGTCGTTTTTTTCAAACCCCTGAATGCGACGTAAAGGTAGTATTTTCCAACTTGAATATGCACAGATGTTACTGAGGGTAGGGTTAGGGCAAAAAAGACAGGGTTAGATAGTAAAAATTAAAAAAATATATTAAAAAGGTGGTATAGTAAGGGACCGAGCCACTAGATACAGTGTCTAAGGCGGAAGTGGTTGCTGTTATATATATATAACCGCTAGGGGCGCATGTTTTGAAAACGTAAATATAGGTCGTAATTCCTGCATACGACCTATATGTACGTTTTATTGGAGGACAGTCTCGCACTCACCCACCGCGACAAAGTGGTAGAAGTTTAGTGAGTGAGTGAAGATCCTCCCGGTCACACGGTCTAGCGTTTGCTGTGAGTCTCAGTCTGAGCGCTATACAGGGTGAATGAAGTCATTTCAGCTTTACGTTTTTATTCACTTTTAAATGTGTGTTGCTGTGCTATAGAGCCACAAGGAGGATTTCCTCTCTGACTGCTCAGACTGGTCAAAGCGATGACGCCTCTGCAGCACAGCTCTGTTTCCAGGGTGTACCCTGAATACTGATATATCAGCGTGTGTCGTCTGAGAAACGTTGAAAACTTTGACTCCTGAGTAACTGTGTGATGATTACTGGATAAATCCAGCAATTGTAGACCAACATTTTTGCATAAAACGCCCATCCCTTACACAGAGTGTGTGTGTGTGAAATATGAGCCTCAGTTCACTCAACGCTGAAAGTGAAGAAGTGTCTCTTCAGCAGAGATCGGGGCACAGAGACTATTAGGATTCAAGCTCTGCAGTGAGAATAAGTGAGTGAACTGAGCTCAGCAGTGAGCTTTGATCTGAATCAACACTCTGCTGCCATGTCACAGGCAGACGTGTGGCCGTGCATTTTAAACACGGCAGCGAAGAGCCCTTTGCACCGTTTCACTTCCCCACACTTTCATCTGTCACTGTTGTCCGCACACCATAGGTCACCTTCTCTTCAGAGTCCTGCGGGCTACACTTCACATCATTACCACTGTCATCAGAGGAACACTGGCCAAGCCTTCACACACACACACACACGTGAGAGTGTTCTCTCTGGACACGAGAACATGTCCATGCGAAGACATGGAGAAATGCACTGTGCTGCTGTTCCCGCGTCGCGCTGACGTTTCAGAAAATCCGATCAGACTCAGACGTCAACGCGGTCCAGCTACTGTCTAATGGTGAATTAGCCTCTTTGGGTAGTGGTCATCAGTTTTGGGTTTTAGGTTATAAGAGTATTTACCTCAATGGGACTTACTGGTTAAATATTAGTTAATAAAAACAGAAATACTGATTGGTTTTTATTAGGATTTCATTTTAGCGTTATGGTAATGGTGCAGCAACCATGTGCAGTGTGGAGCTTCTGAAAGTGAGAGTTTAAGGTCAAAATTGGCCATTCTAAGGGTACCCAAAGGGGAATATTGTTCTTTTTACACCTTATATATATATATATATATATATATATATATATATACAACAACTGAGATAACACTTTTATGCTTTTTATGCAGTGAAACCTGACACCTATGATGACATTCATCATTTTTGTACGTCAGGCTGCCTGAAAGTGATTGGCCGAAATAATGTATATTAAATAGTTGTATTTTATTTAAGCTCAGAAAACACACTGACCACCCAACATTTGAAAGTCTAATCTCAGATTAATGGCAGAAAGCTTTTCATTCAAAATGTATTTGATGTGGCAGTTTAGTTATAATATGTGAGCATCTCTCATTATTTTCCCCTGTGTTGTTGCTGTGGTGATAGTGGCTGCCTCAGTGGAACATACAGGGGGTCCCCGCTGTGTTCAACGAGGTCAAGCTGGAAAAAACACCCAAAACTGCTGAGACAAAGGGAACAAAAAGCATCTCTAACAAGGTTTTCATAAGTGGTGTGTATTAGTCCATTACATTACGAGAGCGAGCACTCCAATCTTGTCAGCACTATGTGATTTAGAGAAGGAATCACCATCTGGCCCTGAGCAGAGGGCCTTGGTGATGAAACTGAGGTATGGAAAATGTCATTATGTCTATGCCTGAGGTGCTGATGCACCCAGGAGCAGCCCGTGTTCATTCTCAGGCCCCGGCAAGACAATGAGAAGGTGTCAATACCACAAACACGACAGCTTCATGTTTTTCATCAAACCTGCTGTAATGGAGCCACCTTATAAATGTCTTTAGTGGTTTAAGATGGCTTTATGAGCCGCGGTAGTATGAAAGCTGAGCCCGGCTCTGAGAGCCAGCCACAGGAAATCTGTTTTAGTCATAATGGGGCTTTTAAAGAACACACTGTAATGTATAGTCTGCAGCAGCTGTAGCATGCTCGAATGATTCCACTGCACATTTAATCATTCTGGAAACATGGAAGATTTATACCAACCATTTTAAATTACATGCCGAATATTGCGCCTTTTTTGACTTTTGGAGTGGGTGGTGAAATGTTACATCACTGTGTAGCATTTTCCAGACAACGTCACGGCTGGATTTGTGTGGCTTCACACAGCCATTGTTTTCAGTTTGTTTTCACAAAATCAGCTCGTTTGGATTTGAAACTTTACGCTAAGGAATGACTTTCCCCATGATTACTCACCTCAACTCTGCCTGGGTGTGTGATGTCGTTCACAGGCGTGAGGCAAAAGTCCCACAGAGAGACCGAGGGCATGGTGGTGGCATGTTACGCAGCACCAGTGAAGGAAATCAACTCTCACTGCTGGGTCAAATAACTGCAATAAACACAGTTTTTTAACAGCTCAGGCTCTAATGATTAGCTGTATTGTAAACATAACACCCAGGGTAACGCGGTAATTTCACCTTCTACAACTAATAGATTGCACTTATTAGTGAGATGTGCACCGGTCAAGTCGTCATCTTGAATTATTTCCAAAAAGAGAATGTCTGCTCGGACTGAAAGAGTTAAAGAGTAAAATGTAGTTTCAAAACGGGACTAAATTTAGCAATGCAGTATAAAAGTGTAACATTGTCAGTGCCCCATGATATGTTGTTTTCTTGTGTTGCTTTACTGCTGCACCGTGTTTGATTGTCACTTGCTTTATTTAGTGGGTTTAATCACATTTATCATTAAGGCATTTCCTTCCCAAAGGTTATTAAGACTCATATTAAGATATTAAGGTGTTTGAGCTCAAAATATACAGCCTAGAAGTTCATCAGAGTATGTTATGATTACTAGATAACCATGTTATCTAGTGGAGGATGCTCTGAGCGCAGGTTGGAACTTATGGTGCTTTTCAATTATACAGTTCGAGCTCAGCTCAGCTCGATACTACTTGGTTTTTTTTTTGCTTTTCCATTAGGGATAGTACCTGGTACCTCTGGCGAGGTTCAAATGTCAACAGACTGCCGGCCACTGATTGGTCAGAGAGTGTCGTCACTGGCAGAGTGATGAGCGTGACGCTCGACACAAACAGTAGATCATTTAAAAAAGACTTACACACCCTGAAACCATGTTTTCATCGCAAACATTTAGCAAGGAGATTTCTAAAATCTCAGTATATAACAGAGGAGTCGTGTTTTAGCGACGGCCGGGGATCGTTAGCCGAATCACAACCCGTTCGGCCGCATTTCAGTTCAGTGACTGTGTCAGATGGAGTCTGCTGCAGGAAGTAGTGACCTAATCTTTTGTTTGAACAACTGCTTTGCTCTTATGGCGACCCTGGGTTAGGGTTAGGGTTAGGGTTATAATGAGGAGGTACTTAAGTTATGGAGAACGACATGTCTGATACCAAACTGAGCAGAGTCCTACTCAAACTGGATAATGAAAAAGTGCCATTAGATTAAATTATAATATAACTTAAATGAGTTATATAAAGCTTATTCTTTTAATAATTTAGAACACCGAGAGGTGCAATGCTGCCCTCTAGGAAAAAACAACAAAAACTGCCTACTCTTTAATTATTCAACACCGTTCAAAGTTACCTTTTGCTGTGAGAATGGAGGACTCGAGCTAATCAAAACTCCGGCACGGACAGTCAAGACATTAAAGCATCTGAAAAGCAGTGTGTAGGTTTGGCTTCTATACTGTAGCTCAACCTGAGTGAAGCAGCAGGGGAGGCATCACAGATGGGCAGCACAATGAGTCAACAACCTCATGTGACTAACACTAAGAGTGATAATAAATACTGATGTCAGGTTTGTCTGTGTTTATATAGGTATGCAAGTAATTCATGTAAATTTCACAAAATGTTATGAGTACGCACTGCATGGGAAACGGGTTCGTCCGTCTTCAGAGTCGCGTGGTAGCGGGCGAGCTTTGTCGTAAATGTGCGTTGACACAGCTCCATATGGAGGAGACACATGCAGGTCGCCTGTTGTTTTTTCGCTGTCTCCACCTGTTTGGTGTCACTCAGCTGTGTGAATGCACACACACACACATTCAGCTCCCTCTGCATGTGGATAAACACGTAGCTGTACGTTCTGCCTCACATTCAGTGTTGAATAGCAACATCCTGCAGAAACGATGTCCCAGTGAGAAAACGGTTCCCACACTTGGTGACGTGGAGTTTTTATTTGATGACTTTTCCTGTCTCCCTCTGTCCACTGCTGCCTGATTAAAAGCTGCTGCGTGACATTTGAAGTTTGAAATGAGTGCAGTCACTTTACGAGCCTGTAATTTCTGAGTCATTAAAACAGATTTAAAAAAGAAAAAAAGAACATTATTTTTAGCCGGGTGAGAAAGTTGTTGTTGTCTTTTAGTGTGCGTTGGATGAAGAGGACAACGTATTAATGTCACGTCGAAAGAAAACTGTCCTCACTGGATCTGTAACTTGTATGCACAAGTAAACGCCGCTGTCAGCGATGTCATCACTTGGCAAAGTTTTGGATAACTTCCTGTCTGTTACTGTCATTAGCATTCTTCTCCCTCCTTCATACTCTGCTTGTATCCAGCAAAATGTGTCCTCAGGTCCATGGAGGAGTTGATGATAGGACATTGATGGGCATCATACAGCTATAAATGTATGGGTACATACACTAAATGCACTACTTTGTGCCACCTTATTATACAGTAAACCCCAAAATACTCTTGTATATTTGTATATTTTATGACTACAGTTGGCTTTAACTATTCTTATGTCCGAGCACAGCGCTTTGTTTTAAAATTTAATGTGCATAAATAAAATAAAATCTTCTGTATAGTATTTACAATAATTCTAAAACTGTAAAGTAAACACAAGACATCAAAACGTCAGAGTCGTGCTGAACTGAGACTCAAACTCATTCAAACTCTCTCTTTCACACACACACACACACACAGTGTCTGTCAGACTGCAGTGGACTTGTGAGGAGGATGTAGAATGATGATGTCAGTACTAAACCGTTACTGACTGTTATTGCAGTTGCCAAGAGTGTTAGTGCTAGTGTTCTAGCTGGAGGAATGCTGGGACGGTAGGCACCGGCCAGAAGAGACCGTGGCATTCACTGCCATGGCAACCCCCCTCCTACACAAACCCCCTCCCACAGACCTCCATTTATAGCTGTAGATAGAAGAGAAGGGTGAAAGGGAAAACAAAAGACTGATGGACAAGCTGAACAACCGAGAGAGACAGAGGTAACGGTCACTTTGTTAGCCCCGCCTCTACTTGAAGTGAGGCAGAGGTGTGTGTGTGTGTGTGTGTGTGTGTGTGTGTGTGTCCTCTGGGAAAGTGCATGCAAGTGTGAAGCTGTGCAGTAGCTCTAAATTTCAGCCAGTCTTCTTCTCAGCCACTGAGCTGCCATTAATCTTGGATGTTTGCCTGTTTGTTTGTAACGGATTATAAGGTGCCAGGACTAACGAGTTTCAGACCTGAGACCTTAGCTCACTCTAGCAGAGAGAGAGAGATGGGGAGGGGGAGGGGGGGTGAGCGTCATGGAAGTGGAGAGGGTTGGCAAGGTAAAGAGCAAGAATAAAAAAAATCAAGCAAGAGTAATGGGATGGGACGGAGAGTCAGAGCGAGAGAAAGAGTCTAATCGGAGTGTAGTTGTCGATGCCTGTGCAGCAGCGTCACACAGCAGCGCGAGCTGCAGGTCAGTGTGATCTCTGGCTGCAGATATTCGGACGGGATCGAGAGAGAGCGCCACAGACATGAGTCAAGAGGGAGGATTTCCACTGGTAGGAGGCTTCGCATGAGCCAGAACAAGCCTGGCTGAACAGGATTACACTGATGCACTGTGTCCGTACCAGACGACCCATTGTTTCCAATCAGAGCATGACAGAGTAGAGTGACAGCAGCAGAGTTTGTAAAGGTGAGACCCCAACGTGTTCTATTTCGGATATGCTCACCGTGGAGTGCGTTCACACGGCACGTTCAAGTTCAACTTAAGTAAATGTTTGCCATTGATCATGTATGTTGTTGTCTTTGCCAGCTCCTGCATGGGTGACTAAAAGCTTGTCATCTTGAATGTAATCATTGGCTGCAGCCTTGTCATTCATGTATGATATGAATGATTATTACTTGTAACGTTCAGACACAAACAAACAAAAGTTTACTGCAGGTGGTGATAGAACAATCTGTTTCCCTGACATTAGAGTGAGAATCCACTTAAATGGCAAGAAGGGTTCAATTTGTCATTGTGTTTTGATGCATAGCAAAACATAGTCAGTCGAAAAAGCAAATACTGTAGGTAATGTAAATGTAACGGAGGTTATGAACAAAATATGACATAAAAACATGCAGAATATTTGTGCAGTGCAGAGATTTTAAACACAAATACAAGTGATTGCCAAATGAGTTCACAGCTCCATGCAGCTCACTGTATCGCGTTAAGATCTTGCGTCTCCTGGCAACAATAATGATAAAAGACGCTTTTAAATGATTGTAAACCATCCTATGTTGAAGTTTGAGGGAGAAACAGATGATTAAACTAAATGAAATTCATGATCACGTTACAGAATTACATTTGGTGTCAAAATATCCTCCTCCTTTTTGCAGGTTGAGGATTTTTCGGAGGGCGTCGATGCCTACAAAATATAGCCTTAACCTGACTTTTTTTACTTGTTATATGGCCTTACCAGGTCATATTGGCTCTAACTCTAACCTCACTTGCCTAACCCTAAACCCCGGGATGCTCTTTTTCCCGAAATGTAGTTGTTTCTTGTATGTGATATACATAGAAGGCGTCTCTTCTTCCACTTTTCTGAGATTTCTCTCAAAATCCTCTATTGTAGTGAAAACTTTGGGACTTCTAGCTTAGGGAATAGCTGCCAGCTCTGGCTTTTCATTGGCAGCCGGCCCTCAGTACGTCACTTCCGGCACCACAGCTCTCCAAAAAATCCTCAACACTAGGGTTTGGAGCTGCTCTTATCGTGGGAAATGTCAAACCTGGTCCTGGGGAACCACGACCCTGCTTGTTTTAGATGTGTTCTCCGCTCACAGCACACCGGGTCGTTATCAGGCTTCCGTTATCGTGCTCAGGACCAGGATTGAGAAACCCTGCTTTATTGTGATGGAAGTAAGAACTCTGCGAGTTGTATTTAAGCAAAGCAACGCAAAAGTTGCAGCATGACATGATGTTGATTGAATTGTCTTCACTTATTTCATATTGAATGTTCCCCACCATGTGAGCAATGATTTACACCGTCAGCTCCACACGACTCTCCATTTCTCAGGTTGTTCAGATGTAGTGTTGCCTGGTGGAAACACAGAAAGTGATTTGTTTAATGTCGAGACACAACAACAATGTTCATGAGTACAGTGAGACAGCAGCAAACAGGTTGGACTAAACAAATACAAAAACACCCTCGATGTGTTGCCGAGGTGAATTCGACAGCTTGGTCATTGAGCCGGTTGACAGGATAAAGGCTTCTTGCCTCACCTGCCCCAACATTTGCCACTGTATACACACAAACACTCCCTCTGTCAGGTCTAATAGTTTTGCTTGACAGAGCCCATTTTCAGATGAAGGATGTAGCAAAGCCATATTCTTGTCTCGGAAGAACAAACAGAGGCACAATAGTAACGTCAACAGCAACAAGAATCACCAAAAGTTACGCACTGTTGCTTTAAATGATGCATTTTGCTGCTACAATGTATAAAAAATGTGTGGAGTATAGCTGCTGGTTACAGCACCGTGGATCACTCAATTTGTGCCCAATGAGGCATTGGTAGAAGGATTAGTTATCGAACATCTACATTTTTAACGCGGCTGCTTGTGCTGCACGCTAATACATTAATAAGTTATAAGCTGAGGATGGATGGGCCGTATGTTTCTCGTAGCCGTGAGCGATATAACAAAGCAAACGTTCAAGCTGCAGAGCAACATTTCCCCTAATGACGTGCACTCTTCTGCCACTCATGCATGCCGTTGCTGCTCTTCACTGTCCTCTAAAGTGCTTCTCTGCACCAAGAGCGGGAACTAGGCTGAACATTAGCCTCCAGTTTCCAAAGTTTCCCCCTGGAGCAGGACTCTGGTCATGAGCCATGCAACCATGATGGATGAACACACACATACTGTGGCCTCACTGTATTCATTAATATTCATCTGTGCACATTTATGATTCATGAGCTGCTCCTGCAAAGACGTGATGGATACAGATGGAAACGGGGACAGAATGGTCTGCCTCCTGTCAGAGATGGACAGTGGACGTCTTCACCACCTGTGGTGTTATCAGTGCTGCTTGAATGTGGGGCGAACTTAACTGCAGTGTTTTAATTGTAATGAGTAGTCAGTGTGTGTGTGTGTGTGTGTGAACCAAATGCATAATCATATTTTTTTTTTTGTGACAAAATTGTGATTCCATTGTGGTCACAAGTTCATTACCCGTTGGGAAACTGTAAGATTCCAAATGCTTCAGTTAGTCCTGCTGGTCTTGGTGGTCCTGATAACCTCGACCTGAACCCCCGACATAAACAGTCTTACTTCACGAGTTGGCACCAGAGTTGACCCGTTTTTCTTTGAGAAATAAAGAACTGGTTCACGATGAGGCACCGGCTCTGAACTGGCCTAAAAATGCCCAGCAGCAAAACTTTAAGCCCGATCCTCCAGACCGTCACGTCGGATACAAGCACCTGTCAAGTCAATCCACTGTAATCTAGCTCATAAAACTAGTTTCCTTTCAAACGTCCACCCTGCTGGACCTCGCTGGTAGATTCATCAGCACAACGTCATTATAAACAGATCAAACACTTCCTGAGATTGTTTATTTTCACGAAAGGTCTGAAGCACTCCCAGCGCACACTCTTCACATTTGTCCTCACTGTTTGACACAATCGCACATGCGATCGCTGTGATGCTGACACTGGGACTGCACCTTTAAAGATACAAGTAGTCCTGCTGCATTAAACTGTCAGTGTGGCGCCTGACATATTTGCTTGTACAGGTTGGAGCGGCACCACGCGGTGTTTGTTTTAGTGCTCACGGACCCTGCTGTTGCATCTGGCAGCGCCGCAGAGGTTAAATGGGGCAAATCATGGCTGAGGAGATGTTTGTTACCTCTAATGGATTATTCTCTACAGTTTACCGCAGTGCCCTGTCAATCTCCTAAACAGAAGAAGATCTATCGTTCCTATGAGGTAAACTATTCTTTCTTTTCCCGTTCCCGCTCCTCTGACCTGCCGACTGACTGCTTAGATGAGACTGGTAAACAACAGGGATTTATTGTGCAGCGGTTTGGTTGTGCCTGTGGTTAGGCGTCGAGGATTACGGAAGAGCCCGCTCAAGCCTCTGTGTTGATATGTTGCGTGATGCCGAGGAAGTCCTCCCAGGTGAAGTGTCACGAACAAAGACGCACAAAAACACACGGAAGGGATTTGAGACAGAGTTTGAAAGAAACGAGGATTTTTCTCGTATAGCCGCGGTTAAGTTCCTGTCCAGATGTTCCCGCTCAATTATCCTCAAAGAAAACAGCTGTGTGTAAATTCTATACGTGCCAGTGCATATGAATGTGTGTGAATTTATGTTTGATTATTATTGTGTGTACGGCCCCAGGCAATTACTGAGGCACTGAAGCTCTCCACCTAACAATAGCAGCTCTTTCAGGTCAGAACAGGAGGATTTTCGCTATAAATACCTGCCTACCTGCTTCTGTTGCTTCTGCAGAGGCCATAGATGAAACCTTCAGCGTTGGCACAATCCTACTGGGAAAATCCCTCGTTACTGCTGAGCCAGCACTTATGGTGATGACTCTAATTCACCTAGAGGACGTAGAACCTTCAAATCTGCTCCAAAAGCAAGAACCAGACTCAAGAGTATGTTGATCTCTTCCAGTGTATTTTACTTCTCCCCTTCTAGCCGCGTACTCACTTTATTCATCTTGCATCCAGTCAGCTGTCAGCCAGTCCCGTTTGGGCCCCATACATCTTGTCTCACCTTAACACATTGTGGCTGCTATGGCTGCGGGCTTCTCTTCTACACCGAGCGGCCCAGTCACAAATCCACCCACACTCGAGACTAAAATAGTCGCGCTATTGCCAAGCACTCTGCAGAACTCATACAGTGGAGGATGGCTGCACTTTCTGCAAGTCAATCGCTTTAACCCCATGTCCCCGACTACACATTCCGTGTTCGACTTTTTAGAATTATTGGCTACATCTACACGACTCAACTCTGCTCCGGATACGCCTGCCGTCCACGTTATCCATTTTAAAGCACTGTAAAGACTGAAAGTGCAGATTTCTTTTCAGTTTTCACTGAAAAACACAACTTTCTGTTAATTTTGTTGCCCCTCTCATTTAATAAATCCTGTCTGTTACTTTTTCACCCTAGTTTCTCCTCAGCTGTGATTTCTAAATCTATGCAAACACCCTCTAATCTGCCTCTGGTTCATACCATGCATGTGTGTACCTGACTGGTCATGTCCGTTGTGAATGGGGATCGTTAGGATGCGGGTTAGTTCTGAGATGCTCGTCTTGATGCAGAGGAAAATGTATGGATGTGCGGCATGATACCAGTTTAGAGAGACGTGAACAAGCTCCGTGTTCTCAGCATGCAGGAACTTCCCAGCAGGTTACACGTGAGCGTTTTCACTGGGTTCCTCTTTTGTTTCCACTCCTCTCCAACGGATTTTGAGGAAGAGTTGTTGGAGCAAAATTTGGCCAGCGCCCAGGAGGGTGATATACGGTTAATGCGAGTTGCATGTGCTGTCAGCGAGTGCCAGCAGCGCCGTAAGACGGTGATGAGTCGAGCAGATGTGTAATCACCTTACAAGAAAGACCGCAACAACATATTGCGGTGGAAACCCTTTCTCGCATGTGTTTGAACCACAGCGGAGGTCCTCGTTACTTTTTATCACAGCGAAAACATTTAGAGTCAGAAAACAGGCCGAGTGAGTGCTCTGAAGTTTTTAGAAGAAACAGTAAAGTTGACAGACAGACAGACTCTTTTGTCTCTTTCTGTCCCCCTCCTCTCCCCTGTCCCCAATTTGTCTTTTCAACCCAACTGGCCAAGGCAGATGGCTGCACATCTTTGAGTCTGGTGCTACCAGAGCGACAGAGACGGACAGAGACGAGATAGTGGAGTGAGAACAGAAGCGACATTTCCACCACCAGATGAGCAACATGGTGAATTCCCTGTCTGCTGAGTGTTGGTGAGGTTTCTGTGGGATGCTTGTCGGGACACATGCTGTTATCATTGCAAGTGTGTGTGTGTGTGTGAGTGTGGCCCATACATAAGTCAGGTCTGCAGGGTGTTTTCTGACTGCTGTTAAAATATTAGGTAGACAGAAATCTCTGGCAATCCATAGCTGTTAGCATGCTAATCTGCTCGCTCCCATTCATATTCATGCTGCCTCTCTTCTCCCACGGCTGCAGTGTAACGTGTGTGTGTGTGCACTGATATGGTGATTGAGACGTACAATGAGCGAGAGAATGAGGAAATATCTGTTTTAGGATCAGCACGGGAACAACATGAGAGTGTGCCTGTGTTCCTATTTGTTCCTCTTTATATGTCACTCACATCTCTTTATGTATGCATGTGGTCTCCAATGGCGAAATTGATATCCACAGTGCGTGCGTGCGCGCGCGTGTTTGTGTACGGAGCAGCAGACCCCCATAATGCATTATTCATAGCATTAGATATTGCAAAGATGCAAATTGACTCATAAAGCGATGAAGCTGCTCCCAACTTCAGCCAAGACTCACACTGATTCTCTGCCCCGCCCCCCCTCCCCCCAACGTAAGTGAGTCACAGCTAAACTGCATGGACGAACACACCAGCGCATATGGAATGAAAATTATAGCCCAGGAAGACAATAGGGTCTGGAAGGAGCAGAGGAGGTATCAAAGTCAAACACTTGACAGTTAATTTAAATGTTGCCAGATGTTCATGGAAAAAAGAAAATTCTGGGTCTTTCTGATTTGTCGATGAGTATGTGGCACGAGGTATTTATGAGCACTCCGATATCACTTGATATGTCTGCGCGACTGTTTCCTATTACACTCGCGACGTTCTGAAGTACACTTCGTGGTTTGGGCTTTTGTTGTGGGGTATTTCGATCCGGCGCTGTCGTCTGTTTAACCTGCGCCTGTTACCCGTACTCAATGTGATATACAGCTGTTTATTTTCCACGAGCATTGCCACGCAACGACCATTAACCCTGACGTTGGACGCCGATGCAGCAACAGGCATTAAACACAGAATGCTTGTAAAAGTTTGCAAAAATACTTTGTTTTTAGACTTTTACTTATTATTAGCATTAATAAAGTAAGTAAATAATATGGTGGCAACGTTTATCATGATGAAATTGTGAATATCTTAAGACTTTTTGAGTGAACCACTTAAAGGTGCATTAAGTGGGATTATTGAAGATGAATAGTGGATTGCTGAGTATCATCTCCAAGGCATTAAATACTCATGTTTGGGGATCACAGCTGTCTGTCCTGAGCTCAGACAGATGTTTCATATGTGACAGATGACCTGAGGCACTCTCTACATCTTTTTGCAGCGTAGGCGATTGCTGCTGCTGGTGTTGCCGACTAACTGTAGGAACAGGAATGTACTTGAGGAGGTGCAGAAGTGTCATTCCCTCTCAGATCACTTGATTTACATTAAGCTGAAAGGCTGTTATGGAATTAATGAGAAATAATGTCCAAAATATGTTGCTTATCCCGGTTTTAATTGTGGTTATGAACGACTTGATGACACGAGGCGGACACACATTTCACAAATCGGAGGTAAAACTTCCAAAGCAACGCGTTCCAACTCAAAATGTGTTTACACGACGCATAAACATAATATTATAGAAATGACTGTTGCCCAGGCTTCATTTTTTACAGTGCGATCCAAAGGGCTGTACTCTATTGAAGTTTCAGTTGTACGTTTGAACACAATTCAGGACGAGTATGAAGGATGTTGGAGGGGTGTGGAGTGTTTTTGTCTCATCTTGTGTGGGATCTTCGCCCATAAACATTGACTCCAGCAGTCTTCGGCGCGGCCTCTGCTGTGGAGACACATTGCAGATAAACACATTTGTCCCTCACAAAACATTTACGAGATTTGGGAGGTGTATGCATTGATTCCTTTATGAGCTATGCATTACCCATGACACCCCTGTCTGGGTCGAACCCCAGAGATGTTTGTTGTTTGGAGAAAAAAATCATTACCGTTCCGTACGACTTGGAAGAATTGGGATAATAAAAAGTGGGTTTACTACAGTTGTATACGTTCTCTCTTCTTTTTATTGAGCATAAAGTCCAAGAACATGAGCAGCTGTTCCAAATCACAAAGGAAAGATAGCTGTAGTGATGCCTTAAAGGTCCATTGCGTAAAATATGGGTGAAATTATTTTTAGTGCTGATTGTACAAATTGTTGTTTTTCATCATCTAAGAATGAGCCTTTTATATTTATATTAGAAAGCGGCTCAATCTTTTAAGCTTTTGATGCTAACTGAAGGCTACATAGGTTCTCCAACACTCTTGGAGGGGAAGTGAGGGATATTTAGCTGCAACTTCATCGCTAAATGTTGCTAAATTTGACACAGTGTACCTTTAACACTTTATCAGCCTTGCACCTTCAAAGAAAACATTGATGAGCATGTCAATTCCTGCAATGTTTTAAAGTCCCCATCCATGCCAAGCCTAAACAAAACATGTTTACTCACTTTTCAACTCTGCATTTCTTTTTTTCATGTCCATCCATCCAGTGTTTGTTGAAGGACGACAGGGCACTGTGTCTCGGCCACTGTCTGCTCCTCTGATAGCCATTCTCGGGCAGAACAGATGAATTACAGAGCAGCGCATTGTTGACTGGCCCCAGGAAACACTGGAGACCTTTCAGGGAAACCATGTAACCAATTTCCCCACTTTTTAACCTGTAATCTATCAAAGAAGGAGGAAACGCCAAGTGGTAATCGGTCACAGAGTTCCAGTGGTGAATGCGTGACCGTGAATGAAGTCATAAAAAATTTGTTTTTACGGTCATATTTTCTATTAGTTTTCATCATGTGTGCCTTTAAAAAATAGGATGTGAAAATAGAATAAGCCGCAGAGGTATTGTCACTATCCGTGGGTGATGTCATATTTATTTTAAATCTACTGATATTTTGTCAAACTTAGTTTTTTATCAGAAAGACCAAACCAGTTTTTCGGTGTTCTGTGACTTCCCCTCCCTGTGCCAAACCAGTTGGTTTATACTTCCGATGCAAACTTTTAAGAACTACATCAGACTTTTAATTATTCACGTTTAGTAATATCTCAGAAGAGCCGGTCACAGTAGTTTTTATCAAACAGTTTTGAAACTGTTTTGCTCTTGGTTGGCGCAACCTGTCCTCCAACTGAAACGTACATATAGGTCGTTTTCTGAAAACGTGACTGTGGGTCGTTTTTTTTTCAAACCCCTGAATGCGACGTCAAGGTAGTATTTTCCAACTCGAATATGCACAGATGTTACTGAGGGTAGGGTTAGGGCAAAAAAGACAGGGTTTGGTAGTAAAAATGAAAAAAAATATATTAAAAAGGTGGTATAGTAAGGGACCGAACCATAGTCAACCGCGCTCCGGCGCAGCGCTCTCGCTACTGAGCCGACTGCTGGTGCCGACAGCAGCGAAGCCACTAGATACAGCGTCTATGGCGGAAGTGGTTGCTGTTATATATATATAACCGCTAGGGGCGCATGTTTTTATTTATATGTTTCCTTTGTAGAGGAACCTTTGAACATATGACTTAGTAGTGTTTTTAAATTCTTGAACTATTACACCGATTTGAATAATCGTCTGACCCCACAGCACATAATTGTGTTGTGTGATGAACAAACGCTCTGCCGTCGAACGCTCTGCCGTGGAGGACAGTCTCTTGGTTGGCGAGCAGTGTATCAATATTTGGGGTTGTGTTGCATGTCTCAGAGCAGCAGGACCATGTGCTGGATCTTGTGTGATCATGGTGATGAAGGATCATGTGAGTGTGACTCACTTAAATACTGATAGGGCGCTGGGAAACGTAGCACAGCTGAGCTCCAGGTTTTCCCATCATCTAGCAATTTCCCTGCAGGAATAATAAAGTACTTTATTGTAATTCTCCTCAGACTTTGCAGGTTCGCAGACTGCATCGCCACATACCAATCAGGCGAGTCTGTACAGTATATCTTGTTAGTAAACTACATGAGCGTATGAATTTGCCTCGGGCTTATGTTGTGGCTATTGACAGCCAGTTATGTACGATTGCCCAGTCATTGTGCTGGTACATTAACCACTTACTTCACTGTAGCATTGTTTGGCCCTTGGGGGCCCAGTCAGCAGGACATGGCTGAATTAATCTGTGTGAAGACTGGATAACAGCTCACAGTGCTGCAAGTGACCTAGAAAAGCCGAGCCCTAAAATGAAATGACGCCGGCTTGCACTTCAAATGGAACGCCGTCACCAGCAGGAAACGTCAGATTGCACTTATTCAGGATGACAGAATCATATTGAAGATGACCCGTTCATATTCTCAGCTCCCGTAATGAATCATAATCACTCCGTGTCACATGGGATGTGATAGAACTCGGTCTTTGCTTTAATTATGTTTTCCAATGTTGTATGACCTTTATTGCATCACATTTGTGTGATGATGAGCGGAACAAGCCCCGGGCACCAATATTACACGGGCGATGGTTAAAGCTGCTGTCAGTGAAATCCTCAAAATCTCTTTTAAATAGCTTTTAGATACAAGATAGTGTTGCGATATTTTACATTGTATCGATACACAAGCTTGTTCAGTGTGCAGGGATTTTAACCATAAAAGGTCCAGAAAATGTCCAGTGATTAAGTGTCCATTTTTCCAGAATAACTTTCAATACCTGGCGATTATTTACAATCAACTGCATGTTGAAATAGTGTATTAACAATTAAAAATTGTACACAAACACCAGAATGTGCATGTTGAATTTAAAATTTGTAAGTCACATTATTTAAAGTATCATTTGTTTGAGTCTTTGTCTCTATGTCCAAAAAAGGAAATCTATGTACAGGCGTTTTTTCTAACTCTCTCCTCTCTGGTGACAAAGACGCTGATTCGCCGAGTGAAATTACCGTAATAACCACATGTTGGCTTGGACTTGCAACTTCTCAGCTTTCAAACTTGTTGTCATTGATACACTCTGTGTTAAAGGGGTTAACAAATTACAATATACCACCATATTTTTAATCGTACTGTGCCGTAAGTATCATGACTTTTGGTTATTCCTACCCATACATGACAAGGCTTCATTCAGTGACACTGGGCATGTGTTTGCAGGAAGCTGATTTTCTCCTCTTCGTTGTCTTCTGTTAAGAAACCCTTGAGAAGGTGAATCTTTTTGTCCACAGCTGATAGTCAAGCCCTTAAGAACCAATCAAATGTGAGTAACTGAGTTATCGTTTCATGTGATATTTGTTGCTGCCACATGTCTAAAGGGAAGATTTAACTGCGACTTTTCCCGCTGATTTTGTTTCTCCCCTGCATCTGATAAAATATCAGATTTCAATAATAACAAATGATGCCCAAAGCTGCTTAAATCAAACAACTGTTTAATAACACTTTGTCTCTTCAGTCGGCATTGGCTGATGCTGTGTATTAAAACTTAACTCAAGTGTAAACAATCCCGGCTGACTCTACATGGAGCAGTGAGCTGATGCATGTGTATGATCGGCTGCCTGCAGGTTTGTCCCAAGTTGTCATTGGCTGCTTATTTCCATAAGTGTGGGTGGCCCTGCTCCGTTTCAACAACTGCCTCCACCTGAAGCGCCTCAGCTGATCATTCATCAGACGACCGGGTCGTTCGTCGGACACTTTGTTTGACTTTGTTTGACTTTCTTCGTGTTTTCTTACGGTTGGCCAGATTCCGTGGGGCAGTTTGGAATAATCCACTGGTGCTTCTTTATTTTTCTTTACAAAGTTCTCCATTAATGTTACTCACTGTCTCTGCATAACAGTTTGGAAATTAACTGCAGATTGCGAGTTAACGCATGCGCACACACACACACACACACACGCACACAGCATCCCTGCAGTCTGTCATGATTTAATAAGTCTGCTGCCATTTTAGAATGTCAGCAAGAGCAATTTATTCCTAATTAGGTTGAAGCTGAACTTTTGACCTGCTGCCCACTGTGTGTTTATGCACAAGCAAAATGTCAGCGATACACAGGAGGTGGGAAACGCGGCAACCACACACCTAACCGCAGGTCCTAAAGAGGTAACTAATGCAAGCACGCACACACACACACACGTATACAAGCTTAAACACACACACCGATATACAGTATATATAATACATACACACCTCTCCCTCTCTCTGTATGCTGAGCCCTGAAGGTGTGTGTGATGCAGGCTGCTTGTGAACATCCCTCAGCTGAAGGTTGCTGTGCGATGTGGGTCAGCCTTGATCTGTACAATACAAATGGACTTTAATATGCCATTGATGCATCTTATTTATATTTGAGTGTAAATATCCACAGAAGCATCTCAATTCAGAGGAGGCTAAACCAAAAAGTGACCTGTCTCTGGTCTGGTCTGGCCTATAGTTTATCACGCACAAGTTATTTTATTCTTTACTCGTACTGGTAGCTTTTCAGTTCCGTCGAAGCCCTGCACCTGCATTTAAAAGTGTGTTCTTTGGATGTGTTGTTGTTGTCGGCGGCGGCAGCGGTGGCGGCGGCTGTGGTTATCTCTTTTCAAAACATTCGTCTCTGGGGTGCAATGAATCCTGGGATTTGTTGGGCTGGGAATGATGCATTTGTTGTATCCTTTGTTGCTTGGCAATGGGTGGACACATTTGTTGGCTGCATTCTGGAGGAGCCTGTGAAATGGGACAGCTGAACTTTTGACACAGTCAGCCTTCAAATGATGCTGCCCTTGAACGGAGACACCTTTTTATAGTAACATCCATCGTTACATTATAATACAACACAATTACAACGTGCATGCGACGGTGACAGACCTACTTTATGATTAGCGTTGCTGTTGTGTGAGGTTCTGACATATTGTTAGCACCAAATGTTGCCAAATGCTCTTCTGTCACTGAGAACGTAGCCGTAGCTATAGGAGCTCACCCTCACTTGACTGCTCTTGAGTTTTGCAGAACAGTGAAGAAGACCCTGGAGTCTGTGATGAGTTACGAGGAAATGTATTTGAATATTCTTGCTCAAGGAGAACAGAAGCAACACCATGTACACGGCCTGACACGCGACCTCCACTCCTGAAGATCAGTCCTCAAGATGACAATTTTAATCATCTGTCTAATAACCTTGAACATATTCAGTTAGAACCAAAATCTCTCTGGAATGATCTGCTCTTGGCTCCATAATTATCTATATTTTGGTTTTTGGACCAGGCTCTGATTGGCTTCTTACTCGCAAGGAGTGAACACCATAGCTTTCTCTTGGAGCCAACCTTGAATCTAGCTCAGTCTGTACAATAACATGTAGGGAGGGAAACTTGGAAGTTACCTGAAGAAGAGGGAGTTTACAGTGGGATAATGGAGGAAGAATAAATAGAGAAATGTAACGTTTTACAGATGTTTTGTATACATAGCACCTGTCGTGATGTATCACTGTGTCATAGAATTGCTGTATTGTGATATTATTGGACCATGTATCATGAGGTACCGTGTGATTCCCGCCCCATAATGTTCTCCTATCATCTGGACTTTCAACTAACAATGGCTCTAAGTTTATGATAAATAATATTCAATGACGCCGGAAGACTGACCGATGGTTATGAATTGTGCTCACAGCTGCTGGCAGTGTCAGGAGGAATACCTCCAATCGTCCATAAACACAAATATTTGTTGTCACATATTTCCAAGAACCTGAACTATTACCTTTGTAGAGGAACCTTTGAACATATGACTTAGTAGAGTTTTTAAATTCTTGAACTATTACACCGATTTGAATAATCGTCTGACCCCACAGCACATAATTGTGTTGTGTGATGAACAAACGCTCTGCCGTCGATCAGATTTCGAAACAGCTGAAAAGTCTGTCGATCCAGCATCTGTTGGTCCTTTGAAGGATTGCATTAACACTTCATTGCCCAATCTTAAACCCTTCTTTTGTTCTGGCCTTAACACTTTATCAGATCCCCCACCTCCGCCTCCCCCTCCCCCTACTGGTCCTCCTCATGTTTCGTCTCCCCATCCTCCCCTCATTGTATTCTGTCTGCACTGCCCAAGACCTCTGGGGACTCCTGCAGGGACAGGGTGAGTTTAGTGTTACATGGTGAACCCAAAAGTAGAGAATAAACCACACGTATAACACACATACACATACACACCCGATCTTGTACAACATTGTTAGTGAGGACACTCACAGGACGCTCCGTAGAATTCTAACCCTAAAAACCAAGTTATTGTGGTGAGGACCAGGCAAAATGTCCATAGAAAGATAGGATTGATTCAGAATGTGTTGTCCTCACAGCCTACTAAAGACCTGTATGGCGCACACACACACACACACATACTCAAATACAAGCTTGAAATGGATATCAGCTTCCAGAGCAGAACAAATGGGCCTGGTAGGAACAGAAGTGGAGGTTAGGGGTGGTCTGGACCAAGCTGGAGCTCTCACGCCGATACATCCCTGCAGGGACACTGTGTCTCTTTCACTCACTCTCTCACTCCCTGACGCACACACACACGGGCATGCACGTGAGAAAAAGGCCAGGTTGATTGGATTTATTTTTTCCATCATGTGAGGTGCAGCAGCAGGGAAACACACTCTCTTAGTGCCATAGGATTTTCAACACACACACACACACACACACACACACTTATCCCTTCCACTTTTGCCTTTCTTCAGAGCCACTGAAGTAAATGGGGTGTCGGAGTCAGTCTTATGCAATTATTTCTGCTTCTCTGCAATGCACCCACTCGGAAGTGTGTGTGTGTGTGAGATAAAGGGTATCTCCTCACATCATAGCGGCACCCATGTCTCTCTGGTGAAATGTGAAACGCTCTCTACTCCCCAGAAACATGGCGAGCGTGAACCATCCCGTGCACACTTCCAGTAGCAGAGGCATGAATATGCATGAGCGTGAACCAGATTCCCTCTGATTTAACACATGTACACATGAGTGGACGTGGAACACTACTTTTCCAGCTGCCAGATGACCATGAGCACAGATAGCACTTCCTCAGGCGGCTCCAAGGTCAACGCTGCTTTTTTTTTTAAACCTTGAGTGTGCATATTTTAATCAGACACTTAAGATTCGTGTGAGAGAATGGGAGCCACTCATCTTTTTTGTCAAGTACTGTGGAGATACGAGCAGTCGTCCTTGGTGTTAAAGTATCTTTTTTCATTGAGCGAAAGGCTCAGAGACACAGATATGGCTGCTCACTTGGCTTCATTATCTGTGTGAGTGTGAGAGAAAAAGAGAAGGAGAGCCCGCTGTATGTCTCTGTCTGAACCGAGTGCGACCCAACAGACATTCGTGTCCTTTTTCTGCCTGAAAAAAGACCTGAGACTGACGTGTTTTCCCTCGTTTGATTGTCAATACCCTTTTAAATACCCTTGATTACTGTATGTGTGCATGTACCAGCTGTATATACCTTTAGAATATACCTTTTTTTTTAATCACAGTCATTGATATTAACCCCTATCCCACTTACTTTCACTCTCAAGCTTTATTTCACATTTAAGTGTCTGTAAGCCATGTGCCTAAACTAATCGGTGGTTATCGGTGGAGGTGATGATGACGATGAATGGCTGTTAAAACCCTCCCTAACCATGACCTCTTAGGTACCAGGACGCCCCATTTCCTGGATTTTAGAAAATGTTGAAAATAAAAACAAAATGTACCTCCATCCAGAACATTCCTGCAATTTCTGCCAAAGCAATTACAGTGGATTAGAGTCCAGACATATTGTATGTATTGGATGTTACCGGGCATTAGAGCAGTGGTAACTTGAATACATATGGTCTGCTGCATTTCTGGACTACTGAGTAGGTCCATAATGTGAGCAGTCAGTTAACATTAGCACTTTGAGAATGACTTCTATAAATCATATATAGCAGCTGGGTCGATGCAGTCGGATTGAGTAAATGGTATGTTTTTTATTATACTATATTATAGAAACCCTTCTTTGCCTGTATAACAATATCATAACTGAGAGGGAAGTCCAGTCAGGGAAATTCATCATCTGTTATTGATCAACGGTTGTCTGTATCAGCGAGAAGCAGCTTAACACTAAATTGATTGCTCTGATCTTTATTTGAACCCGTGGGAAGGGTTTGGGCGTTTAACAAGCAGCGACTGTCCGTCAAATAGACCAAATAGGATCCAGTGATTTTAGAGCTACAAACAAAGTCAACTTTCCTCTTCATAGTCTCTATCTTTTGAGAGCTTCAGTTCAATGGAACCAAAGTGTTTATATGAAGGGTATTCCATGCAAAGATTATTTGGCCATTGTTGGGAGACAGAAATCCAGCATGAACTGTGTATATTGGCACAAGTACGATCTAAAACATGTGGAGAGTTAAGTTCCCTATAATTGTACAATAATTAACAACGTTTTACTCAAATGCCATACTTTTTCAATTATGTTTCAGATTGAGCTACAACAGAAAAAGTGCTTCATGTAATGTGCATGTGAATGAGTGAATGGCAAAACAGTATAGTGTAAAGTGATAGTGGTGAAGAGTCAACACTAGAAAAGACAATACTAAAAAAAAACGTCCTATAGGAAATCCTTTTAGACCTGTAATATATGTACAATATTATCCTAATCAAGTCCACGTCTCCCCGTGTGTAAAAAATGAAGCCATGATGATGGAACAGCGCGTTTGGACTGAGCAGGTAATCGGAGAACAAGACCCCACCCATTCATTTCCGCTCCTCATCTGTCCTGTTGTCATGTTTTGAGCTGCAGGGCAGGTAAGTCATTTAGCAGACCCCGCTCTCTGTCTTTACATCTACCTCAACTCCCCCGCGCGCCTTAGCATTTGTTCTCTAACCGCGTACTGCCCAGCCTCACTCTCTTCTCTCCCTCTTTCACATCGCTCCACTGGGTAAACATGGGGGTTCTCATGTTCCACAGCAGCTGGACGGGGGATGGAGGAGCGCTTTCTGACAGTGTGTGAAACACTGCTTCATTCTGTGCAGCCATTTTGTCGTGGTGGCAGCACTATTTGATTAACCTTGGCTTTGTGTGTGTGTGTGTGTGTGTATTGTTGTGTGCGGTTTGTGACACACCAACCTCCTGCAAAGCTCTCTCCCTGTCTGTGTTTGGTTTCCTGATTTGTGGTTAAACTAAACACTGCTCACAGCAGAGGCTCTCGCCACATTAGCCTCAGGTATTTCTTCAAAACAGAAGTTGATTTTCACTTTCTCCTTTGCTTCTCTTCAGTAAGTGGTGGTTGTGTGAGCCCTGCCGTGCACGTACGTTGAAAAATGATGCGCGGGGCAAAGCAACGTTCCACTGTGCTTTCTTGCTTTGTGACCGAGAACATATGAGAGCAGCTCGTCTTGCACATGGAACTACTACAAAAGGCAGAATTTGATTTGCTCCTTTCATCCGTTGCTTATTAAATTCTACATTGGCACAAATACTGCAGTGCATCTAGTCAATGGACGCACATGCGTCTATGCTTTTTTTTAATATATCCACATATCATATATGTAGTTTTAAAGTTAGGTAGTTTTTATTAATCCCCTTAGGGAAAGTATGCCTCTGCATTTTGACCCATCCTACAATTAGGAGCAGTGGGCTGCCACACTGA